>NC_138779.1:10067967-10600467 GCF_965119305.1 Pelophylax lessonae
CCACGAGGTTCCTTCGCTCTCCACCACCGAGGTTCCTTGGTTATCCACAGCAGAGGTTCCTTGGCTCTCCACTACAGAGGTTCCTTGTCTCTCCACCACGAGGTTCCTTCGCTCTCCACCACCGAGGTTCCTTGGTTATCCACTACAGAGGTTCATTGGCTCTCCACTACAGAGGTTCCTTGGCTCTCCACTACAGAGGTTCATTGGCTCTCCACTACAGAGGTTCCTTGGCTCTCCACTACAGAGGTTCCTTGGCTCTCCACCGCAGAGGTTCCTTGGCTCTCCACCGCAGAGGTTCCTTGGCTCTCCACCGCAGAGGTTCCTTGGCTCTCCACCACCGAGGTTCCTTGGTTCTCCACCACCGAGGTTCCTTGGCTCTCCACCACAGAGGTTCCTTGGCTCTCCACCACAGAGGTTCCTTGGCTGTCCAGCGCAGAAGTCGCCTTGGTTCTCCACTGCAGAGGTCGCCTTGGCTCTCCAAGGAGGAGAAGCGAGCAGCATGCCAGCCTGTGCTACTCTCCTGCAAGCCAGACTCCGAGCAGCCAACGTGCCTTTCCTCACAGGGAAGTTTGCTTTCTTCTCCGTACTTTAACCCCCTCGCTTGTCCACAGCTGTCACCAATTTAAATATTTTTATTTTATTTTAATTTTTTCTGATTTTTTTCTTTTATTTTTATTCCTTTTTAATTATTTCTGATTTTTTTATTCCTTTTTAATAGATTTTTTTCATTTTTTTCTTTCTGTTTTTATTCCTTTTTTGTTTATTCCTTTGTATTAAATTTTTTTTTTCTTTTTCTGTTTTTATTCCTTTTTTGTTTATTCCTTTATATTCAATTTTTTTTTTCTTTTTCTGTTTTTATTCCTTTTTTGTTTATTCCTTTATATTACATTTTTTTTTTCTTTTTCTGTTTTTATTCCTTTTTTGTTTATTCCTTTATATTCAATTTTTTTTTCTTTTTCTGTTTTTATTCCTTTTTTGTTTATTCCTTTTTATTCAATTTTTTTTTCTTTTTCAGTTTTTATTCCTTTTTTGTTTATTCCTTTATATTAATTTTTTTTTTTAAATTGCTCTTCACCGTGGTGAAGTGAATGTATCTGGATTGTTATTTTTTTTTTTTTCCTTGGAGCCGTTTGGTTTGAAAGAGATTAAAGGAGCTTTTTTTTTTTTTCCCTGCTTTTCCCGAAGATCAGATAATAGCGTATAATAATATCCGTTGCCTGGGTTAAGGTTGCTGCTGGCTTTTAGCAACAAAGCCAGGATCTACGCAAGGGATTTTTATTATTTTTGTTTTTTCCTTTTTTTTTTTATTTTTTAATTTTATTTCTTGGCCAGAAAGCCACCGTGGAAAAAAAAAAAAAAAAAACCGCCACCATAGAAGATCCGTAAGGAACTAAGAAGGGGGGGAAGAGGGGCGACATGCAGGTTTCCTTTGCTTGCTCGGAGCACGGTTTGAAAAGTCGGAGTGCGGAGGACCGGCTGAACCGGCAGAATGTCAGCAGCCCCAGCCTTGCGGCGCGGACGAAATTCCGTGCGGTGGCCATGGTGGCCCGGAGCCTGGGACATCTGTCGGTGCAAAACGTTCCGAGCCCGAGCGAAGCCAGCTCACGCCAGCCCGGGATGAAGTATAGGTAAGGTGGGGGGGGGGTCTAATTATTATTATTTTTATTATTATTATTATTATACAGGATTTATTTTGCGCCGACAGTTTGCGCAGCGCTTTACAATATGAGGGAAGACAGTACAGTTACAATACAGAAGAAGTTAGAGCTTACAATCTAGAAGTACTCATATATGTGTCTTCACTTACCGTCTGTCAGTCTAACAAAGGCGGCCGACCTGCAGGGGGTCCCGGGGAAATCATCCGCCTGCGTTGTGTTCTGGCTCCGGCGCGACTTTCGGCTTTAAATAGACGTTGCGCATACGTTACATTGCAGGCTGTCCGGGAAGAATGCGGAGACACAATCTGTGCGCTGCGTCCGCTGCCCGCCCGCTAAATCTGGGATCAGGAAGATTATAGAGCCGGGAGTCGGACGCAGGGCTGCGTCTGCATGGGGTGTGAAAGGCGTTTTGGAGACGCGTTTTTATAACTTTGATGGTGTAGAAACGGAAGGTAAAGCTGGACTTCAACAAACTGATTCATCTGCTGAAGAATTTTGTCATTTTTGTCCATCCAGTTCTGGGATTTACACTGCTCTGCTGCACAGCAAAGCCCTGTCTAGCATGGCAACGGGCCTGATTTTTGCTCTGCTGCAGTTCAGCACATCCTAAGACAGGACAGTGAAAGTAGAAGCGGTGGATTATTCCTATCACTCTGATCTCTACTCCTGTCTGCATGCTCACTGTCAGCACATCAACTGATTCTTGAGCTCTCTGTGCTGCTTCTTCTTATCACACTCCAGCTCTGCTGTACTGGGGGATGGCAAGGAGAAGCGGCACACTGAGGAGCTCCTCTCTGTCACTCTGCTCTCTCCTCCAATCAGCATGCTTATAGTCTCCCCATGAATAGCTCCTTGTTCTCCTTGTGCTACTTCTTCTTATCACTCTCCAACTCTGCTGTACCGGGGGGCGGCAATGAGAAGAATCAGACTGAGGAGCTCCTCCCTCACTCTGCTCTCTCCTCCAATCAGCATGCTTATAGTCACCCCATAATAAGCTCCTTGTTCTCCTTGTGCTGCTTCTTCTTATCACTCTCCAGCTCTGCTGTACGGGGGCGGCAAGGAGAAACGGCACACTGAGGAGCTCCTCTCTCTGTCACTCTGCTCTCTCCTCCAATCAGCATGCTCCTTGTCATAGTAACAGAGCTTATGTCTTTTTACTCTGCTGCTTCCTCCTATCAGCATGCTGATTGTCAGCACATGAACTGATTGGCTCTCTGTGCTTCTTCTTCCTCCCACATTCCAGCTCTGCTGTATGGGGGCAGCAAGGAGAAACGGCAGACTTAGCGAGCACATGCCTTTGTCACTCTGCTCTCTCCTCCTATCAGACATGCTCCTCTTGCTGTCACTCTGCTCTCTCCTCCTACCAGACATGCTCCTCTCGTTATCACTCTGCTCTCTCCTCCTACCAGACATGCTCCTCTCGCTGTCACTCTGCTCTCTCCTCCTACCAGACATGCTCCTCTCGCTGTCACTCTGCTCTCTCCTCCTACCAGACATGCTCCTCTCGCTGTCACTCTGCTCTCTCCTCCAATCAGACATGCTCCTCTCTCTGTCAGTCTGCTGTCTTCTCCGATCAGACATGCACCTCTATCTGTCAGTCTGCTGTCTCCTCCGATCAGACATGCTCCTCTCTGTCACTCTGCTCTCTCCTCCAATCAGACATGCTCCTCTCTCTGTCACTCTGCTCTCTCCTCCAATCAGACATGCTCCTCGCTGTCACTCTGCTCTCTCCTCCTATCAGCATGGTTATAGTCACCCCATGAATAGCTCCTTGTTCTCCTTGTGCTGCTGCTTCTTATCACTCTCCAGCTCTGCTGTACGGGGGGTCGGCAAGGAGAAACAGCAGACTAGCGAGCTCATGCCTCCCTCACCCTGTTCTCTCCTCCAATCAGACATGTGCTGATGAAAATATTTTTTGTTTCGTTATTTAAATAATTTCATTTAGTTAAATTGGTGTAAAATGTTTTTGGAATTGGTTTTTGGTAATTGTCAGCACATAAACTGATTGGCTCTCTGTGCTGCTTCTTCCTCCCACATTCCAGATCTGCTATACGGGGGGCGGCAAGGAGAAGCAGCAGACCGAGGAGCTCCTCTTTCTGTCACTCTGCTCTCTCCTCCATTCAGCATGCTTCTTGTGCGACATTACAGTTGATTGGCAGGGGTACTTTCTTCCCCAGTCTGACCTCTGCTGTACAGGTATTGCAGGAGGCTGATACCAAATCAAATTCAGAGCTCTGCTCTCTCCTCCAATCAGCATGCTCATTTTTGGCACATGAACTGATTCTTGTGCTGCTTCTTCCTATCGCACTCCAGACCTGCTGTATGGGGGCTGTAAGGAGAATCAGCAGACTGAGGAGCTCCTCTTTCTGTCACTCTGCTCTCTCCTCCAATCAGCAGGCTTCTTTTGCTACATTACAATTGACTGGCAGGAGTGCTGCTTGTTCCTTCTCCAGTCTGAACTCTGCTGCACAGGGCCTGCAGAAGGCTCATACTAAATCAAATTCAGAGCGCCGAACTATTCTTCTCTGGTACTCTGCTCTCTCCTCTAATCAGCATGCGCCTTGTCATAGTAACATGGCTCACATTTCTGGTACTCTGCTCTCTCCTCCAATCAGCGTGCTCCTTGTCATAGTAACATAGCTCACGTCTCTGGTACTCTTCTCTCTCCTCCAATCAGCATGTTCCTTGTCATAGTAACATAGCTCACGTCTCTGTAACTCTGCTCTCTCCTCCAATCAGCATGCTCCTTGTCATAGTAACATGGCTCACGTCTCCGGTACTCTGCTCTCTCCTCCAATCAGCAAGCTTCTTTTGCTACATTACAATTGATTGACAGGGGTACTTTCTTCCCCAGTCTAAGCTCTACTGTACAGCTATTGTAGGAGGCTGATACCAAATCAAATTCAGAGCTCTGCTCTCTCCTCCAATCAGCATGCTCATTGTTGGCACATGAACTGAATCTTGTGCTGCTTCTTCCTATCGCACTCCAGATCTGCTGTAGGGGGGCTGAAAGGAGAAGCAGCAGACAGATGAGCTCCTCTCTCTGTCACTCTGATCTCTCCTCCATTCAGCATGCTTCTTGTGTTACATTACACCTGTACCACCTCCCATATGGCAGTGCTTGGCCCACTATCAGTCAGTCTTTAAAATAGTAACCCCATGTGTGCAAGGGTGTCCATGTGCAGAGTGAATGTGAGTATTATCATTTAGCTGCTGCACCTGCAGGGCTCTAATGAGGAAAGTGGCAGGATCTGCATCACTTTAGGTGTGATTTCCCTATTAGGAGTATCTAACCAAAAATGACATTTGTGTTGCAGGGGATGCTCAAAATCTGACTTGTATCTTAGTGCAGACTTCTGGGGAAATAAGTGAGCCAATCACACAAGCAGGAAATGATATCTCTTGGGGGGGGCGGGGCTCTGTGTACCATCTGTGCACAGAGCGCCTCCAGGTGGCCACGTTGTTTTTTTTACAGAAAATGACCGCGGCTTCAGATTGAAAAGAAAAGATTTCTAATAACATTCAGTAACAATGTGACTTGTGTAGCCATTATTTGTTATTTTATTATTTTTTTTGCTATTTTTTCCTACTTTACGCTCGTACTGCCACACGGCGGGGTCCAGCTCTGGGAAATGTCAGCTTTCACATCATTTTCATAGGATTTTTTTAGTCCCGAAGCAGAACTGGGGTGAGGGGGGGGGGCACAGGAGGAGCACCAGATATGCAGCGTCCGCTTAGTTTGCTTGATATGGGGTCACTTTAGGCACTCATAATTGGTCCTGGGCACCACCCTGTTCCCGATGTTCCTTAAACAGTACATTGTAATTGTAGATGTCTTGGGCTTCTGTCATAGGTCTCAGCAGGGGCGTATATACAGGGGTCGCCATTGCGACCCGGCCCCTCTGTATGCCTGGATAGGGGGGGCGGCAGCATGTAAAGGAAGCGATCCCTCCATGTAGCCGCTGAATGCCCGCTTCTCCTCTTCTCCCTCCCGCAGACATTCAGCGGCTGCAGGAGGGAAATGGAGGGCATTGATTCCTCCACATGCTGCTCCTGCCACCTCCCTATCCCTGTCCTGCCGCCCTGGGGCCCTATGTGCTTCCCTGCCCACCACCCCCCCCCACACACACCACTGGCGGGTTTCCCCCTCCTGCCGGCTGCTGCGGGAGATCTGTCAGGATGGAGAGTGGGGAAGCGACTGGTAAATGTATCATTTACTGGCCCCTTCTTTGTCTTACGAATAAAGTCAGTGACTGACTGACCCTGTTTGTTTTTCACTTTTACTATGCTTGAGTTTGCTATGCTTGAGTTTGCTATGCTTGAGTTTGCTATGCTTGAGTTTGCTATGCTTGAGTTTGCTATGCTTGAGTTTGCTATGCTTGGGTTTGCTATGCTTGGGTTTGCTATGCTTGGGTTTGCTATGCTTGGGTTTGCTATGCTTGGGTTTGCTATGCTTGGGTTTGCTATGCTTGGGTTTGCTATGCTTGGGTTTGCTATGCTTTGCTTTGCTTTACTAGGCTTCGGTTTACTAAGCTTCAGTTTACTAAGCTTCAGTTTACTAAGCTTCAGTTTACTAAGCTTCAGTTTACTATGCTTCATTTTACTATGCTTGTGTTCACTATGCTTCAGTTTATGAATGAACAGGAAGCCTCTGTACAGAGCTATTCCTTCTCATTCATTCTGTGCAGATAAGGCTGCAGAGAAAAGGACTGATGAATGTGTCCCCTGATATTTCACCAAAGCCCCCCAACAAGGGGGTCCTAAATATGTAAATAATGAGAAAGAAAAATTGTAAAAATAAATAAATAGAATGGTAAAAAAATAATAAAAAAATAAAACAACACTGACACCCAGGGCGTTTTTTCAGGGGGAGCGCAGTTCCAGCACCTCCAGAACTGACTGTATGTAATGGTAAGGGGTGCTGGGGTGTGCTGCAGGATCTATTGTTGTTGGCTGTGGGGGGATCTATTCTAACGGGAGAGGATATATTTTAGCAAGGGGGTCTATTGTTGCTGGTGGGGGATCTATTGTTGCTGGGGGTGGGTCCTATGTTGCTGGGGGTCAGTTTTTGCTGGGAGAGATCCACTGTTGAGGGAGGGGTCTATTGATGTTAGCTGTAGGGAGATCTGTTGTTGCTGCCGGTGTCTATTGTTCTTAGGGCGCGGATTTTGTTGCGGGTGGTCCATTGTTGTTAGGAGGATCTATTGTTGCTGGGGGTGGGTCATATGTTGCTGGGGGGTCAGTTTTTGCTGGGAGAGATCTACTGTTGAGGGAGGGGTCTATTGATGCTAGCTGTAGGGAGATCTGTTGTTGCTGCCGGAGTCTATTGTTCCTAGGGAGGGGGGGATTTTGTGGTCCATTGTTAGGAGGATCTATTGCTGCAGGGGATCTATATTAGTTGCCTTTCTTGTTATCACTCCCAAATTACAAATAAATTACTTAGCACCACAAACTATTTGGTTCTGTATTGTCAAAAAGGGCAGGATTGGGTGGGTAGGGGATGGAACCAAAGAATGGTGCTCGGAGGTGGGTAAGGGATGGAACCAAAGAATGGTGCTCGGAGGTGGGTAGGGGGTGGAACCAAGGAATGGTGCTCAGAGGTGGGTAGCGGGTGGAACCAAGGAATGGTGCTCAGAGGTGGGTAGCGGGTGGAACCAAGGAATGGTCCTTGGAGGTGGGTAGGGGGTGGAACGAAGGAATGGTGCTTGGAGATGGAACCAAGGAATGGTGCTCGTAGGTGGAACCAAAGAATGGTGCTCGTAGGTGGAACCAAGGAATGGTGCTCAGAGGTGGAGCAAAGGAATGGTGCTCAGAGGTGGGTAGGGGGTGGAACCAAGGAATGGTGCTTGGAGGTGGAAGCAAGGAATGGTCTTTGGAGGTGGGTAGGGGGTGGAACGAAGGAATGGTGCTTGGAGATGGAACAAAGGAATGGTGCTCGGAGGCGGGTAGGGGGTGGAACCAAGGAATGGTGCTTGGAGGTGGAACCAAGGAATGGTGCTTGGAGGGGGAAGCAAGGAATGGTTCTTGGAGGTGGAACCAAGGAATGGTTCTTGGAGATGGAACGAAGGAATGGTCCTCGGAGGTGGAACCAAGGAATGGTCCTCGGAGGTGGAACCAAGGAATGGTGCTCGGAGGTGGAACCAAGGAATGGTGCTCGTAGGTGGAACCAAAGAATGGTGCTCGTAGGTGGAACCAAGGAATGGTGCTCAGAGGTGGAGCCAAGGAATGGTGCTCAGAGGTGGGTAGGGGGTGGAACCAAGGAATGGTGCTTGGAGGTGGAAGCAAGGAATGGTCTTTGGAGGTGGGTAGGGGGTGGAACGAAGGAATGGTGCTTGGAGATGGAACAAAGGAATGGTGCTCGGAGGCGGGTAGGGGGTGGAACCAAGGAATGGTGCTTGGAGGTGGAACCAAGGAATGGTGCTTGGAGGTGGAACCAAGGAATGGTGCTTGGAGGGGGAAGCAAGGAATGGTTCTTGGAGGTGGAACCAATGAATAGTGCTTGGAGATGGAACGAAGGAATGGTCCTCGGAGGTGGAACCAAGGAATGGTGCTCGGAGGTGGAACCAAGGAATGGTGCTCCGTGGTGGGTAGGGGGTGGAACCAAGGAATGGTGCTCGGAGGCGGGTAGGGGATGGAACGAAGGAATGGTGCTCGGAGGTGGGACCAAGGAATGGTGCTCAGAGGTGGCTAGGGGGTGGAACCAAGGAATGGTGCTCAGAGGTGGCTAGGGGGTGGAACCAAGGAATGGTGCTCAGAGGTGGCTAGGGGGTGGAACCAAGGAATGGTGCTCGGAGGTGGGACCAAGGAATGGTGCTCGGAGGTGGGTAGGGCCAGAGAAAAGGGGTACCTCGGAAAGAAAGTGTTCCTGTACCTATTGTCTGAGGGAGAAAAAAGGCCTGCTGACACCAGTGGTTGACCTACCAGGGTCACAAAGGTCACAGTTGTGAATGGGCTCTGGCATCCGCTACCGTGACGGCAGGAAGGTAAACCATTGTAAAGGGCCCCAGGATCAGTGTGAAGGGCCCCGATCAGGGGCCATTAATAATTTCTTGCACCGGGGCCCTGAAGGTTCTAGTTGGGCATCTGGGTCTCAGCCAAAATTAAACTTTTTAGTTGATGAGGTTGGAAGAAGGAACGGGTTCATCTAGTCTGGCCTTCTTTCTTAACCTTTTTAACGTGGAAGAATTATTGAAATAACTTTCTGGGCTCACGGAATCCCTAATATAAATGACTATATCTAAGGCTCACGGTACGTTGGTGTGATGGTCAATGGGAAGAATGCTCTCTACATTTGTGGTCATTGGGACGAATCCTCGCTTACAAATGAGAAAATAAAAATGTGCAGCGCTCTATGGAGAATATACAGAAATATGTGTGGAGTACGAACATAAATCAAGCAAATTGTGTTCCACGCATAAATAAAAATAACCAACCCGATATAAACTTCCAAAGCAAATGTGTCCGTATAAAGTCTCAAAAAAATTCTTCCATAGGGCATGAATATCCACACTTAATCTTCAGTACTCCAAACCTGGTGCTTGAAAGATCGCTACCTGCCCCCCCCCCCCCCCCACCACCACCACACTATGTTCAATAAATATGCTCCCTCATATCCAGACCTAGATTAGTGGTCTCCAAACTGCCGCTTGGTGGCTGGGTCCGGCCCTTTGCTTGCTTTTATCTGACCCTTGGGGCACTATTTTATTCACTGACACCAACAAAGGGGCCCAATTCCTACCAATGACAAAAATGATGGGTCCCAATGACACCAATGATAGGGCAGAATTCCTCCCAAAGACACCAATGATGAGCCGTAATTCTTCCCAGTGACACCAGCAGTGGGGTTCAATTCCTTCCAATGACACCAATGATGGGCCACAATTCCTTCCAATGACACCAATGATGGGCCACAATTCCTCCCAATGACTCCCAACTATGGGGCACTATTCCTCCCACTGACACCAACAATGGGGCCGGTCACAGAAACCACCGTGACTTGGGCTTCTGGTGGGGCCTGGGGACCAGCCTCCTTCCCACCAACAGATGGGGCAGTTGGTTTTTACTGACATCAACAAAGGGGCCCAATCCCTACCAATGACACAAATGATGGGGCCCAATGACACCAATGATGGGGCAAAATTCCTCCCAAAGACACCAATGATGAGCCATAATTCCTCTGTGACACCAGCAGTGGGGTACAATTCCTTCCAATGACACCAATGATGGGGCACAGCTCCTCCCAATGACACCAATGATGGGCCACAATTCCTCCCAATGACTCCCAACTATGGGGCACTATTCCTCCCACTGACACCAACAATGGGGCCTGTCGCAGAAACCACCGTAACTTGGGCTTCTGGAGGGGCCTGGGGACCAGCCTCCTTCCCACCAACTGATGGGGCACAATTCCTCCCAATGACACCAGTGACGGGGCATTACTCCATCTGATGCTGGGACATTTCTACTCCCAGTGGCCACAGTCCAGCCCCCCCTAAAGTCTGAAGGCCAGTAAACTGGACCTTTGTTTAGAACGTTTGGATACCCCTTGCCTATATTATAGGAGGCCCCATAAACATATATTCAACCACACTTCTTACAGTGGCCAATCAAAATCCTCCAAACTTTCACCATTCCTGAGCTGCTCCTAATTGATACCTGGGAAATCCCCATGGTTTAACCCTTTTTCCCCACTATAATAGGATCTAAATGTTCTCCATATGGCTTTATTCAAAGTAAATATCAGTAAACCTACTCACAAGCATCACATATATATGTAGACTTCGACAAGAGAGTACCGACTCTGGCAAGTTTCGTCTGACAGTGCGTGATGTCACTAAAGGGGCGGAACCATATCTGAAGCATTGCATCACCTGGCGGGACTTCTTCAGAGATATGGTCAATGGGAAAAACGCTCCCTACATTTGTGGTCGTTGGGAAGAATCCACACTTACAGATATCTAAAAAGATCAATGGTGTCAGTGGTTATTCATCTGAGAGGCAGAAGTTGCTCCTTGCTTAACGACTTAAGCCCCGGAAGATTTTACCCCCTTCCTAACCAGGGCCTATTTTGCGATTCGGCACTGCGTGACTTTAACGGACAATTGCGCGGTCGTGCGACGCTGTACCTAAACGAATTTGACGTCCTTTTTTCCCACAAACAGAGCTTTCTTTTGGCGGTATTTGATCACCTGTGCGATTTTTTGATCATGCGCTATAAACAAACAAAGAGCGACAATTTTGCAAAAATAACAATATTTTTCACATTTTTTTATATGAAATTCCCCCCAAAAAAATGTAAAAATCAGAATTTTTTAACATTTTTGGCCAATTTGTTTTATGCTACATATGTTTGGTAAAAAAAATCGCAAAAAGTGTATTTTGATTGGTTTGCGCAAAAGTTATCGCGTTTACTAACAAAGGGAAAGATTTGTTGTTTTTGTTGTTTTTTTTTTTTTTGACACGTAATGGCGGCGATCTGCGATTTTTTTTTGCGGTACTGCGACATTGCGGCGGACAGATTGGACCCCTAACTGACATTTTTGACACTTTTGGGGGTACCAGTGACATTACTGCAGTAATCAGTGCTATACATATGCAATTTTAATGTAAAATTACACTGGCAGTGAAGGGGTTAGCTTTATTTGAGAGAAAGGGGTTATGTGTGTCCCTAGGGGCGTGATTCTAATTGTGATTGGATGTGGCTTGAGGTGTAGGAACAGTGATCAACGGTCCTACATAGTAGAACCGTATGATCACTGTTCCTACACAGGGGAGAATGACAGGCGGCTTGTTTACATCAGCCGCCTGCCTTTCTCCCTCTGCACCGACGATCGCCGAGTGACCGGCGGACATGGGGGGGGTCAGTGACAACGCGGGAGCGCGCCTCCGGGGGGGGGGGGGGGCGCACGCTCACTCCCTAGACCCTCACAGGCTAGTAGTACTACGTCGCTCTGCCTGTGAGGGGCTGACCGCCGCAGTAAATAGTCGTGCGGCGGTCGGCAAGCTGTTAAGGAACCTCTAGAAACCTCTGGAGGAACTCTAGTTGAGAAAGGCTGATCTAGTATTTATGATCCATGATGCAAGAAACATTTGGGTTAGGTGAACCTTCACATGTCATAGAACCCCTATAAGGGAATTGGGCATAAAGTATACAAAGAATAAGGCGCTGTAGGCAGCCATGTGTTCACTTTCTGATATTGTGCGGAAAAGCAATGTACAGAAGGCCAAGTGCTTCCCATGATGTCTATAAACGTCGTAACCAAATGCATTTGGTTATCAGTGCTCCTCACGTTGCCCATGGGGGGATTATGGACAATCCTATCTGTATAGAGATTTATTTCACTTATCTCTTTAGCTCCAACACAGACACCAGTCCTAGAAGCAGCTGACACTAATGTCCCTGCCACCCTCCCAAAGCAGAGCCATCATAGCTGGAAGCCTATTTAACCCACCAGTATGCATTGGGGTGGAGGATGTAAACCAGAATCTGCAATGGAAAGCCATGACAACCTTTAGAGAGGCCATAATACTCCATGCAGGTGATCTTCACCAAGTTCATTTTCGTTTTCTTCCTATCTCTATATATTCAGACAAGAGCAGTCATTTGATTTTGACAAAATGGGAATATTCATATCGGAATGTTTTTGGATGAAGTCATGTTCATTAAGGGCCAACCACCCACAGTTGTCTACTACCCTTCTCTGCCAATCCCTCCACTGGTTTCTCTGTGTCCTTCATCCCTCTCTGCCAATCTTTCCATTGGCCTCTGCTCCGTGTCCTCCATTCCTCTATGCCAATCTCCAAACTGGCTTTGCTTAGTGTCCTCCATCCCTCTCTGCCAATCTCTCCATTGGCTTCGCTCAGTGTCCTCTATCCCTCTCTGCCAATCTCTCCATTGGCTTCGCTCAGTGTCCTCTATCCCTCTCTGCCAATCCCTCCAGTGACTTTGCTCAGTGTCCCCCCCCCCCTCTCTGCCAATCCCTCCAGTGGCTTCGCTCAGTGTCCTCTATCCCTCTCTGCCAATCCCTCCAGTGACTTTGCTCAGTGTCCCCCCCCCCTCTCTGCCAATCCCTCCATTGGCTTCGCTCAGTGTCCTCTATCCCTCTCTGCCAATCCCTCCAGTGCCTTCGCTCAGTGTCCCCCCCCCCCCTCTGCCAATCCCTCCATTGGTTTTGCTCAGTGTCCTCCATCCCTCTTTGCCAATCCCCCATTGACTTCTCTGTGTCCTCCATCCCTCACTGCCAATCCCCCCATTGACTTCTCTCAGTGTCCTCCATCCCTCACTGCCAATCCCCCCATTGGCTTCGCTCAGTGTCCTCCATTCCTCTCTGCCAATCCCTCCATTGGCTTCGCTCAGTGTCCTCCATCCCTCTCTGTCAATCCCTCCATTGGCTTCGCTCATTGTCCTCCATCCCTCTCTGTCAATCCCTCCATTGGCTTCGCTCAGTGTCCTCCATCCCTCTCTGTCAATCCGTTGCCTGGCTTCGCTCAGTGTCCTCCATTCCTCTCTGCCAATCCCTCCATTGGCTTCACTCAGTGTCCTCCATTCCTCTCTGCCAATCCCTCCATTGGCTTCACTCAGTGTCCTCCATTCCTCTCTACCAATCCCTCCATTGGCTTCGCTCAGTGTCCTCCATCCCTCTCTGTCAATCCGTTGCCTGGCTTCGCTCAGTGTCCTCCATTCCTCTCTGCCAATCCCTCCATTGGCTTCACTCAGTGTCCTCCATTCCCCTCTGCCAATCCCTCCATTGGCTTCACTCAGTGTCCTCCATTCCTCTCTGCCAATCCCTCCATTGGCTTCACTCAGTGTCCTCCATTCCTCTCTGCCAATCCCTCTACTGGCTTTGCTCAGTGTCCTCCATTCCCCTCTGCCAATCCCTCCATTGGCTTCACTCAGTGTCCTCCATTCCTCTCTGCCAATCCCTCTACTGGCTTTGCTCCGTGTCCTCCATCCCTCTCTGCCAATCCCTCCATTGGCTTCACTCCGTGTCCTCCACCCAACAAATTAAATTCAAAATACTTACAACTTACAAAGCCATCACCAATTTAGTCTCAAAATACCAACCAAATCATTCTCTCTGCTCCTCCCAAGACCTCCTGATCTCTAGCTCCCTCGTCACCTTTTCCCATGCTCCCCTCCAGGGCTTCTTCCGAGCCTCTCCCATCCTTTGGAACTTCTTACCCCAATCTGTCTGACTATTTTCTATTCTGTTTGCTTTTAGAAACTCATTTTTAAACCCTTCTCTTCAGAGAAGCCAATCCTGCCCCCACCTAACAACTGTACTTTTATATTCTCCATCAGCTCACCCCCCCCCCCCCCACAGCTTTTACCTCTTGTTTTGCTTGACCCTCCCTTTTGGATTGTAAGCTCTCAGGAGCAGGGCCCTCTGATTCCTCCTGTATTAAATTGTTACATAGTTACATAGTAGGTGAGGTTAAATAAAGACAATAGTCCATCCAGTTCAACCTGTGTAGGTGTGTGTGGCTGTAATCATCTCACATACCCCTGAATGCTCTGATCCTTGAGATGTACGTCTAAGAGTCTTTTGAAAGCCACCAATACTTCCCGCAGAAACCACCTCTTGTGGTAGACATTTCCACACTCTTGTATTGTAACTGTACTGTCTACCCTTGTGTTGTAAAGCGCTGCGCAAACTGTTGGCACTAAATAAATCCTGTACAGTGAGTCCCCATCATACGAATTTTCAAGTTGTGAACTTTCGAAGATCCAATTGTGCGTTTGTATGTTCGATCACGTGCGTTAGTTCACATTTCTGGCATACATTCATATACATGCATCCTCTACAATGGTTGTGCTTCTGTGTACTTTACTGTATACAGTACTTTATCTTTATTTCAAGGTTTATTTCCATGTGTTATTTGTGTGAAATGTGTTATAAACCTATTATAGTAGTTGTGTTGGTTGGGTACTTTGCTGGATTCGCAAACAAATTGAACTTATGAACGCGCTCTCGGAGTGGTGCTCCTTTTTATGTAGGGGACTTACTGCTATATAATAATTATTTATCATGCTATATACTTACCACTTCTTTTGGAGAGGTGAGTAATAATTCCTCCTGGATCACACGGGTGTATTTAATACCGACGTGTCTGGAAGATGGATTCAGGTAATATTCGAGTGCATACATTACCATATATTAGGTCACTCCAATATCAGGAGGGCTGATTAGTTATTACTGTATATGTTCATACATTTTAGATTATCATTATATTAATCGAGTGCCGCTGTACTTTATTGTAAGCGGCCGGCAGCCGAAGTCCCGCCTATGCTAAAAAATAATCCCTACCGTTATTTCCTCAACCGCTCCTAGATGTGATCTTCTGTGCCCATTTCCAGCCCACCGTCCCACCAGGCAATTCCAGTATGGGGGACAGATGGTTGGTATGAAGCATATAGTTAGTATTAAATGTTACAGCAGATTGCTCACAACTCTTTTGCTCCCTGCCAATGAGTTTGCTTTTTGAGTCTTGTGGAGGACTTGGTTCCCACGTTGGTGGGGAGGACTTTGATTGGATTGCTCCTATTTTATGCAGGGCTTTTTTCTCAGAGAATAGGTGCAGGAACTCCCCTCTACTATGTCACCCCTTGTCTCCGACCCCTACCCACCTCCAATCACCGTCCCTTGTTTCCACCCCCTACCCACCTTCAAGCACTGTCCCTTGTTTCCACCCCCTACCCACCTTCAAGCACTGTCCCTTGTTTCCAGCTCCTACCCACCTCCAAGAACTGTACCTTGTTCCCCCCCCCCCCCCTTCCTACCTCCAAGCACTGTACTTTGTTTCCACCCCCTACCCACCTCCGAGCACTCTACCTTGTTTCCACCTTCTACCTGCTTTCAAGAACTGTACCTTGTTTCCACCCCAACCCACCTGCAAGCACTGTACCTGGTTTCCACCCCCTACCCACCTCCAAGCACTGTACCCTGATTCCACCCTTTACCCACCTCCGAGCACTGTACCCTGTTTCCACCCCCCAACCCGCCTGCAAGCACTGTACCTTGTTTCCAACCCCTACCCACCTCCAAGCACTGTACTGTGTTTTCACCCGTTACCCACCTCCGAGAACCATCCCTTGTTTCCACCCCCCTACCCACTTCCGAGCACTGTACCTTGTTTTCACCAACCTCCAAGAACTGTACCTTGTTTCCACCCTCTACCCACCTCCGAGAACCATCCCTTGTTTCCACCCCCTACCCACTTCTGAGCACTGTCCCTTGTTTCCACCCCCTACCCACCTCCAACACTGTCCCTTGTTTCCACCCTCTACCCACCTTCAAGCACCGTCCCTTGTTTCCAGCCCCCTACCCACCTCCAAGAACTGTACCTTGTTTCCACCTTCTACATGCTTTCAAGAACTGCACCTTGTTTCCACCCTCTACCCACCTCTGAGAACTGTACATTGTTTCCACCCTCTACCCACCTCTGAGAACTGTACCTTGTTTCCACCTTCTACCCACCTCCAAACACTGTACCTTGTTTCCACCCCAACCCACCTGCAAGCACTGTACCTTGTTTCCACCCCCTTCCCACCTCCAAGAACTGTACCCTGATTCCACCCTCTACCCACCTCCAAACACTGTACCTTGTTTCCACCCCCAACCCACCTGCAAGCACTGTACCTTGTTTCCACCTCCTTCCCACCTCCAAGAACTGTACCCTGATTCCACCCTCTACCCACCTCCAAGCACTGTACTTTGTTTTCACCCCCCAACCCACCTCCGAGAACCGTCCCTTGTTTCCACCCCCTACCCACCCCCGAGAACCGTCCCTTGTTTCCACCCCCTACCCACCTCCGAGAACCATGCCTTGTTTCCACCCCCTACCCACTTCCGAGCACTGTACCTTGTTTTCACCCCCTACCCACTTCCGAGCACTGTACCTTGTTTTCACCCACCTCCAAGCACTGTACCTTGTTTCCGCCCCCTACCTACCTCCAAGCACCGTCCCTAGTTACACTTCTTAAAGGTTGGGTGTTTGGGATGTGTAATGGAAAACCAAGCTTTAGTCCAATAGTAGGTATTAGGAAATAGGCCTGGTGGTGGTGATGATTTTGACAATTCTGGTGACGGATTATGGATACAAATTGGATAATCCATCAGGATGCCGCATTTGTATGTGCTAGATTATTATTTATTTTTTTTCTTCATTTGCTATTTTTTCCCATGAAATGGAGTTTCCCCTTTGAAGTAGAACTAAAGGCACAACCTTTTTATTTTTCATTTTGGATTGAGTAGCCGAGGGTTATAACCCCTAACAGTTTTTACTTTGCCATCTGTGTTTCATTGGGGAGATTTTCCTTCACTTCCTGTCCTATAACCAGAGCAGGAAGTGAGAGGAGGTCACCCCAAAACTAGTGTCCCCATTGGAAGATTTCCTCTTTTCTTTCACCTTGGATGATAATGTTAAAGAGAATCTCCCTAATGGGGGGCACGGACAGCAGTAAAAACTGACAGGGGTTCTAATTCCTCTCCACTCTATCCAAAACGAAAAAAAAAAAAAAAAAACGTTTTGCCTTTAGTTATACTTTACCACATTCCGTCCGCCCACGGCAGGCTGGCTTGGCTGCACCAACCAACGTATGGGTACGTCGGTTCGCGGGAACGCTCCCGTGGGTGCGCGCACGTCCCCATTTACACTCACATGAACTTTAATGGCATCCCAGTCTTAGTCCGTAGGGTTCAATATTGAGTTGGCCCACCCTTTGTAGCTATAACAGCTTCAACTCTTCTGGGAAGGCCGTCCACAAGGTTTAGGAGTGTGTCTATGGGAATGTTTGACCGTTCTTCCAGAAGCACATTCGTGACTTCAGGCGCTGATGTTGGATGAGAAGGCCTGGCTCCGCTCTAATTCATCCCAAAGGTGTTCTATCGGGTTGAGGTCAGGACTCTGTGCAGGTCACTCAAGTTCCTCCACCCCCAAACTTGCTCATCCATGTCTTTATGGGCCTTGCTTTGTGCACTGGTCCAAATCATTAGTTATCACAACCCCCCCCCCCCCCCCCCCTGAGCAGAAGGCTGATTGGCTGCGAAGCCGGCCGGCGGCCGCAGTGACTTTGAAGGGACTTTTTGTGATGTCTGCAGACCGCGGCCCACCGGGAAAATGCCGGTCTGCCCTATGGCCAGTCCGGCCCTGGTTATACCTCCCAACTTTGTAACTTGAGAATGGGGGACACATAGGGATAGAGAAGACATGTTGCACACCGTGGCAAAAATGGGCGGGGCTAAAATGCGGTGAATACTGAGATAGCATAAAGGGGCTTTGTAAATAGATTTTAAGCCTCTATATGGTATATAGTGTACACATTACTGCAATTTTTGTACCCACAAAATACTTCATAATTACTGTGCTATGAGACTCTCTGACATAACCCTATACTTAATAAAAAAAAAAAAAGCCCGCCACATATACACCCAGATACAGTCAGGGGTTGAGGTATACTTAGTCACCCCTTATATCAGAGTCCGCCTTTTACATTAGAAGTCCCCCCTTTCACACTAGGTGTCCCCCTCCCACCCTTCATATCAGAGTCCCTCTTTCACACCATTTGTCCCCTTCTTCACATCAGAAGACCCCTCACATCAGGGTTCCCCCTTCAAATTAGGAGCCCCCATTCATATCTGGAGTCCCTCCCTTTACATCAGAGTCCCCTGTTCACATGAGGAACACATCAGAGTCTCCCTTTTCAAACCAGGCCATAAAGGCGTAAACAAAACATTATATATATAAAATATAATTTATTCCTACATATTCAAATATAGGGGTGGCAAGGTGCATCTCTTGGAAAACATAACACATGTATTATAAAAACAAGAATCGTGGTTCTCTACTAAGTGCTTTGGTAAAGATTCCTCAGGGGCCAACGCGTTTCACTGCGTGCTTCCTCAGGGCCTAGGGGACTGAAACATTACTCATCTTACAGTATACCACATATATGTGTATGTTCACTCCCAACAAACGCTGGGGTATACAGGGAACAGATCTTGTTTGGTGAATAGGTATATCCGAATCCTCCTTGGGTTGAGGGTTAGAAACTCAGGGGCGTTTTATGTTACATGTAGGTTCCTCAGGTTCCTTAATAAGCATTGAAATGTGCATGCATGTATATGCAAACAAAGCGGAAATGCTTTAGTCCTCCATAAAATAAGTGGTCGTCCTAATACAGCTTGGTATGCACAGTGTAGAGGCCAGGCCCAACCAATGGGAGCTGTCTCTCCTATCGCCTCCAATCTCTCTGGTCAACTGAACCCGCCTCATTCAAATCAAAGCCCCCCCCCCCATCCTTTACATCAGAGTTCCTCCCTTACATCAGGAATTCAATCCAATCCAACACTAAATTAATACTTTTACATATTGCAGCAGTGTCCACACACGTAGGACACCCAACGTTAGTGGTGATTTATTCTTCTACCTTTGCACTTTGGTACTGACTACTATTCCAGACTTTCTCAGTCCCCACACCCCCCTCCTCCTAATGTGACCCCAGTGCCGACAGCAGCAAGAAAGGGGCAAACAAGGATGCTGTCAGGCATCCAACATCCTCATTATCAACCTATGGCATCATCAGTTGTTAGGATGCCGGCAGCTGGCCGGGTGGTGCTAATGGTTGTAGTTCTGCACATCAAAAACCTGTGGCTTTGTGTAAAGGCAGACTTGATCCACCCACTAGTTTGTTGACAATTTTGAGGCAGTTTTGGGCACCTCTAAAGGATCCAGATGGCATCTCAGGGTGCCGTGGAACCCTTGTTGAAAAAGGCTGGCATACTGCAAACCAAGATGCCTCTTGATAGGCTTTGCCCTGCCCTGAATGTGGTGCCTCTCTTGGAAAAAGGAGTTTCTTTATCTAGGAACGTGTACATCCCCCCCCCCCCCCCAATTTCTGTTGGGCAAATGGGAACAATTTTTAGGCATTTTGCCAAGGCACCAAATTGCCCATTTCTCAAGAAACCCCTAGCAACCTCAGGAGGAACCCTGCTCTAGAAGGTTGTAATGGTGCATAATGAAATTTTTGATTAATTGTTAGGCATTTTGCTAAGGCACCCCTGAAGAAGCCTCAAGGCACCCTGGTTGAAAAAGGCTGGTCTACAACAGCCTTTCTCAACCTTTTAAACACAGAGGAAGCCTTGATATAAATGTCTGGTCTCGGGAAACCCTGCTAAAAATTGAAAATCTCCAACTCATGACACATTAGTGTGACAGTCAGTGGGAAGAATGCTCCTTACTCTTGTCATCATTGGGAAGAATTACCCCCTTACAGAGAGCTAAAAGGAACAATGGTGTCATTGGGAACTTATCTGAGAGGCAGAAATTGCCCATTTCTCAAGGAACCCCTTGCAACCTCAGGAGGGTTGAGGAACCCTGGTCTAGAAGGTTGTAATGGTTGTAATTTTTAGGCATTTTGCTAAGGCACCCTTGAAGAAGCCTCAAGGCACCCCAGGGTGCCTGGGCACCCTGGTTAAAATAAGGCTGGTTTAGAAAAACGAGACTGATAGTCCTTATTGGTTATTATCCTGGTTGAGGAACCCTGCTCTAGAAGGTTGTAATGGTGAATAATGAAATTTTTGATTAATTTTTAGGCATTTTGCTAAGGCACCCCTGAAGAAGCCTCAAGGCACCCCAGTGTGCCACGGCAACCTGATTGAAAAAAGCTGGTCTAGAACAACCTTTCTCAACCTTTCAACACAGAGGAACCCTTGAAATACATTTCTGGTCTCGGGGAACCCCTGCTAAAAATTAAAAATCTACAACTCATGACACATTAGTGTAACAGTAAGTGGGAAGAATGCTCCTTTTGTCATCATTGGGAAGAATTACCCCCATACAGATAGCTAAAAGGAACAATGGTTTAATTGGAAACTTATCTGAGAGGCAGAAATTGCCCATTGCTCAAGGCACCCACAGCAACCTTAGGAGGAACCCTGGTTGAGAAACACTGGTCTAGAAGGTTGTAATGGTGCAAAATGACATTTTTGATAAATTTTTAGACATTTTGCTAAGGCACCCCTGAAGAAGCCTCAATGCACCCCAGGGTGCCACGGCATTTTGCCAAGGCACCCATGAAGAACCCAGAAGGCAACCTAATGTGCCACGGCACCCTGGTTGAAAGACTGGTCTAGAACAGCCTTTCTCAACCTTTTCAACACAGAGGAACCCTTGAAATAAATTTCTGGTCTCGGGGAACCCCTGCTAAAAATAAAAATCTAGAACTCATGACACATTAGTGTGACGGTCAGTGGGAAGAATTCTCCTTACTCTTGTCATCATTGGGAAGAATTACCCCCCTTACAGATAGCTAAAAGGAACAATGGTGTCATTGGAAACTTATCTGAGAGGCAGAAATTGCCCATTGCTCAAGGAACCCCTAGCAACCTCAGGAGGAACCCTGGTTGAGAAACCTTGATCTAGAAAGTTGTAATGGTGCAAAATGAAATTTTTGATTAATTGTTAGGCATTTTGCTAAGCCACCCCTGAAGAAGCCTCAAGGCCCCCCAGGGTGCCACGGCACCCTGGATGAAAAAAGCTGGTCTAGAACATCCTTTCTCAAACTTTTCAACGCAGAGGAACCCTTGAAATACATTTCTGGTCTCGGGTAACCCCTGCTAAAAATTAAAAATCTACAACTCATGACTCATTAGTGTAACAGTCAGTGGGAAGAATGCTCCTTACTCTTACAGATAGCTAAAAGGAACAATGGTGTCATTGGAAACGTATCTGAGAGGCAGAAATTACCCATTGCTCAAGGAACCTCTAGCAACCTCAGGAGGAACCCTAGTTGAGAAACCCTGGTCTAGAAGGTTGTAATGGTTGTAATTTTTAGGCATTTTGCTAAGGCACCCCTGATGAAGCCTAAAGGCACCCCGGGGTGCCTGGTCACCCTGGTTGAAAAAAGGCTGGTTTAGAAAAACGAGACTGATAGTCCTTATTGGTTATTATCCTGGTTCAGGAACCCTGCTCTAGAAGGTTGTAATGGTGCATAATTACATTTTTGATTAATTGTTAGGCATTTTGCTAAGGCACCCCTGAAGAAGCCTCAAGGTACCCTGGATGAAAAAGGCTGGTCTAGAACAACCTTTCTCAACCTTTTCAACACAGAGGAACCCTTGAAATAAATTTCTGGTCTCTGCTAAAAATTAAAAATCTACAACTCATGACACATTAGTGTGACAGTCAGTGGGAAGAATGCTCCTTACTCTTGTCACCATTGGGAAGAATTACCCCCCTTACAGATAGCTAAAAGGAACAATGGTGTCATTGGAAACTTATCTAGTAATTGCCCATTGCTCAGGGAACCCCAAGCAACCTCAGGAGGAACCCTGGTTGAGGAACCCTGGTCTAGAAGGTTATTAATGGTTGTAATTTTTAGGCATTTTGCTAAGGCACCCCTGAAGAAGCCTCAAGGCAACCCAGGGTGCGAGGCAGGAATTGTCTTTTGTTCAAGGAACCCCTAGCAACCTCAGGAGGAACCTTGGTTGAGAAACCCTGGTCTAGAAGGTTGTAATGGTTGTAATTTTTAGGCATTTTCCTAAGGCACCCCTGAAGAAGTCTCAAGGCACCCCGGGGTGCCTGGGCACCCTGGTTCAAAAAAGGCTGGTTTAGAAAAATGAGACTGATAGTCCTTATTGCAATTTTGGATTGGAAAACTAACTGAAGAAAATGATCATGTTTTTTTGGCAGACCAGATTTGATATTTCAGCCGGGAATTTAGAGATTTGCCTTTGGTACACGTATCTGTACCGGGTGGAATCCCGGAGCCGTGCTTTATTCGTAGCGTTCCATTGGTCTGCCTGTGCTGGAGCCTCGGCGTCATTGTAGAATTTTTAAGTGTATGTAAGTCGGGAGAGAGAACTGAGAAGACCTCTTCACATCTGCTCATGTTTTATGCCTGAAGGACATAATTAAACTCTGCGGAGAACATGTGTAACGCCGAGGAGCCGGCTTTGCCTCTCATTCAACCTCTGGCAGCTTGGCGAGGAAAAGGGGATTGGGTGGCGTAATCTGATGATTCGGGGTTAATACGTTGATAGACATAACATCCAGCATCTGTCCGCAGCAAAACACCCCCCCCCCCCACCCCCTCACCCCCCTGGGTGCTTCACTTATTAAAAGGAATGCTTGAGGTGCCCAGAGCAGCCAATAAAATTGCAGCAAATGGAATCATCTCTTTGCTGTTATTTTAATTTTTTTGCATTTTGACACCCATGTGCTGTGCGTATTTTTATCTCCATCGACTTCCAACCTGAAGCAAATCTTCCCACTTAAACTTTTCTTTTTACAGGGGAAATTACCCCCCCCCCCGTATATATAAAAGGGTGTCACCTTCTAAGTCTAGTTTGTTGGGTAAGAGCAAAAAAATAAAAATAAAAAATTGATTCAATATGCACTCGCTGTGTGACAGGATACAATGGCATTTATAGTGGGGTTGCCAACCTCCTGCAGCATTTTTTTTAGTAACAAAACATGGAAAATTTACTGATATTTCTATACTGACAAAATGAGAAATGTAGACATATTTTACTGACAAAATGGGAAATTTACTGACGTTTTTATACTGAAAAAAATATGGAAGATTGACTGACATTTTTTTACTGACAAATATGGAAAGTTAACTGACATTTTTTACTGACAAAATATGGAAAATCTACTGACAAAATATGGAAAATTAACTGACATTTTTTTACTGACATATGGAAAAATCTACATTTGTTACTGACAAAACTAAATCAGCTGACGTTTTATACTGAAAAAATATGGGAAAAAATTTACTGACAAAATATGGAAAATTTACATTTGCTACTGACATTTTTTTACTGACAAAACATGGAAAATATGCTGAAAAAAATAAGGAAAATTACCGGACAATTTTTACTGACAAAATTATAGAAAATTAACTGACATTTCCTAACTGACAAAACATGAAAAAATTACTGACACATGGAAAGTTTTCTGACATTTTTTAAGGACAAAATATGGAACATTTACTGACAAAATATGGAAAATTAACTGACATTTTTACTTACAAAATATGGAGAATTTTCTGACAAAACATGGAAAATTTACTGACATTTTTTACTGACAAAACATGCAACATTTAATGATATTTTACTGACAAAACATGGAACATTTACTGATATTTTACTGACAAAACATGGAACATTTACTGATATTTTACTGACAAAACATGGAACATTTACTGATATTTTACTGACAAAACATGGAAAATGTGCTGACAAAATATGGATGATTACCTGACAATTTTTACTCACAAAATTATAGAACATTAGCTGACATTTGCTAACTGACAAAACATGGAAAATTTACTGACAAAAATATGAAAATGTTTTTACCTTTCATTTCTATTTTATATCTAAATGGGATGTTTTACAAGGTGAGGGCTCACATATACCTTAAGTTTGTTTTGGTTTGACGCCGCTTTTGAACAAGCCTAAAGCTACCTAAAAGCTAAGCAAGGACAAACATGTGACCTCCTTTTTGGACTGTCCACCAATCGGGAGTGAAAGAGAGGGCAAGCTACAAGTGTAGTTCCTACAAACCCCATAACATCTTCATGGTTTGTAGGAACTACACTTGAGAGAAGCAGATGAATGGAAAATAACTACAAATAAATTGGAATGTACAAAAAAAAAAAAGCCATTGCTCAGTCTGCATGGAGTGTGTGTGCTCTGCATGGAGTGTGTGTGCTCTGCATGGAGTGTGTCCCCCCCTCCAGTGTTGCCCGTAGTACAATCCAGAAGCTCACCGTCAGGTTCACCGCCTACATTTTCTCCTAATGTGTATTTCTGTGATTATTTTTTAAATGGAGACTGGATTTTACCATCCTCTGGAGCGGGATCCTACGCATGTAGGTCATTGTTCTTCCTAAGGCTCCTAAGAATATGTTAAGAAAATAGCAAACTCCAGGCATAAAAAAAAACACAATTTAAATGCATTTTCCATAGAACTAGAAATAAGTTCTGGGAACGTGTCTTCTAATCCCCGCACAGCAGCACTCGGACTGGGAGAGGGAGAAGCAGCACTGGGAGACCAATCAGTTTCTGCAGCTTATTTATTATTTATTCAATATTATTTATTTATTTTTTATATTGTTATTATTTATTTTAATATATTAATAATAATAATAATAAGGATAACATTTATTAATTTTATAATTATTATTATTTTGTAATAATGCATAATAATTTATGTATTCTTTATCACATTAATATTATGATTAATAATTTTTATTACTATTATTATTTATTACATATATATATATATCACCAACAATTTATGCAGAGCTTTACACATATATATATATATTGTACATTCAGTCTCTGCCCTCCAAGGAGCTTACAATCGAATGTCCCTAACTAACATTCATACATACACAATACTGGGGACAACTTAGACAGGAGCCAATTAACCTCCCAGCATGTCTTTGGAGTGTGGGAGGAAACCAGAGTACCCAGAGGAAACCCACATAGGGAGAACATGCAAATTTCATACAAGTAGTGCCGTGGTTGGGATTCGAACCGACGACTCCCTTGTGCTGCCAGGCGGAAGTGCTAACTGCTTAGCTACTGTGCTGAGGAAGAGGTGGAGGGGGACGATGAAAGGAGGTGGGTAAAGAGGAGAAGGAGGAGGGGGAAGAGGAGGCGGAGAAGGATGACGAGGAGGAGGAAGAGGAAGACGAGGAGGTGGAAGAGGAGGAGGAGGAGGACTAGGGGAGGAAGAGTAGGAGGGGGAGGAAGAGGAGGAAGAAGAGAAGGAGGGGGAGGTGGAAGAGTAGGAGGAGGAGCAGGAAGGGGAGGAAGAGGAGGAAAAGGAAGAGGATGAGGAGGAGCAGGAAGAAGAGGAGGAGGAGGAGCAAAAGGAGGAGGAAGCGGTGAAAGGAAGAGGAGGAGCAGGAATAGGATGAGGAGGGGAAAGAGGAGGAGGAGAAGGAGGAAGAGGAGGAAGAACAAGGAAAGTGAATGACCTATCAGTGTCCTGCTTCTCTTTTTCGTCCAATCAGCAGGCTGTGGGCGGGGAAGCTATGTCTCGGTATTCCTTAACGCTAACGCTGCGTTCGCACCTGAGCATTTCCTAAACATGCGACAAAACATCCAAAAAAATGTGGGTTTTGCCGAGCATTTCGGAAAACGCGCTGCAGTCGCGGGTTGCCACCATTTGGCAATGGCGCCCCAATCACAGGCAGCAGACGCACTTTAAAAAACGCCCGACCAAAGGGGCTCTGGAGCTACTTTGGGGCGTTTGTCATGCGTCGGGCGAATTGGCAGCCCTAGGAGGGACGCGCTTTAAGAGAAAAAAGATGAGCAGGTGCGTTTCTTCTACACTGGGGTGTGAATGGGGCCTAACAGAGGAAGTGGCGCCGCCCTCCTGGCGGTGCTGTCAGTCATAAAAGTCGCTGCACAAACTGTCCAATCCTATAATAATGGTTTATTGATAATGGTGTTTTGCAGGTGTCATCCAGCTGTGTGTGTTGCAGTTTGCCCGGAGTGCAGCTTTAAGTTGCACCATTCGTAGATTGTTCCGGTAACGGATTTGCTCTTTATTTTTCAGAAACCTCGGAAAGTCCGGCCTCCGGGTGTCCTGCCTCGGTTTAGGTGAGTGACGCCACATCCAATGCATATTCTTCCAATTCTGATCACGCAGAGCAAAGAAACGGGTTCACCCTAATTTTTATTTTTTTTTCAAAGGACAGTATAAAAAAAAAAAAAAAAGAAAAAAATAAATAAAAAAATATTTTTTTTTTTTTTAAAGCCTCTCCCTCCGAGCTTCCATGCCAAAAAAAACAAAAAAACAAACGCATACGTAAGTCGCACCCGCAAATGTAAACCATGTTCAAATCACACATGTGAGGTGTCGCCGCTATTTTTACAGCGAGAGCAATAATTCTGGTGCAAGATTCTAGTGATTCTATTTGGATACCATTTACATTTGCGTACGCGACTTACGTATGCGTTCACTTCTGCAACGTGAGCACAGAGGGGTGGGGGAACTTTATTTTTTCATTTTTTTTTCTTATTTTTTACTTTTTATTTTATTCTATTTTTTACACTATCCCTGTTCATTTTTTTTTTTTTAATCACTTTTATTCCTATGACAAGGAGTGTAAACATCCCCTGTAATAGAAATAAGGATGAGCGCTCCTCTTTATGGAGAGATCTGGGGGTCAAAAAGACCCCACATTTTTTCTTTACCTACTTAAAGTGATTGTAAAGTCTCTTTTTTTTTTTTCAAACTTTACAAACATGTTACACTTCCCTCCTCTTCTCGGGTCCCTCTGTGGTGCTCCTGGCCCCTCCCTCCTAGCTGCTCCTCCTGTCCCCTCCCTCCTCGCTGCTCATGTCCCCTCCCTCCTAGCTGCTCTTCCTGTCCCCTCCCTCCTAGCTGCTCCTGTCCCCTCCCTCCTAGCTGCTCCTGTCCCCTCCCTCCTAACTGCTCATGGCCCCTCCCTCCTAGCTTCTCCTGTCCCCTCCCTCCTCGCTGCTCATGTCCCCTCCCTCCTAGCTGCTCCTGTCCCCTCCCTCCTAGCTGCTCCTGTCCCCTCCCTCCTAGCTGCTCCTGTCCCCTCCCTCCTAACTGCTCATGGCCCCTCCCTCCTAGCTTCTCCTGTCCCCTCCCTCCTCGCTGCTCATGTCCCCTCCCTCCTAGCTGCTCCTGTCCCCTCCCTCCTAACTGCTCATGGCCCCTCCCTCCTAGCTGCTCCTCCTGTCCCCTCCCTCCTAACTGCTCATGGCCCCTCCCTCCTAGCTGCTCCTCCTGTCCCCTCCCTCCTAACTGCTCATGGCCCCTCCCTCCTAGCTGCTCCTCCTGTCCCCTCCCTCCTAGCTGCTCCTCCTGTCCCCTCCCTCCTAACTGCTCATGGCCCCTCCCTCCTAGCTGCTCCTCCTGTCCCCTCCCTCCTAGCTGCTCCTCCTGTCCCCTCCCTCCTAACTGCTCATGGCCCCTCCCTCCTAGCTGCTCATGTCCCCTCCCTCCTAGCTGCTCCTCCTGTCCCCTCCCTCCTAACTGCTCATGGCCCCTCCCTCCTAGCTGCTCCTCCTGTCCCCTCCCTCCTAACTGCTCATGGCCCCTCCCTCCTAGCGGCTCCTCCTGTCCCCTCCCTCCTAACTGCTCATGGCCCCTCCCTCCTAGCTGCTCCTCCTGTCCCCTCCCTCCTAGCTGCTCCTCCTGTCCCCTCCCTCCTAACTGCTCATGGCCCCTCCCTCCTAGCTGCTCCTCCTGTCCCCTTCCTCCTAGCTGCTCCTCCTGTCCCCTCCCTCCTAGATGCTCCTGTCCCCTCCCTCCTAACTGCTCATGGCCCCCTCCCCTCCTAGCTGCTCATGGCCCCTCCCTCCTAGCTGCTCCTGGCCACTCTCTCTTCGCTGCTCCTGGCCCCTCCCTCTTCGCTGCTCCTGGCCCCTCCCTCTTCTCTGCTCCTGTCCCCTCCCTCCTCGCTGCTCCTCCTGTCCCCTCCCTCCTAGCTGCTCCTCCTGTCCCCACCCTCCTAGCTGCTCATGGCCCCTCCCTCCTAGCTTCTCCTGTCCCCTCCCTCCTAGCTTCTCCTGTCCCCTCCCTCCTAGCTTCTCCTGTCCCCTCCCTCCTAGCTGCTCCTGTCCCCACCCTCCTAGCTGCTCATGGCCCCTCCCTCTTCGCGGCTCCTGTCCCCTCCCTTTTTGCTGCTCCTGGCCCCTCCCTCCTAGCTGCTCCTGGCCCCTCCCTCCTATCGAGTGCCCCCACAACAAGCAGCTTGCTATAGGGGCACCCGAGCCGAGTCACAGCTCCCTGTATCCATTCAGACACAGGACTGCCATTCGGCCCCACCCCCTCTCACCCCTGATTGGCTGAGTTTGATTGACAGCTGCGGGAGCCAATGGCATCACGGCTATGTCTCAGCCAATCAGGAGGGAGAAAATATATCTAAAATAATGAAATCAATTAAATTAAAGATAGCTGCAACAAAGTGGTAAAACATCTGAAAATTAGATGTCAGTTGATTATAAAAATCAATATGAAACAATGTATAGAATATCGCAACAATGCAAAAAAACTGTGCAAATTGGTATCACATGTATCATATCAATGTATCACATGTCAGATCTCGGTATCTGTAGATGGTACAATGTATCACATGTCAGATCTCAGTATCTGTAGATGGTACAATGTATCACATGTCAGATCTCGGTATCTGTAGATTGTACAATGTATCACATGTCAGATCTCGGTATCTGTAGATGGTACAATGTATCACATGTCAGATCTCGGTATCTGTAGATGGTACAATGTATCACATGTCAGATCTCGGTATCTGTAGATGGTACAAAGTATCACATGTCAGATCTCGGTATCTGTAGATTATACAATGTATCACATGTCAGATCTCGGTATCTGTAGATGGTACAATGTATCACATGTCAGATCTCAGTATCTGTAGATTATACAATGTATCACATGCCAGGTCTCAGTATCTGTAGATTATACAATGTATCACATATTAGATCTCAGTATCTGTAGATGGTACAATGTATCACATGTCAGATCTCGGTATCTGTAGATGGTACAATGTATCACATGTCAGATCTCGGTATCTGTAGATTGTACAATGTATCACATGTCAGATCTCGGTATCTGTAGATGGTACAATGTATCACATGTCAGATCTCGGTATCTGTAGATGGTACAATGTATCACATGTCAGATCTCAGTATCTGTAGATTATACAATGTATCACATATTAGATCTCAGTATCTGTAGATGGTACAATGTATCACATGTCAGATCTCGGTATCTGTAGATTGTACAATGTATCACATGTCAGATCTCTGTATCTGTAGATTGTACAATGTATCACATGTCAGATCTTGGTATCTATAGATGGTACAATGTATCACAAGTCAGATCTCGGTATCTGTAGATTGTACAATGTATCACATGTCAGATCTCAGTATCTGTAG
Organism: Pelophylax lessonae; assembly: GCF_965119305.1. NCBI lineage: Eukaryota > Metazoa > Chordata > Amphibia > Anura > Ranidae > Pelophylax > Pelophylax lessonae. The sequence continues at coordinate 10,097,579 of NC_138779.1, forward strand.
ATGGTACAATGTATCACATGTCAGATCTCGGTATCTGTAGATGGTACAAAGTATCATATGTCAGATCTCGGTATCTGTAGATTGTACAATGTATCACATGTCAGATCTCAGTATCTGTAGATGGTACAATGTATCACATGTCAGATCTCGGTATCTGTAGATTGTACAATGTATCACATGTCAGATCTCGGTATCTGTAGATGGTACAATGTATCACATGTCAGATCTCGGTATCTGTAGATGGTACAATGTATCACATGTCAGATCTCGGTATCTGTAGATGGTACAAAGTATCACATGTCAGATCTCGGTATCTGTAGATTATACAATGTATCACATGTCAGATCTCGGTATCTGTAGATGGTACAATGTATCACATGTCAGATCTCAGTATCTGTAGATTATACAATGTATCACATGCCAGGTCTCAGTATCTGTAGATTATACAATGTATCACATATTAGATCTCAGTATCTGTAGATGGTACAATGTATCACATGTCAGATCTCGGTATCTGTAGATGGTACAATGTATCACATGTCAGATCTCGGTATCTGTAGATTGTACAATGTATCACATGTCAGATCTCGGTATCTGTAGATGGTACAATGTATCACATGTCAGATCTCGGTATCTGTAGATGGTACAATGTATCACATGTCAGATCTCAGTATCTGTAGATTATACAATGTATCACATATTAGATCTCAGTATCTGTAGATGGTACAATGTATCACATGTCAGATCTCGGTATCTGTAGATTGTACAATGTATCACATGTCAGATCTCTGTATCTGTAGATTGTACAATGTATCACATGTCAGATCTTGGTATCTATAGATGGTACAATGTATCACAAGTCAGATCTCGGTATCTGTAGATTGTACAATGTATCACATGTCAGATCTCAGTATCTGTAGATGGTACAATGTATCACATGTCAGATCTCGGTATCTGTAGATGGTACAAAGTATCATATGTCAGATCTCGGTATCTGTAGATTGTACAATGTATCACGTGCCAGATCTCGGTATCTGTAGATAATACAATGTATCACATGTCAGATCTCGGTATCTGTAGATTATACAATGTATCACATGTCAGATCTCGGTATCTGTAGATGGTACAATGTATCACATGTCAGATCTCGGTATCTGTAGATTGTACAATGTATCACATGTCAGATCTCGGTATCTGTAGATGGTACAATGTATCACATGTCAGATCTCGGTATCTGTAGATTATACAATGTATCACATGTCAGATCTCGGTATCTGTAGATTATACAATGTATCACATGTCAGATCTCGGTATCTGTAGATTATACAATGTATCACATGTCAGATCTCGGTATCTGTAGATTGTACAATGTATCACATGTCAGATCTCGGTATCTGTAGATGGTACAATGTATCATATGTCAGATCTCAGTATCTGCAGATTGTACAATGTATCACGTGACGTGTCAGATCTCGGTATCTGTAGATTGTACAATGTATCACATGTCAGATCTCGGTATCTGTGGATGGTACAATGTATCACATGTCAGATCTCGGTATCTGTGGATGGTACAATGTATCACATGTCAGATCTCGGTATCTGTAGATTGTACAATGTATCACATGTCAGATCTCGGTATCTGTGGATGGTACAATGTATCACATGTCAGATCTCGGTATCTGTGGATGGTACAATGTATCACATGTCAGATCTCGGTATCTGTGGATGGTACAATGTATCACATGTCAGATCTCGGTATCTGTAGATTGTATAATGTATGACATTTCCTATCTCTGTTGCTGGGGGGAGGGAGGGGGGGGGGTTGGGGTGACCTTGGTTTGGTGTTCCTGGCATGTGGAGGATCCTCCTCCTGACTCTCTCCTTTCTCTCTTTGAAGGAACATGGGTGACGTTTGGAGGACAGATCACAGACGAGGTAAGAGGGACTCCGGTTTATATATAATGTTGGGCACATGGGTGGCAGCTGTCAGGAGAAGTAATCGGAGTCTGTGTGCGGGGCGTGACGCCCGTCTACATCTGTCCGCTCTCCGCCACCGTGACCTATATTTTGGGGCTTTCAGGGGTGGGGGGGGGGGGTAATCTGGGACTCAGAGGATTCTGGGAGTTTGTGTGGCAGAAATTCTCTGAGATTGTCGGGAAATTAAATTCAACTCCATTCACATTGTGTCCCACTGGGGGGGGGGGGGGCTCATCCGGGATTGGAGAGTCTGAGGGCTCCAAACTTCAATACCAGGACCCCATTGTGTATTCTTCATATATTTATAGGCTGAAAGATGTCTCTATCAGAGTCCCCTCGATACATCCCGGTCCATGTCAGAGTCCCCCCTCAGAATCGCTGCTTACCTCAGGGTCACCCTTACATCAGAGTCTCCCCTTACATCAACTGTCCCCCTGTCTCCCTTACCCCAGGGCCCCCCTCAGAGTCTCACCTTACATCAGAGTCCCCATCAGAGTCTTCCCTTACATCAGAGTCCCAATCAGAGTCTTCCCTTACATCAGAGTCTCCCCTTATATCAGCTGTCCCCAGTAGTGGTCTCCCTTACCCCAGGGGCCCCCTCAGAGTCTCACCTTACATCAGAGTCCCCATCAGAGTCTTCCCTTACATCAGAGTCTTCCCTTACATCAGAGTCTTCCCTTACATCAGAGTCTTCCCTTACATCAGCGTCCCCTCCCTTACATTATATGTCCCCATCAGTGGTCTCGCTTACCCCAGGGTCCCCCTCAGAGTCTCACATCAGTGTCCCCATCAGAGTCTACCCTTACATCAACTGTCCCCACCAGAGCCCCCCCCCCTTACATCAAGGTCCCCATTATAGTCCCTACTTACATCAAGCTTCTCACTGAGTGCCCCCACTTACAGAGTCCCCGCTTTACATCAAAGTCCCCATCAGAGTTCCCCAATACGTCATAGTCCTCCCTTACATCAGGGTCCCCTGTTATATCATAGTCCTCCCTACATCAAGTGTCCCCATGAGTGCCCCCATATTCCTCAGGGACCCCCTCAGTCCCCAGTTACTTAAAGGTCTTCCTCAAAGTCTCCACTTAAATCAGAGTCTCCATCAGATTTCCCTCTTACATCGGAGTCCCCCCTTACATTTGTCCCCAACCAGTGTCCCCCCCTTACATTAGGGTCCTGGCTTACTTAAGGGCCCCTTTCAAATCCCCCCCCCCCCCATCCCCCATACCTTAGGAGAACATGCCAGGTAGACATAGGAGAACATGCCCGGGGGACATAGGAGAACATGCCAGGTAGACATAGGAGAACATGCTGGGGAGACATAGGGGAACATGCTGGGGAGACATAGGAGAACATGCTGGGGAGACATAGGAGAACATGCCGGGGAGACATAGGAGAACATGCCGGGGAGACATAGGAGAACATGCTGGGGAGACATAGGAGAACATGCTGGGGGGACATAGGAGAACATGCTGGGGAGACATAGGAGAACATGCCGGGGAGACATAGGAGAACATGCTGGGGAGACATAGGGGAACATGCTGGGGAGACATAGGAGAACATGCCGGGGAGACATAGGAGAACATGCTGGGGAGACATAGGGGAACATGCTGGGGGGACATAGGAGAACATGCTGGGGAGACATAGAAGAACATGCTGGGGAGACATAGGGGAACATGCTGGGGGGACATAGGAGAACATGCTGGGGAGACATAGGAGAACATGCTGGGGAGACATAGGAGAACATGCTGGGGAGACATAGGAGAATATGCTGGGGAGACATAGGAGAACATGCTGGGGAGACATAGGGGAACATGCTGGGGGGACATAGGAGAACATGCTGGGGAGACATAGGAGAACATGCCGGGGAGACATAGGAGAACATGCTGGGGAGACATAGGGGAACATGCTGGGGAGACATAGGAGAACATGCCGGGGAGACATAGGAGAACATGCCGGGGAGACATAGGAGAACATGCCGGGGAGACATAGGGGAACATGCTGGGGAGACATAGGAGAACATGCCGGGGAGACATAGGAGAACATGCTGGGGAGACATAGGGGAACATGCTGGGGAGACATAGGAGAACATGCCGGGGAGACATAGGAGAACATGCCGGGGAGACATAGGAGAACATGCCGGGGAGACATAGGAGAACATGCCGGGGAGACATAGGAGAACATGCCGGGGAGACATTGGAGAACATGCCGGGGAGACATAGGAGAACATGCCGGGGAGACATAGGAGAACATGCCGGGGAGACATAGGAGAACATGCTGGGGAGACATAGGAGAACATGCCGGGGAGACATAGGAGAACATGCCGGGGAGACATAGGAGAACATGCCGGGGAGACATAGGGGAACATGCTGGGGAGACATAGGAGAACATGCCGGGGAGACATAGGAGAACATGCTGGGGAGACATAGGGGAACATGCTGGGGAGACATAGGAGAACATGCCGGGGAGACATAGGAGAACATGCCGGGGAGACATAGGAGAACATGCCGGGGAGACATAGGAGAACATGCCGGGGAGACATTGGAGAACATGCCGGGGAGACATAGGAGAACATGCCGGGGAGACATAGGGGAACATGCCGGGGAGACATTGGAGAACATGCCGGGGAGACATAGGAGAACATGCCGGGGAGACATAGGAGAACATGCCGGGGAGACATAGGAGAACATGCCGGGGAGACATAGGGGAACATGCCGGGGAGACATAGGGGAACATGCTGGGGAGACATAGGGGAACATGCTGGGGAGACATAGGAGAACATGCCGGGGACACATAGGAGAACATGCCGAAGAGACATAGGAGAACATGCCGGGGAGACATAGGAGAACATGCCGGGGAGACATAGGAGAACATGCCGGGGAGACATAGGAGAACATGCCGGGGAGACATAGGAGAACATGCTGGGGGGACATAGGAGAACATGCCGGGGAGACATAGGAGAACATGCCGGGGAGACATAGGAGAACATGCCGGGGAGACATAGGAGAACATGCTGGGGGGACATAGGAGAACATGCCGGGGAGACATAGGAGAACATGCTGGGGAGACATAGGAGAACATGCCGGGGAGACATAGAAGAACATGCTGGGGAGACATAGGAGAACATGCTGGGGAGACATAGGAGAACATGCTGGGGAGACATAGGAGAACATGCTGGGGAGACATAGGAGAACATGCTGGGGAGACATAGGAGAACATGCTGGGGAGACATAGGGGAACATGCTGGGGAGACATAGGAGAACATGCTGGGGAGACATAGGAGAACATGCTGGGGAGACATAGGAGAACATGCCGGGGAGACATAGGAGAACATGCCGGGGAGACATAGAAGAACATGCTGGGGAGACATAGGAGAACATGCTGGGGAGACATAGGAGAACATGCTGGGGAGACATAGGAGAACATGCTGGGGGGACATAGGAGAACATGCCGGGGAGACATAGGAGAACATGCTGGGGAGACATAGAACATGCTGGGCAGACATAGGAGAACATGCTGGGGAGACATAGAACATGCTGGGGAGATATAGGAGAACATGCTGGGGGGACATAGGAGAACATGCCGGGGAGACATAGGAGAACATGCTGGGGAGACATAGGAGAACATGCTGGGGAGACATAGGAGAACATGCTGGGGAGACATAGGAGAACATGCCGGAGAGACATAGGAGAACATGCCGGGGAGACATAGGAGAACATGCTGGGGAGATATAGGAGAACATGCTGGGGAGACATAGGAGAACATGCCGGAGAGACATAGGAGAACATGCTGGGGAGATATAGGAGAACATGCCGGAGAGACATAGGAGAACATGCTGGGGAGACATAGGAGAACATGCCGGAGAGACATAGGAGAACATGCTGGGGAGATATAGGAGAACATGCTGGGGGGACATAGGAGAACATGGCGGGGAGACATAGGAGAACATGCCGGGGAGACATAGGAGAACATGCCGGGGAGACATAGGAGAACATGCCGGGGAGACATAGAAGAACATGCTGGGGAGACATAGGGGAACATGCTGGGGAGACATAGGAGAACATGCTGGGGAGACATAGAACATGCTGGGCAGACATAGGAGAACATGCTGGGGAGACATAGGAGAACATGCTGGGGAGATATAGGAGAACATGCCGGGGAGACATAGAACATGCTGGGGAGACATAGGAGAACATGCTGGGGAGACATAGGAGAACATGCTGGGGAGACATAGGAGAACATGCCGGGGAGACATAGAAGAACATGCTGGGGAGACATAGGAGAACATGCTGGGGAGACATAGGAGAACATGCTGGGGAGACATAGGAGAACATGCCGGGGAGACATAGAAGAACATGCTGGGGAGACATAGGAGAACATGCTGGGGAGACATAGGAGAACATGCTGGGGAGACATAGGAGAACATGCCGGGGAGACATAGAAGAACATGCTGGGGAGACATAGGAGAACATGCTGGGGAGACATAGGAGAACATGCTGGGGAGACATAGGAGAACATGCTGGGGGGACATAGGAGAACATGCCGGGGAGACATAGGAGAACATGCTGGGGAGACATAGAACATGCTGGGCAGACATAGGAGAACATGCTGGGGAGACATAGAACATGCTGGGGAGATATAGGAGAACATGCTGGGGGGACATAGGAGAACATGCCGGGGAGACATAGGAGAACATGCTGGGGAGACATAGGAGAACATGCTGGGGAGACATAGGAGAACATGCTGGGGAGACATAGGAGAACATGCCGGAGAGACATAGGAGAACATGCCGGGGAGACATAGGAGAACATGCTGGGGAGATATAGGAGAACATGCCGGAGAGACATAGGAGAACATGCTGGGGAGACATAGGAGAACATGCTGGGGAGACATAGGGGAACATGCTGGGGAGACATAGGAGAACATGCTGGGGAGACATAGGAGAACATGCTGGGGAGATATAGGAGAACATGCTGGGGAGACATAGGAGAACATGCTGGGGAGACATAGGAGAACATGCTGGGGAGATATAGGAGAACATGCTGGGGGGACATAGGAGAACATGCCGGGGACACATAGGAGAACATGCCGGAGAGACATAGGAGAACATGCTGGGGAGATATAGGAGAACATGCTGGGGGGACATAGGAGAACATGGCGGGGAGACATAGGGGAACATGCTGGGGAGACATAGGAGAACATGCTGGGGAGACATAGGGGAACATGCTGGGGAGACATAGGAGAACATGCTGGGGAGACATAGGGGAACATGCTGGGGAGACATAGGGGAACATGCTGGGGAGACATAGGAGAACATGCTGGGGAGACATAGGAGAACATGCCGGGGAGACATAGGAGAACATGCCGGGGAGACATAGGAGAACATGCCGGGGAGACATAGGAGAACATGCCGGGGGGACATAGGAGAACATGCTGGGGAGACATAGGGGAACATGCTGGGGAGACATAGGGGAACATGCCGGGGAGACATAGGAGAACATGCTGGGGAGACATAGGAGAACATGCTGGGGAGACATAGGAGAACATGCTGGGGAGACATAGGAGAACATGCCGGGGAGACATAGGAGAACATGCCGGGGAGACATAGGAGAACATGCTGGGGAGACATAGGAGAACATGCTGGGGAGACATAGGAGAACATGCTGGGGAGACATAGGAGAACATGCTGGGGAGACATAGGAGAACATGCTGGGGAGACATAGGAGAACATGCTGGGGAGACATAGGAGAACATGCCGGGGAGACATAGGAGAACATGCTGGGGAGACATAGGAGAACATGCTGGGGAGACATAGGAGAACATGCCGGGGAGACATAGGAGAACATGCTGGGGAGACATAGGAGAACATGCCTGGGAGACATAGGAGAACATGCTGGGGAGACATAGGAGAACATGCTGGGGAGACATAGGAGAACATGCTGGGGAGACATAGGAGAACATGCTGGGGAGACATAGGAGAACATGCCGGGGAGACATAGGAGAACATGCTGGGGAGACATAGGAGAACATGCTGGGGAGACATAGGAGAACATGCTGGGGAGACATAGGAGAACATGCTGGGGAGACATAGGAGAACATGCCGGGGAGACATAGGAGAACATGCCGGGGAGACATAGGAGAACATGCTGGGGAGACATAGGAGAACATGCCGGGGAGACATAGGAGAACATGCTGGGGAGACATAGGAGAACATGCTGGGGAGACATAGGAGAACATGCTGGGGAGACATAGGAGAACATGCTGGGGAGACATAGGAAAACATGCCGGGGAGACATAGGAGAACATGCCGGGGAGACATAGGAGAACATGCTGGGGAGACATAGGAGAACATGCCGGGGAGACATAGGAGAACATGCTGGGGAGACATAGGAGAACATGCTGGGGAGACATAGGAGAACATGCCGGGGAGACATAGGAGAACATGCTGGGGAGACATAGGAGAACATCCTGGGGGGACATAGGAGACCCCGGAAGTCCTGAATGTCACGGTGAGCGCTGACTGCCCCAGGTACACCTGTCATTGCACCCCCCCCCTTCCCCCCAATGCGGAGGTGACAGGTGGTCCTCCAGGTGGGGGAGAAGGTTGAGCAGGACGGGGGGGGGGGGATCATCTTCCAGTCGCACACACAGAGGAACATTTGGCTGAGTCTTGGGAGGTTTAAATATTCATGCGGCTTTGTGCCGATCGTTTTGTTTCTAGTGAGACCCACAAAGGGAGGCGGCTGGCCGGATTCCCTTCGGAGTGGGCGGGGCCTGGAGTCTGCGCCAATCTGCACCCGGATAACGCCAACCGCCGGCGCTACATTATTTCCAGCTTTCTGCTGACTGATGCCTTATAATAAAGCTTTATGGAATTAATATTTTGTAATACTATAAATATTTAATATTATTATAATACAATGTCATAATATAATAATATTAAATAATGAAAATAATCAATAACAAAATATGAAATAATAATAATTTGAAATGCTATTATATGATGTAATAATCATAATAATAATAATGAGTAATAATTATAATGACAAGTATTATTATTATTTAATAACCATAATAACATCATTATTTTTTAATAATAATATTATTAATAATAATAATTATAATTATATAATAACAACACTTTTTAATACTGCTACTGCTACTACTACTATTATTATGATTATTAATAATAATAATAATTATATGCTATAATATAATATTTAATAGAAATAATAATATTAATATATTAAATAATAATAATCATATGATATAACATTTAAGATATAATTATATTTAATAGTAATATATTATTATTTTTTATTATTATTGTTGCTTAATAACAGCATTCATTAATAGTATAAATAATAATTATATGAAATAATATAATATTTGATAGTAATATCAAATAATAATGTAATTGATACAAAATATTAATAAAAATATAACATGATATAATAATATTTAAAATTATAACAATGTGTAATTTGAACGGCGTTTACATATGTGGGCGTGACTTACATAAAAATAAAATAATATGTTATTACTATTACATTTTATTTTATTTTAAATGTTATTATATCATATAATAATAATTATTATGATTTAATATTATTATTACTATTAAATATATGTTTATATGTGTTATTATATAATACTTTTAAATACTATTATATATCGTATTATTTTAAGATACAATAACATTTAATAGTAATAATATATTATTTTATTTTTATCATTATTGTAATTTATTTATAACAACATTAAATAATAGTATAATAATTATATGATATATAACATTTTATATTATTAATAATATTAAATAATAACAATGTAATTGATACAAAATAATATTTAATAAAAATATAACGTGATATAATAATAATATTTCATGTTATAAAAATAAGTTCTCTAAAAGAAATGATGGCTCCTCTCCTGGACTGAAATGTCTTACTCTGATCTCACCGCACACTGTGAGCATCTCACAATGTGCATTAGAAGCTGCAGCAAGTCAGAGAGAGCCCCGCCCCATTTCCTAGCTGGAGGACATCTAGCATCATCCAGCCCTTTCCTCCCCAGCCTGACTGTCTCTGGCCCGCCCCTTTCATTCATTGGATTTCAGTTCTTTCAGTCATAGTGGCTCAGCATCACATGCGATCTGCATGCAAATACCACCTTACTGGGAACGCCCCCTCCTCCAGACCGACACCCACCCAGCAAGGCATTTTGATATTTGCATAACTCCTCCCACTTGTTTTAAATAGGCCTGAGGAGTACTGAGGCGGGGTGCTGTGATCTTTTCGGGAAGCTGTTACTGCCCCCTGCTGGCCCCTCCCACCAGACATATGTACAGCCCAATGCCGGTCCCTCCCACCAGCCCTATGTACAGCCCCCTACGGCCCCTCCCACCAGCCCAATGCCGGCCCCTCCCACCAGCCCTATGTACAGCCCAATGCCGGCCCCTCCCACCAGCCATATGTACAGCCCAATGCCGGCCCCTCCCACCAGCCATATGTACAGCCCAATGCCGGCCCCTCCCACCAGCCATATGTACAGCCCAATGCCGGCCCCTCCCACCAGCCCAATGCCGGCCCCTCCCACCAGCCATATGTACAGCCCAATGCCGGCCCCTCCCACCAGCCATATGTACAGCCCAATGCCGGCCCCTCCCACCAGTCATATGTACAGCCCAATGCCGGCCCCTCCCACCAGCCATATGTACAGCCCAATGCCGGCCCCTCCCACCAGCCCTATGTACAGCCCAATGCCGGCCCCTCCCACCAGCCCTATGTACAGCCCAATGCCGACCCCTCCCACCAGCCATATGTACAGCCCCCTGCTGTCCCCTCCCACCAGCCACATGTACAGCCCCCTGCCGGCGCCTCCCACCAGCCACATGTACAGCCCCCTGCTGGCGCCTCCCACCAGCCATATGTACAGCCCCCTGCTGGCGCCTCCCACCAGCCATATGTACAGCCCCCTGCTGGCGCCTCCCACCAGCCATATGTACAGCCCCCTGCTGGCCCCTCCCATCAGCCATGATCTGCCTGTGTTGTATAGAGAAGCACAGAGACCCAGTGATGACATCAGTGGGTGTAATGAAAACATTAGGATGTTACTGAGGGGGGAGGGGTTACTGAGGGGGGAGGGGTTATTGAGAGGGGAGGGGTTACTGAGCGGGGAGGGGTTACTGAGGGGGGAGGGGGGAACCAGGGAAGGTAAAATATACGCAGATTCAACTTTAACTGCTTGCCGACCAGCTGCCATAGTTTTACAGCGGGAGGTCGGCTTTGTCCTGCGAAATGATGTACCTATAAATTGCATGGCGGGACCACTAGTGGGGGGGGGGGGGACGCATGTGCCGATTGGCTACAGGGGAGGCCAATCAGCAGGTCCAGAGACCACAATGTCCACCGGGCTCCTGCGATCGCTCCCCGTGGAGAGAGAATGGCGCTCTGCTGATGTAAACATGACAGACCGCTGTTCTGTCAGTAATGAACTCAGGAATCCTTCTATATAGGATCACAGGTCTCTGTGTTCATTCCATAAGCCCATCCCAGTTAGAAAACACCCCCTAGGCTCACATTTAACCCTTTGATCGCCCCCTGGTGTTAAACCCTTCCCAGTGTCATTAGTACAGTGACAGTGCATATTTTTAGCACTGATTACTGTAGTAATGTCACTGGTCCCCCCAAAAATGTCAGTTAGGGGTCCAATCTGTCCGCCGCAATGTCGCGGTCCCGCAAAAAATCGCAGATCGCCGCCATTACTAGTAAATAAAAAAAAACTTTTACACAAACCAATCAAAATACGCTTATTGGGATTTTTTTTTTTTTTTTGTTTTGTTAACCAAAAATATGTAGCAGAATACAAATTGGCCTAAAATTGGGGAAAAAAATTAGATTTTCACATTTCTTTTTTTTTTTGGGGGGATGTCATATAGCAGAATGTGAAAAATATTGTTTTTTTTTTTTTTTTCAGGATTGTCGCTTTTTTTTCGTTTATAGCACAAAAAATAAATATCGCACAGGTGATCAAATACCAAAAACATGTAGCGGAAAACAAATTGGCCTAAAATTATGAAAAAATTAGATTTTTACATTTTTTTTTTGGGAATGTATTATAGCAGAATGTGAAAAATATTGTTTTTTTTTTTCAGGATTGTCGCTTTTTTTTCGTTTATAGCGTAAAAAATGTAAATCGCAGAGGTTATAAAATACCACCAAATGAAAGCTCTGTTTGTGGGGAAAAAAGGACGTCACTTTTATTTGGGTACAGCGTCGCACGACCGCGCAATTGTCTATTAACCACTTTACCACCGGAGGATTTTGCTGTCTTACGTCTGGGCCACTTTTTGTGATTCGGCGCTGTGCGAATTTAACTGACAATTGCGCAGTCATGTGACGCCGTACCCAAACAAAATTTACGTCCTTTTTTTCCCACAAACAGAGCTTTCTTTTGGTGGTATTTGATCACCTGTGCCATTTTTACTTTTTGCACTATAAACAAAAAAAGAGCGAAAATTTCGAAAAAACAACAATATTTTTCACATTTTTTTATATGAAATTCCCCCCCCAAAAAATGTAAAAATCTAATTTTTTTAAAATTTTTGGCCAATTTGTTTTCTGCTACCTATGTTTGGTAAAAAAAATCACAATAAGCGTATTTTGATTGGTTTGCGCAAAAGTTATTGCGTTTACTAAGGGGAAGATTTTTGTCATTTTTGTTGTTTTTTTTTTAACGAGTAATGGCGGCGATCTGCGATTTTTTTTGTGGGACTGCGACATTGCTGCGGACAGATCGGACCCTTGACTGACATTTTTGACACTTTTGGGGGTACCAGTGACATTACTACAGTAATCAGTGCTATACATATGCACTGTTACTGTAAAAATGACACTGGCAGTACTACGTCGTTGGACGATAACAAGCCACTTTGCCGCAGTAGCAGCAATGTGAGCAGACGTAAAGTGGTCTCCGCCCCCTACCCACCTCCCAGTACCGCCCCTTTTAGAGAACACAGAACCCAGTATCATTCTAAGTAATTTGTATGGGACTTGTTAACTATAACAAGAAAAGCAGCAAAATAAATCCCCTGCAGCAACAATAGACCCCCCCCCCCCGGAAACAAGAGCTCACCCACACAACAATCCCCCACCACAACAAAATATCACCCCAGCTATAATAGATCCACCCCAACAACAATAGACCTCCAGCAGCATCAACGGATTCTCCAGCAGCCAGCCACAATATAGACCTCTCTCTCAACAGTAGATCCCTCCTAGCAATTACTGACTCTCCAGAAAGTATAAGACCCTTCTCCCAGCAACAATAGATCCTCCACCAGCAACAATAGACCCCTATGCAAAAAAATATCCTCCACCAGCAACAATAGACCCCTATGCAAAAAATATCCTCCACCAGCAACAATAGACCCCTATGCAAAAAATATCCTCCACCAGCAACAATAGACCCCTATGCAAAAAAAAGGTTACTCTACCAGCAACAATAGACCCCCCAAGCAAAATAAGATCCTCCACCATCAACAATAGACCCCCCAAGCAAAAAAAGATCCTCCACCAGCAACAATAGACCCCCATGCAAAAAAAGATCCTCCACCAGCAACAATAGACCCCCATGCAAGAAAGATCCTCCACCAGCAACAATAGATCCCCGTGCAAAAAAAGGTTCCTCTACCAGCAACAATAGACCCCCATGCAAAAAAATATCCTCCACCAGCAACAATAGATCCCCATGCAAAAAAATATCCTCCACCAGCGACAATAGACCCCCCCCAAGCAAAAAAAAAGATCTTCCATCAGCAACAATAGACCCCCCCAAGCAAAAAAAAAATCCTCCACCAGCAAAAATAGACCCCCATGCAAAAAAAGATTCTCCACCAGCTACAATAGACCCCCCATGCAAAAAATATCCTCCACCAGCAACAATAGACCCCCATGCAATTAAAGATCCTCCACCAGCAACAATAGATCCACATGCAAAAAAAGATCCTCCACCAGCAACAATAGACCCCCATGCAAGAAAGATCCTCCACCAGAAACAATAGACCCCCATGCAAAAAAAGATTCTCCACGAGCTACAATAGACCCCCATGCAAAAAATATCCTACACCAGTGACAATAGACCCCCATGCAAAAAAATATCCCCCACCAGCAACAATAGACCCCTATGCAAAAAGATCCTCCACCAGCAACAATAGATTTACATGCAAAAAAAGATCCTCCACCAGCAACAATAGACCCCCATGAATAAAAAAAATCCTCTACCAGCAACAGTAGACCCCCATGCAAAAAAAGATCCTCCACCAGCAACAATAGACCCCCCCATGCAAAAAGATCCTCCACCAGCAACAATAGACCCCCATGCAAGAAAAGATCCTCCACCAGCAACAATAGACCCCATGAATAAAAAAAGATCCTCCACCAGCAATAGTAGACCCCCATGCAAAAAAAGGTTTCCTCCGCCAGTAACAATAGACCCCCCCATGCAAAAAATGATCCTCCACCAGCAACAAAAGACCCTCATGCAATAAAAGATCCTCCACCAGCAACAATAGACCCCCATGCAAAAAAAAAGATCCTTTACCAGCAACAGTAGACCCCCATGCATAAAAGATTCTCCACCAGCAACAATAGACTCCCATGCATAAAAAAAATCCTCCACCAGCAACAATAGACTCCCATGTAATAAAAGATCCTCCACCAGCAACAATAGACCCCATGCAAAAAAAGGTTCCTCTACCAGCGACAATAGATCCCCCAGCGACAATCATCAATAGATCCTCCATCGCTCCCCAAGTCCCCAGCACCCCTTGCAATTACTCACTTACATTCAGTGTTGGAGGTGCCGGAACTGCGTTCCCCCTGGAAAAAAGCCCCGGAGGTATCGCTGCGATCGTCAGAGCGAGAGGAATAATTCCAGCCCTAGACTTCCTCTGTAACTCTGAACTGGTAACCGTTATAAAAATGAAAGCGTCCCCTATGGAGATTTTTATGTACTGAAGTTTGTCGCCATTCTACGAGCGTGCGCAATTTTATGGCGTGACATGTTAGGTATCTATATACTCAGCGTGACCTCATCTTTTATATTATAAAAACAATTTGGGCTAACTTTACTGTTTTGTTTATTTTTTCAATTTATGAATGTGTATTTCTTCCAAAAAATTTGCATTGGTAAGACCGCCGTGCAAATACGGTGCGACATAAAATATTTCAACGACCACCATTTTATTCTCTGGGGTCGCTGCTAAAAAAAACCAAATATATATATATATATATATATATATAGTGTTTGGGGGTTCTAAGTCATTTTCTAGCAAAAAATACAGATTTTACCTTGTAAGCAAAAAAGGCTTAGGCATGAAGGGGTTAATGAGAACAGTATGTTGGCTGGCGCAGGTTCTGGGTCTGTGCCGGTGATACAAGCATGCAGCAAGTGAAGATGGAAATCCTGACACAGTTAGCAATGCGTTTGCAGGGGCGGCTTTCATATTTCTATCCTGACAGATTGCACTTCGCTAAAGCCTGATTTTCTAGATGGGAAATCGCATGGCACCCGCCAAGAACTGCTTGGCTGCTGCTGTGTCTTCCAGCTGCTGCACATTGGCAGTTGTACACAGAATTAGGTGATTGCACCTAATGGCAGTTTAACTGTTTTTTTTTTTTTTTTTTTATAATAAAAGTATGATTTGACCTAAAAGGAGAGGAAGTTGGGCTTTATTTTGCTATTTTATTTATTTTTATTTATTTTATTTCTTCCTTGCAGTGGAGGAGGAGTTAATGTGTGACACCCTGAGAAATATTGTCAGGCCCCTCCCCCCCTTATGCTGCATCATGCATATCCCCCAGCACAGCTTACACTACAGGGCAGCGAGGGTGCATGCTGTATTGTCCTTAGTGCCTCCATACAGCTTTATTATACAAAGCACTCCACCTCCTGGTTCTACACGTTTCGTCCCCTCCTATCTGATTTTAGTCATAATTTACTGATGTGTTTTCATCCCTCCTATCTGGTCTGTTTAAGTTTACTGACACGTTTCACCCCTCCTGTCTAGTTTTCATTATAATTTACGGATGTGTTTTACCCCTTCTATCCGGTCTTAGTTATAATTTACTAACACCTTTTACCCCTCCTTACTTTTAATTTACTGACACATTTAGCCCCTCCTATATTGTCTTAGGTATAATTTACTGGTGTGTTCTATCCCTCCGTTCTGGTCTGTTGTAATTTACTGATGCGTTTCACCCCTCCTATCTGGTCTGTTATAATTTACTACCGTGTTTCACCCCTCCTATCCAGTCTTAGTTATAATTTACAGACATGTTTCAGCCCTCCTATCTGGTCTTAGTTATAATTTACTGACACATTTCATCCCTCCCATCGGGTCTTAGTTATAAATTGCTGTTGTGTTTCATCCCTCTTTTCTGGTTTGTTATAATTTTTGATGCGATTCGTCCCCTCCTATCTTGTCTTCATTATAATTTACTGAGCTTATTAACCCCCTTCTATCTGGTCTTCGTTATAATTTACAGACAAGTTTCACCCCTCCTATGTGGTGTTAGTTTAGTTGTGATGCAGTGATGTGTTTTCACTCCTCCTATGTGGTCTTAGGGACCTTAGATTGTAAGCTCCTGAGTTGGGGACCTTAGATTGTAAGCTACTGAGTTGGGGACCTTAGATTGTAAGCTTCTGAGTTGGGGACCTTAGATTGTAAGCTCCTGAGTTGGGGACCTTAGATTGTAAGCTACTGAGTTGGGGACCTTAGATTGTAAGCTTCTGAGTTGGGGACCTTAGATTGTAAGCTCCTGAGTTGGGGACCTTAGATTGTAAGCTACTGAGTTGGGGACCTTAGATTGTAAGCTTCTGAGTTGTGGACCTTAGATTTTAAGCTCCTGAGTTGTGGACCTTAGATTGTAAGCTTCTGAGTTGGGGACCTTAGATTGTAAGCTTCTGAGTTGGGGACCTTAGATTTTAAGCTCCTGAGTTAGGGACCTTAGATTGTAAGCTTCTGAGTTGGGGACCTTAGATTGTAAACTCCTGAGTTGGGGACCTTAGATTGTAAGCTACTGAGTTGGGGACCTTAGATTGTAAGCTTCTGAGTTGTGGACCTTAGATTTTAAGCTCCTGAGTTGTGGACCTTAGATTGTAAGCTTCTGAGTTGGGGACCTTAGATTTTAAGCTCCTGAGTTAGGGACCTTAGATTGTAAGCTTCTGAGTTGGGGACCTTAGATTGTAAGCTTCTGAGTTGGGGACCTTAGATTTTAAGCTCCTGAGTTAGGGACCTTAGATTGTAAGCTTCTGAGTTGGGGACCTTAGATTGTAAGCTTCTGAGTTGGGGACCTTAGATTGTAAGCTTCTGAATTGGGGACCTTAGATTGTAAGCTTCTGAGTTGGGGACCTTAGATTGTAAACTCCTGAGTTGGGACCTTAGATTGTAAGCTCCTGAGTTGGGGACCTTAGATTGTAAGCTCCTGAGTTGGGACCTTAGATTGTAAGCTCCTGAGTTGTGGACCTTAGATTGTAATCTCCTGAGTTGGGGACCTTAGATTGTAATCTCCTGAGTTGGGGACCTTAGATTGTAAACTCCTGAGTTGGGGACCTTAGATTGTAAGCTCCTGAGTTGGTGACCTTAGATTGTAAGTTCCTCAGTTGGGGACATTGGATTGTAAGCTTCTGAGTTGGGGACCTTAGATTGTAAGCTCCTGAGTTGGGGACCTTAGATTGTAAGCTCCTGAGTTGGGGACCTTAGATTGTAAACTCCTGAGTTGGGGACCTTAGATTGTAAGATTCCGAGTTGGGGACTTTAGATTGTAAGCTTTTGAGTGACCTTAAATGGTAAGCTCCTGAGTTGGGGACCTTAGATTGTAAACTCCTGAGTTGGGGACCTTAGATTGTAAGATTCTGAGTTGGGGACTTTAGATTGTAAGCTTTTGAGTGACCTTAAATGGTAAGCTCCTGAGTTTGGGACCTTAGACTGTAAGCTACTGAGTTGGGGACCTTAGATTATAAGCTCCTGAGTTGGGGACCTTAGATTGTAAGCTCCTGAGTTGGGGACCTTAGATTGTAAGCTCCTGAGTTAGGGACCTTAGATTGTAAGCTTCTGAGTTGGGGACTTTAGATTGTAAGCTCCTGAGTTAGGGACCTTAGATTGTAAGCTTCTGAGTTGGGGACCTTAGATTGTAAGCTTCTGAGTTGGGGACCTTAGATTGTAAGCTTCTGAATTGGGGACCTTAGATTGTAAGCTTCTGAATTGGGGACCTTAGATTGTAAGCTTCTGAGTTGGGGACCTTAGATTGTAATCTCCTGAGTTGGGGACCTTAGATTGTAAACTCCTGAGTTGGGGACCTTAGATTGTAAACTCCTGAGTTGGGGACCTTAGATTGTAAGCTCCTGAGTTGGTGACCTTAGATTGTAAGTTCCTCAGTTGGGGACATTGGATTGTAAGCTCCTGAGTTGGGGACCTTAGATTGTAAGCTCCTGAGTTGGGGACCTTAGATTGTAAGCTCCTGAGTTGGGGACCTTAGATTGTAAGCTCCTGAGTTGGGGACCTTAGATTGTAAGCTCCTGAGTTGGTGACCTTAGATTGTAAGCTCCTGAGTTGGGGACCTTAGATTGTAAACTCCTGAGTTGGGGACCTTAGATTGTAAGATTCCGAGTTGGGGACTTTAGATTGTAAGCTTTTGAGTGACCTTAAATGGTAAGCTCCTGAGTTGGGGACCTTAGATTGTAAACTCCTGAGTTGGGGACCTTAGATTGTAAGATTTTGAGTTGGGGACTTTAGATTGTAAGCTTTTGAGTGACCTTAAATGGTAAGCTCCTGAGTTTGGGACCTTAGATTGTAAGCTACTGAGTTGGGGACCTTAGATTATAAGCTCCTGAGTTGGGGACCTTAGATTGTAAGCTCCTGAGTTGGTGACCTTAGATTGTAAGTTCCTCAGTTGGGGACATTGGATTGTAAGATCCTGAGTTGGGGACCTTAGATTGTAAGCTCCTGAGTTGGGGACCTTAGATTGTAAGCTCCTGAGTTGGTGACCTTAGATTGTAAGCTCCTGAGTTGGGGACCTTAGATTGTAAACTCCTGAGTTGGGGACCTTAGATTGTAAGATTCCGAGTTGGGGACTTTAGATTGTAAGCTTTTGAGTGACCTTAAATGGTAAGCTCCTGAGTTGGGGACCTTAGATTGTAAACTCCTGAGTTGGGGACCTTAGATTGTAAGATTCTGAGTTGGGGACTTTAGATTGTAAGCTTTTGAGTGACCTTAAATGGTAAGCTCCTGAGTTTGGGACCTTAGATTGTAAGCTACTGAGTTGGGGACCTTAGATTGTAAGCTCCTGAGTTGGGGACCTTAGATTGTAAGCTCCTGAGTTGGGGACCTTAGATTGTAAGCTCCTGAGTTAGGGACCTTAGATTGTAAGCTTCTGAGTTGGGGACCTTAGATTGTAAGCTTCTGAGTTGGGGACCTTAGATTTTAAGCTCCTGAGTTAGGGACCTTAGATTGTAAGCTTCTGAGTTGGGGACCTTAGATTGTAAGCTTCTGAGTTGGGGACCTTAGATTGTAAGCTTCTGAATTGGGGTCCTTAGATTGTAAGCTTCTGAGTTGGGGACCTTAGATTGTAAACTCCTGAGTTGGGGACCTTAGATTGTAAGCTCCTGAGTTGGGGACCTTAGATTGTAAGCTCCTGAGTTGGGACCTTAGATTGTAAGCTCCTGAGTTGTGGACCTTCGATTGTAAGCTCCTGAGTTGGGGACCTTAGATTGTAATCTCCTGAGTTGGGGACCTTAGATTGTAAACTCCTGAGTTGGGGACCTTAGATTGTAAGCTCCTGAGTTGGTGACCTTAGATTGTAAGTTCCTCAGTTGGGGACATTGGATTGTAAGCTTCTGAGTTGGGGACCTTAGATTGTAAGCTCCTGAGTTGGGGACCTTAGATTGTAAGCTCCTGAGTTGGTGACCTTAGATTGTAAGCTCCTGAGTTGGGGACCTTAGATTGTAAACTCCTGAGTTGGGGACCTTAGATTGTAAGATTCTGAGTTGGGGACTTTAGATTGTAAGCTTTTGAGTGACCTTAAATGGTAAGCTCCTGAGTTGGGGACCTTAGATTGTAAACTCCTGAGTTGGGGACCTTAGATTGTAAGATTCTGAGTTGGGGACTTTAGATTGTAAGCTTTTGAGTGACCTTAAATGGTAAGCTCCTGAGTTTGGGACCTTAGATTGTAAGCTTCTGAGTTTGGGACCTTAGATTGTAAGCTTCTGAGTTGGGGACCTTAGATTATAAGCTCCTGAGTTGGGGACCTTAGATTGTAAGCTCCTGAGTTGGGGACCTTAGATTGTAAGCTCCTGAGTTGGGGACCTTAGATTGTAAGCTCCTGAGTTAGGGACCTTAGATTGTAAGCTTCTGAATTGGGACTTTAGATTGTAAGCTTTTGAGTGACCTTAAATGGTAATGTTCTGAGTTGGGGACCTTCGATTGTAAGCTCCTGAGTTGGGGACCTTCGATTGTAAGCTCCTGAGTTGGGGACTTTAGATTGTAAGCTCCTGAGTTGGGGACTTTAGATTGTAAGCTCCTGAGTTGGGGACTTTAGATTGTAAGCTTTTGAGTGACCTTAAATGGTAATGTCCTGAGTTGGGGACCTTAGAATGTAAGCTCCTCCTTGGCAGGGACCTTGGATTGTAAGCTCCTCCAGGGCAGGGGCCCATTTGAATGTGCCCTGATGACTTATTTAGGGCATTTGTACGTTCATATCACCTGCAGTCTTCAATATTAGACTCCATTCTCAGAGCTAACACACTCGGGATCAGGATCCCTATTTCCCAAAAAAGTGACGGTTATTTTCAGCTGAGTTCCATGAGATTTGATAATTGGAGTCACACCGTGAATACAAAGATTCTCATCCTCGTGTCAAAGCTTAGTGAATTAGTCCCATGTTCTGTCCGCGGGGCGCTGTCTGTGTCTGGCCGCGGTTCGGGGGGGGGGGTCTGGGGCATTGTGCGCTCGGGATGACTTTTATAAGATTACAGAAGAGTTTAATTCTGTGACAACTGGATTACATATCTAGGACAAAATGTATTCTCAATAACCGACATCCCGATCACTCATCCGGAGCGATTGAAAATGACGATGAGCCGGTTTCATCTTACATAGGAGATCAGTTTACTGAGAGAAAGCATTGAGATGATCTGCGAGGGCCTTTATCACATTACCCGCCTGTGTGCGAGCGCGCTGCACGCATGAAAGGCGACATTATCAGGGCTCCGCCATCCAAACTGAAAATAATTGGGGTTTATAGACGGCTTGCTGGTTACCAAAATCTCCTTTCCATCCAGGCATTTCTATTGTCCGCCCATCCCCCACCTCCAAGGAAATCTCCCCATTGCCAGTAACCTGGGGGATCTGGGAACACCGTTTCCTGATCTTTGTGAATATGCAGGCGCGATTCTAGCCCCGCCTCTTGTACCGTAATTGCGGCATTGGATTATTTGCGCTAGCACATTCGGTAAATAATATGTGGTACATGAGATTATTTTTTTAAAGTTATGTTAAACCCCAGCAGGGTGGCGGTGTTTCTGATCATGTGACCACTGTGGTTGACTGTTGCAACGTCACATGATCGGGAGCTGCCTGTGACAGCTCAGTTACATCTGTTCACATCTGTGCGTTGAAAAACACCGTATGTGTGTTTTGGAATCTGCATATAGCGTTTTTTTTTCACTTTTTAATGCGTTGCGTTAAAATTCAACGCATATTGCATTTTACATCTATTTTGCATGTGTTTTCCTCCCTGGTCACCTGGAAAAATAAACATATGACCCAAAAAAACGCACCTAAAAAAGTGCTACTATTGAAAATAATGGAAGGCCCATTTTTGGTTCCACTGTATGTAGGAATGTAACCACCCTGCCTTGGTCTCTCACTGTATGTAGCAATGTAACCACCCTGCCTTGGTCCCACTGTATGTAGCAATGTAACCACCCTGCCTTGGTCCCAATGTATGTAGGAACGTAGCCACCCTGCCTTGGTCCCATTGTATGTAGGAACGTAGCCACCTTTCCTTTGTCCCACTGTATGTAGGAATGTAGCCACTCTTAATTGGTTCCACTGCTTGTAGGAACATAACCATTCTGCCTTGGTCCCAACTGTATATAGGATAAAGCCACCCTGCCTTGGTCCCACTGTATGTAGGAATGTAGCCCCCTTACCTTGGTCCCACTGCTTGTAGGAACGTAGCCACCCTGCCTTGGTCCCAACTGTATATTGGATAAAGCCAACCTGCCTTGGTTCCACTGTATGTAGGAATGTAACCACCTTTCCTTGGTCCCAAATGTATGTAGGAATGTAGCCACTCTGCCTTGGTCCCATTGTATGTAGGAATGTAGCCACCCCACCTTGGTCCCATTGTATGTAGGAACGTAGCCATCCTCTCTTGGTCCCAATGTATGTAGGAATGTAGCCACCCCGCCTTGGTCCCATTGTATGTAGGAACGTAGCCATCCTCTCTTGGTCCCAATGTATGTAGGAACGTAGCCATCCTCTCTTGGTCCCACTGTATGTAGGAATGTAGCCACTCTGCCTTGGTCCCATTGTATATAGGAACGTAGCCACCCTGCCTTGGTCCCAATGTATGTAGGAATGTAGCCACCCTGCCTTGGTCCCAATGTATGTAGGAATGTAGCCACCCTGCCTTGGTCCCATTGTATGTAGGAACGTAGCCATCCTCTCTTGGTCCCAATGTATGTAGGAACGTAGCCATCCTCTCTTGGTCCCACTGTATGTAGGAATGTAGCCACCCTGCCTTGGTCCCAATGTATGTAGGAATGTAGCCACCCTGCCTTGGTCCCAATGTATGTAGGAATGTAGCCACCCTGCCTTGGTCCCATTGTATGTAGGAACGTAGCCATCCTCTCTTGGTCCCAATGTATGTAGGAACGTAGCCACGCTGCCTTGGTCCCAATGTATGTAGGAACGTAGCCACGCTGCCTTTGTCCCATTGTATGTAGGAATGTAGCCACCCTGCCTTGGTCCCACTGTGTGTAGCCACCCTCTCTTGCTCACTCCTAAGATGGACTATGGACTAGGCACTGTGCTACAGATAAACTTTGTCAGGGTTTCTCCAGAATTTTTTTTAAAAAATGTGATAACTTAGTATACCCGGATACTTCAGAAGCCTGCACAGATGTAACTGACCAAACCAGGCAAATACTGTTCTCAGAGTTGATCAATTCCCTGCCTTGCTTTGCTGTTTCAGTTCTATTGGAGAGTCGGAGTGACCCTTTAAGGTCCTGATTGTTGCCCGGAGTGTATTCTTCGCCTTGCGCAGTATTTGCTGATTCTGCCGTGCGATTTTATTTATTTATTTATTTATTTTTCCCTATCGGACTCGTGTTCTGCTACATCGACATATTTCACATTTGGATGATTCTCCACGTTTTTTACCGGTTCAGCTGTTCTAAATTAAACATCGACTGGAGCCGCGCTTAGCGACTCGCTTACTTCCGTGTCACATCCGGACTTGTTTAATAAAGCGGTGCAGAGCAGTAACCCGCGGCAACCCTAATCCGAAGGATAAAAGTTATTCCTGATTGGTTATTGCATGCTGCTGTCTGCCCGGAAGTGTATTTCTATCTTTGCAGTTTGAGAACCCCCCCCCCAAAAGTATATATCATGTCTTCCTATTCACTCAGCTTACCTAAAATAATCAAAAAAAGAACACCAAGGAGAATGTGGATTGAAGTGACACTA
This sequence comes from Pelophylax lessonae, assembly GCF_965119305.1. Lineage (NCBI taxonomy): Eukaryota > Metazoa > Chordata > Amphibia > Anura > Ranidae > Pelophylax > Pelophylax lessonae. The sequence goes on from NC_138779.1 coordinate 10,121,310, forward strand.
TACAGTAGTTACTATGTTATAACGTATCACATCCTATATACAGTAGTTACTATGTTATAACGTATCACATCCTATATACAGTAGTTACTATGTTATATAATGTATCACATCGTATATACAGTAGTTACTATGTTATATAATGTATCACATCCTATATACAGTAGTTACTATGTTATATAACGTATCACATCGTATATACAGTAGTTACTATGTTATATAATGTATCACATCCTATATACAGTAGTTACTATGTTATAACGTATCACATCCTATATACAGTAGTTACTATGTTATAATGTATCACATCGTATATACAGTAGTTACTATGTTATAACGTATGACATCGTATATACAGTAGTTACTATGTTATAACGTATCACATCGTATATACAGTAGTTACTATGTTATATAACGTATCACATTGTATATACAGTAGTTACTATGTAATAACGTATCACATTGTATATACAGTAGTTACTATGTTATATAACGTATCACATTGTATATACAGTAGTTACTATGTTATATAACGTATCACATCGTATATACAGTAGTCACTATGTTATAATGTATCACTTCGTATATACAGTAGTTACTATGTTATATAACGTATCACATCGTATATACAGTAGTTACTATGTTATAACGTATCACATCCTATATACAGTAGTTACTATGTTATATAACGTATCACATCGTATATACAGTAGTTACTATGTTATATAACGTATCACATCGTATATACAGTAGTCACTATGTTATAACGTATCACATCGTATATACAGTAGTTACTATGTTATATAACGTATCACATCATATATACAGTAGTTACTATGTTATAACGTATCACATCTATATACAGTAGTTACTATGTTATAACGTATCACATCATATATACAGTAGTTACTATGTTATATAACGTATCACATCGTATATACAGTAGTTACTATGTTATAACGTATCACATCGTATATACAGTAGTTACTATGTTATAATGTATCACATCGTATATACAGTAGTCACTATGTTATAACGTATCACATCGTATATACAGTAGTTACTATGTTATAATGTATCACATCGTATATACAGTAGTCACTATGTTATAACGTATCACATCGTATATACAGTAGTTACTATGTTATAACGTATCACATCCTATATACAGTAGTCACTATGTTATAACGTATCACATCCTATATACAGTAGTTACTATGTTATATAACGTCTCACATCGTATATACAGTAGTTACTATGTTATATAATGTATCACATCGTATATACAGTAGTTACTATGTTATATAATGTATCACATCGTATATACAGTAGTTACTATGTTATATAACGTATCACATCGTATATACAGTAGTCACTATGTTATAATGTATCACATCCTATATACAGTAGTTACTATGTTATAACGTATCACATCGTATATACAGTAGTTACTATGTTATAACGTATCACATCGTATATACAGTAGTCACTATGTTATAACGTATCACATCGTATATACAGTAGTCACTATGTTATAATGTATCACATCGTATATACAGTAGTTACTATGTTATATAACGTATCACATCATATATACAGTAGTTACTATGTTATAACGTATCACATTGTATATACAGTAGTTACTATGTTATAACGTATCACATCGTATATACAGTAGTTACTATGTTATAACGTATCACATCGTATATACAGTAGTCACTATGTTATAACGTATCACATCCTATATACAGTAGTTACTATGTTATAATGTATCACATCGTATATACAGTAGTTACTATGTTATAATGTATCACATCATATATACAGTAGTTACTATGTTATAACGTATCACATCCTATATACAGTAGTTACTATGTTATATAATGTATCACATCCTATATACAGTAGTTACTATGTTATAACGTATCACATCGTATATACAGTAGTCACTATGTTATAACGTATCACATCCTATATACAGTAGTCACTATGTTATAACGTATCACATCCTATATACAGTAGTCACTATGTTATAACGTATCACATCCTATATACAGTAGTTACTATGTTATAATGTATCACATCCTATATACAGTAGTTACTATGTTATAATGTATCACATCCTATATACAGTAGTTACTATGTTATATAACGTCTCACATCGTATATACAGTAGTTACTATGTTATATAATGTATCACATCGTATATACAGTAGTTACTATGTTATATAATGTATCACATCGTATATACAGTAGTTACTATGTTATATAATGTATCACATCGTATATACAGTAGTTACTATGTTATAACGTATCACATCCAGTATACAGTAGTTACTATGTTATATAATGTATCACATCGTATATACAGTAGTCACTATGTTATAACGTATCACATCCTATATACAGTAGTTACTATGTTATAACGTATCACATCGTATATACAGTAGTTACTATGTTATAATGTATCACATCCTATATACAGTAGTTACTATGTTATATAATGTATCACATCGTATATACAGTAGTTACTATGTTATATAATGTATCACATCGTATATACAGTAGTTACTATGTTATAACGTATCACATCGTATATACAGTAGTCACTATGTTATAATGTATCACATCGTATATACAGTAGTTACTGTGTTATAACGTATCACATCGTATATACAGTAGTTACTGTGTTATAACGTATCACATCGTATATACAGGAGTTACTATTTTTTAATGTATCACATCGTATATACAGTAGTTACTATGTTATAATGTATCACATCCTATATACAGTAGTTACTATGTTATAACGTATCACATCGTATATACAGTAGTTACTATGTTATAATGTATCACATCCTATATACAGTAGTTACTATGTTATAATGTATCACATCGTATATACAGTAGTTACTATGTTATAACGTATCACATCGTATATACAGTAGTTACTATGTTATAATGTATCACATCCTATATACAGTAGTTACTATGTTATAACGTATCACATCGTATATACAGTAGTCCCTATGTTATAATGTATCACATGGACTCTGACTTGTTTCCGGCTGATGTTGGTTTTGCAGATGGCGGAGCAGTTGATGACGCTGGCGTACGACAATGGAATTAACCTTTTTGACACGGCCGAAGTTTACGCTGCAGGGAAGTAAGTAAAGAATTGTCCTCTATTATCCGCCGTTAATGTTTGATTTCCTCCAATCACTGGGATTCTTGGCAAATTATGGGAAATATCTGCACATTGTCCAGTCAGATCCCTGATTTTCCTCAGCTTGGATGGGGCGGAGAGATCTGGATTATTACTAGCATTGCACCAATACCAGTACCCAGGGCCGCTGATTGGGGGGGACCACCAGTCTTTCTGTAGGGGGCGTGGGCACACAGAAGGGCTCCAACAGCACAGGGAATCGATGCGGTTGGGAGGAGTGGCAACTACAGAAGGAAGCCCTGTGTGGCTCTCTGCATCAGCTGAAAGCAAGTTTCTCCCTCTCCTGCCAGCTTTCAGCTGCTGTAGGGAGAGACAGAGACAAAGGGCATCATTCCTGTAATTGCTTCTCTGACACCGATCCCCCCTCCCTGTTCTGCCTGCTTCTGACCCCCCCCCCTTCCCATGTGCCCCCCTTTTTAAAAAATTGTAAAATAAAATAATTGTAAGCATTTTTAATATTAACAAAAAAAAGTAAAAACATTGTTTTGTTGTATTCGGGGCGGGGGGGGGGGGGGTGCAGCATTGTTAGAAATCACAGGGCCCCCTGATTTCTAACAGTAGCCCTGCCAGTATCCATATCAGTGCCGATATTAAGCATTTGCACAAGCTTAATATGCTCCGATACTAAGCCCTTGTTCACACCGGTGCGATTTGACAGCTATAAATCGCATGACAAGTCGCACCCTATTGTCGGAAATAGAACTGTTCGAATTGCCACTACTCAGAAAAAAGTTCCTGCACTCCTTTTTTTGGGGATTTTTTGCAATTTTCAAAGTAGCGTGGTTTCAAATCCCGCATCAGTGTGAGCCAGGGCTAAAACTGATACCTTTTTTTGCGATTCCATTTCGAGTTGAATTGTCTTCTGCTTTACACTTCTTCTGTGGCTTTGAAACTGTTCGGAAATAATCAACTCTACCTATAAATATTAGTACGCAGTTATATTATGTACACCCAGGAAAGAATCCAGGACTTTTTTTAAAGCAATCTACGGAGCTGGCCAGAACCATCTCTGGAGGGAGTCTATTCCACATTTTCACAGCTCTTACGGTGAAGAAACCTTTCCGTATTTGTAGAGTAAATCTCTTTAACTCTAGACGTAAAGAGCGCCCCCTTGTCCTCTGTGATGAGGACCTTAAAGTGAACAACTCAACACCAAGTTCACTATATGAACCCCTTATGTATTTATACATGGTGATCATATCCCCCCTTATGTATTTATACATGGTGATCATATCCCCCCCTTATGTATTTATACATGGAGATCATATCCCCCCTTATGTATTTATACATGGAGATCATATCCCCCCTTATGTATTTATACTTGGTGATCATATCCCCCCTTATGTATTTATACATGGCTATCATATCCCCCCCTTATGTATTTATACATGGCGATCATATCCCCCCTTATGTATTTATACATGGCGATCATATCTCCCCCTTATGTATTTATACATGGAGATCATATCCCCCTTTATGTATTTATACATGGAGATCATATCCCCCCTTATGTATTTATACATGGAGATCATATCCCCCTTATGTATTTATACATGGAGATCATATCCCCCCCCTTATGTATTTATACATGTCCTCTGCCTCTCCAGCAGTGATCCCTGTCCTCTGCCCTGCCAGCGGCGATCCTTGTCCTCTGCCTCTCCAGCGGCAATCCCTGTCCTCTGCCCCATCGTTGGTGGCCCCTGTCTTCTTCTTCACCAGTGGTGATCCCTGTCCTCTGCCTCACCAGTGGTGATCGCTGTCCTCTGCCTCGCCAGCAGTGATCCCTGTCCTCTGCCTCACCAGCGGTGATCCCTGTCCTCTGCCTCGCCAGCAGTGATCCCTGTCCTCTTCCTCACCAGTGGTGATCCCTGTCCTCTGCCTCACCAGTGGTGATCCCTGTCCTCTGCCTCGCCAGCAGTGATCCCTGTCCTCTGCCTCGCCAGCAGTGATCCCTGTCCTCTGCTTCTCCAGCGGCGATTCTTGTCCTCTGCCTCTCCAGGGGGGATCCCTGTCCTCTGTCTCTCCAGCGGGGATCCCTGTCCTCTGCATCTCCAGCGGGGATCCCTGTCCTCTGCCTCTCCAGCGGGGATCCCTGTCCTCTGCCTCTCCAGCGGGGATCCCTGTCCTCTGCCTCTCCAGCGGGGATCCCTGTCCTCTGCCTCTCCAGCGGGGATCCCTGTCCTCTGCTTCTCCAGCGGGGGTCCCTGTCCTCTGCCTCTCCAGCGGGGATCCCTGTCCTCTGCCTCTCCAGCGGGGATCCCTGTCCTCTGCCTCTCTAGCGGGGATTCCTGTCCTCTGCCTCTCTAGCGGGGATTCCTGTCCTCTGCCTCTCCACCAGCGATCCCTGTCCTCTGCCCCGTCGGTGGTGGCCCCTGTCCTCTGCCCCGTCGGCAGTGGCCCCTGTCTTCTTCACCAGTGGTGATCCCTGTCCTCTGCCTTGCCAGCGGTGATCCCTGTCCTCTCCCTCGCCAGCAGCGATACCTGTCCTCTGCCTCGCCAGCACGATCCCTGTCCTCTGCCTCTCCAGCGGAGATCCCTGTCCTCCGCCTCTCCAGCGGCGATCCCTGTCCTCTGCCCCATCGTTGGTGGCCCCTGTCTTCTTCTTCACCAGCGGTGATCCCTGTCCTCTGCCTCTCCAGCGGCGATCCCTGTCCTCTGCCTCTCCAGCGGGGATCCCTGTCCTCTGCCTCTCCAGCGGGGATCCCTGTCCTCTGCCTCTCCAGCGGGGATCCCTGTCCTCTGCCTCTCCAGCGGGGATCCCTGTCCTCTGCCTCTCCAGCGGGGATCCCTGTCCTCTGCCTCTCCAGCGGCGATCCCTGTCCTCTGCCCCATCGTTGGTGGCCCCTGTCTTCTTCTTCACCAGCGGGGATCCCTGTCCTCTGCCTCTCCAGCGGGGATCCCTGTCCTCTGCCTCTCCAGCGGGGATCCCTGTCCTCTGCCTCTCCAGCAGTGATCCCTGTCCTCTGCCCTGCCAGCGGCGATCCTTGTCCTCTGCCTCTCCAGCGGCAATCCCTGTCCTCTGCCCCATCGTTGGTGGCCCCTGTCTTCTTCTTCACCAGTGGTGATCCCTGTCCTCTGCCTCGCCAGCAGTGATCCCTGTCCTCTGCCTCACCAGCGGTGATCCCTGTCCTCTGCCTCGCCAGCAGTGATCCCTGTCCTCTTCCTCACCAGTGGTGATCCCTGTCCTCTGCCTCACCAGTGGTGATCCCTGTCCTCTGCCTCGCCAGCAGTGATCCCTGTCCTCTGCCTCGCCAGCAGTGATCCCTGTCCTCTGCTTCTCCAGCGGCGATTCTTGTCCTCTGCCTCTCCAGCGGGGATCCCTGTCCTCTGTCTCTCCAGCGGGGATCCCTGTCCTCTGCATCTCCAGCGGGGATCCCTGTCCTCTGCCTCTCCAGCGGGGATCCCTGTCCTCTGCCTCTCCAGCGGGGATCCCTGTCCTCTGCCTCTCCAGCGGGGATCCCTGTCCTCTGCCTCTCCAGCGGGGATCCCTGTCCTCTGCCTCTCCAGCGGGGGTCCCTGTCCTCTGCCTCTCCAGCGGGGATCCCTGTCCTCTGCCTCTCCAGCGGGGATCCCTGTCCTCTGCCTCTCTAGCGGGGATTCCTGTCCTCTGCCTCTCTAGCGGGGATTCCTGTCCTCTGCCTCTCCACCAGCGATCCCTGTCCTCTGCCCCGTCGGTGGTGGCCCCTGTCTTCTTCACCAGTGGTGATCCCTGTCCTCTGCCTTGCCAGCGGTGATCCCTGTCCTCTCCCTCGCCAGCAGCGATACCTGTCCTCTGCCTCGCCAGCACGATCCCTGTCCTCTGCCTCTCCAGCGGAGATCCCTGTCCTCTGCCTCTCCAGCGGCGATCCCTGTCCTCTGCCCCATCGTTGGTGGCCCCTGTCTTCTTCTTCACCAGCGGTGATCCCTGTCCTCTGCCTCTCCAGCGGCGATCCTTGTCCTCTGCCTCTCCAGCGGGGATCCCTGTCCTCTGCCTCTCCAGCGGGGATCCCTGTCCTCTGCCTCTCCAGCGGGGATCCCTGTCCTCTGCCTCTCCAGCGGGGATCCCTGTCCTCTGCCTCTCCAGCGGCGATCCCTGTCCTCTGCCTCTCCAGCGGGGATCCCTGTCCTCTGCCTCTCCAGCGGCGATCCCTGTCCTCTGCCCCATCGTTGGTGGCCCCTGTCTTCTTCTTCACCAGCGGGGATCCCTGTCCTCTGCCTCTCCAGCGGGGATCCCTGTCCTCTGCCTCTCCAGCGGGGATCCCTGTCCTCTGCCTCTCCAGCGGGGATCCCTGTCCTCTGCCTCTCCAGCGGGGATCCCTGTCCTCTGCCTCTCCAGCGGGGATCCCTGTCCTCTGCCCCATCGTTGGTGGCCCCTGTCTTCTTCTTCACCAGCGGGGATCCCTGTCCTCTGCCTCTCCAGCGGGGATCCCTGTCCTCTGCCTCTCCAGCGGGGATCCCTGTCCTCTGCCTCTCCAGCGGGGATCCCTGTCCTCTGCCTCTCCAGCGGGGATCCCTGTCCTCTGCCTCTCCAGCGGCGATCCCTGTCCTCTGCCCCATCGTTGGTGGCCCCTGTCTTCTTCTTCACCAGCGGGGATCCCTGTCCTCTGCCTCTCCAGCGGGGATCCCTGTCCTCTGCCTCTCCAGCGGGGATCCCTGTCCTCTGCCTCTCCAGCGGGGATCCCTGTCCTCTGTCTCTCCAGCGGGGATCCCTGTCCTCTGCATCTCCAGGGGGGATCCCTGTCCTCTGCCTCTCCAGCGGGGATCCCTGTCCTCTGCATCTCCAGGGGGGATCCCTGTCCTCTGCCTCTCCAGCGGGGATCCCTGTCCTCTGCCTCTCCAGCGGGGATCCCTGTCCTCTGCCTCTCCAGCGGGGATCCCTGTCCTCTGCCTCTCCAGCGGCGATCCCTGTCCTCTGCCCCATCGTTGGTGGCCCCTGTCTTCTTCTTCACCAGCGGGGATCCCTGTCCTCTGCCTCTCCAGCGGGGATCCCTGTCCTCTGCCTCTCCAGCGGGGATCCCTGTCCTCTGCCTCTCCAGCGGGGATCCCTGTCCTCTGCCTCTCCAGCGGGGATCCCTGTCCTCTGCCTCTCCAGCGGCGATCCCTGTCCTCTGCCTCTCCAGCGGCGATCCCTGTCCTCTGCCCCATCGTTGGTGGCCCCTGTCTTCTTCTTCACCAGCGGGGATCCCTGTCCTCTGCCTCTCCAGCGGGGATCCCTGTCCTCTGCCTCTCCAGCGGGGATCCCTGTCCTCTGCCTCTCCAGGGGGGATCCCTGTCCTCTGCCTCTCCAGCGGGGATCCCTGTCCTCTGCCTCTCCAGCGGGGATCCCTGTCCTCTGCCTCTCCAGCGGGGATCCCTGTCCTCTGCCTCTCCAGCGGCGATCCCTGTCCTCTGCCCCATCGTTGGTGGCCCCTGTCTTCTTCTTCACCAGCGGGGATCCCTGTCCTCTGCCTCTCCAGCGGGGATCCCTGTCCTCTGCCTCTCCAGCGGGGATCCCTGTCCTCTGCCTCTCCAGCGGGGATCCCTGTCCTCTGTCTCTCCAGCGGGGATCCCTTTCCTCTGCATCTTCAGGGGGGATCCCTGTCCTCTGCCTCTCCAGCGGGGATCCCTGTCCTCTGCATCTCCAGGGGGGATCCCTGTCTTCTGCCTCTCCAGCGGGGATCCCTGTCCTCTGCCTCTCCAGCGGGGATCCCTGTCCTCTGCCTCTCCAGCGGGGATCCCTGTCCTCTGCCTCTCCAGCGGCGATCCCTGTCCTCTGCCCCATCGTTGGTGGCCCCTGTCTTCTTCTTCACCAGCGGGGATCCCTGTCCTCTGCCTCTCCAGCGGGGATCCCTGTCCTCTGCCTCTCCAGCGGGGATCCCTGTCCTCTGCCTCTCCAGTGGGGATCCCTGTCCTCTGCCTCTCCAGCGGGGATCCCTGTCCTCTGCCTCTCCAGCGGCGATCCCTGTCCTCTGCCCCATCGTTGGTGGCCCCTGTCTTCTTCTTCACCAGCGGGGATTCCTGTCCTCTGCCTCTCCAGCGGGGATCCCTGTCCTCTGCCTCTCCAGCGGGGATCCCTGTCCTCTGCCTCTCCAGCGGCGATCCCTGTCCTCTGCCTCATCGTTGGTGGCCCCTGTCTTCTTCTTCACCAGCGGGGATCCCTGTCCTCTGCCTCTCCAGCGGGGATCCCTGTCCTCTGCCTCTCCAGCGGGGATCCCTGTCCTCTGCCTCTCCAGCGGGGATCCCTGTCCTCTGTCTCTCCAGCGGGGATCCCTGTCCTCTGCATCTCCAGGGGGGATCCCTGTCCTCTGCCTCTCCAGCGGGGATCCCTGTCCTCTGCCTCTCTAGCGGGGATCCCTGTCCTCTGCCTCTCTAGCGGGGATCCCTGTCCTCTGCCTTTCTAGCGGGGATTCCTGTCCTCTGCCTCTCCACCAGCGATCCCTGTCCTCTGCCCCGTCGGTGGTGGCCCCTGTCCTCTGCCCCGTCGGTGGTGGCCCCTGTCCTCTGCCCCGTCGGCAGTGGCCCCTGTCTTCTTCACCAGTGGTGATCCCTGTCCTCTGCCTTGCCAGCGGTGATCCCTGTCCTCTGCCTCGCCAGCAGCGATACCTGTCCTCTGCCTCGCCAGCACGATCCCTGTCCTCTGCCTCTCCAGCGGAGATCCCTGTCCTCTGCCTCTCCAGCGGCGATCCCTGTCCTCTGCCCCATCGTTGGTGGCCCCTGTCTTATTCTTCACCAGCGGTGATCCCTGTCCTCTGCCTCTCCAGCTGCGATCCTTGTCCTCTGTCTCTCCAGCGGGGATCCCTGTCCTCTGCCTCTCCAGCGGGGATCCCTGTCCTCTGCCTCTCCAGCGGGGATCCCTGTCCTCTGCCTCTCCAGCGGGGATCCCTGTCCTCTGCCTCTCCAGCGGGGATCCCTGTCCTCTGCCTCTCCAGCGGGGATCCCTGTCCTCTGCCTCTCCAGCGGCGATCCCTGTCCTCTGCCTCTCCAGCGGCGATCCCTGTCCTCTGCCCCATCGTTGGTGGCCCCTGTCTTCTTCTTCACCAGCGGGGATCCCTGTCCTCTGCCTCTCCAGCGGTGATCCCTGTCCTCTGCCTCTCCAGCGGGGATCCCTGTCCTCTGCCTCTCCAGCGGGGATCCCTGTCCTCTGCCTCTCCAGCGGGGATCCCTGTCCTCTGCCCTGCTGACCCCCAGTACACTGCCCTGCTGCTCCCCATCCTCTGCCCTGCTGACCCCCAGTACACTGCCCTGCTGCCCCCTTTACCCTGCCCTACTGACCCCCATTACACTGCCCTGCTGACCCCCAGTACACTGCCCTGCTGCTCTCAGTCCTCTGCACTGTTGACCCCCAGTACACTGCCCTGCTGCTCCCCATCCTCTGCCCTGTGCCCCCCTGACATTTTTTTTACTGCACCCCACATCAGACAGACTAGATCCAGCTCTGAGCAGTTTTAATTATAGGGAGAAGCCTGTACAGATGTACAAGACTGAAGGAAAGGCTAATTTATGGAAAAAGAAGAGAATAAGAAAATGACACATACTGATGTGAGGATGAAAGCCGCTTCCCCCAATAACCGGCACTAACAAATGGAATAGAATTTGGACATCACAGTGAAGACAATAATTAAGTTACAAATCCTTTTCCAAAAAACCCCTCTTTGTTCTCGGTTTGTATCAAAATCTCTGAGAATCTTCATCTCGGTGGAAGAGACGTTTTATATGCTGCAATTTCCGGCCTAAAATGAAGTGCGGCCGAGTGATGAGATTACCATCATTAATTCCCCTTCAGATGGCGTCCTCCCGCTGTCTGTCCTCCCGCTGTCTGTCCTCCCGCTGTCTGTCCTCCCGCTGTCTGTCCTCCCGCTGTCTGTCCTCCCGCTGTCTGTCCTCCCGCTGCCTGTCCTCGCGCTGCCTGTCCTCCCTCTGTCTGTCCTCCCGCTGTCTGTCCTCCCGTTGTCTGTCCTCCCGCTGTCTGTCCTCCCGCTGTCTGTCCTCCCGCTGTCTGTCCTCCCGCTGTCTGTCCTCCCGCTGTCTGTCCTCCCGCTGTCTGTCCTCCCGCTGCCTGTCCTCGCGCTGCCTGTCCTCCCTCTGTCTGTCCTCCCGCTGTCTGTCCTCCCGCTGTCTGTCCTCCCGCTGTCTGTCCTCCCGCTGTCTGTCCTCCCGCTGTCTGTCCTCCCGCTGTCTGTCCTCCCGCTGTCTGTCCTCCCGCTGTCTGTCCTCCCGCTGTCTGTCCTCCCGCTGTCTGTCCTCCCGCTGTCTGTCCTCCCGCTGTCTGTCCTCCCGCTGTCTGTCCTCCCGCTGTCTGTCCTCCCAGCTCTTCTCTCTATAGAAGATATCAGAGGATTTCCAGGAGTCCAATGAGGACCAGCAATCGTCCCGTTCTAGAAGGATCACATTGTATGGAAGAAGATCTGGGCTTAGAGGCCTCATGGGGGATGGGATGCCTTTGTCTGAAACTTTATATTAATAATTTCTATTTCCTATGTGTGTATGTATATCAGATCACAGTACTACAGGATAGGGTCAGAGACTGCAGACATATAACAAGAGAGGTTTAGAGACTCCAGACATACTACAAGAGATAGCCAGAGATTGCAGACATACTACAGGAGACGGTCAGAGACTGCAGACATACTACAAGAGATAGCCAGAGATTGCAGACATACTACAGGAGATGGTCAGAGACTGCAGACATACTACAGGAGACGGTCAGAGACTGCAGACATACTACAGGAGACAGTCAGAGACTGCAGACATACTACAGGAGACGGTCAGAGACTGCAGACATAGTACAGGAGACGGTCAGAGACTGCAGACACACTACAGGAGATTTTCAGAGACTGCAGACATGCTACAGGAGACGGTCAGAGACTGCAGACATACTACAGGAGACGGTCAGAGACTGCAGACATAGTACAGGAGACGGTCAGAGACTGCAGACATACTACATGAGACGGTCAGAGACTGCAGACATAGTACAGGAGACGGTCAGAGACTGCAGACATAGTACAGGAGACGGTCAGAGACTGCAGACATGCTACAGGAGACGGTCAGAGACTGCAGACATACTACAGGAGACGGTCAGAGACTGCAGACATACTACAGGAGACTGCAGACATACTACAGGAGACGGTCAGAGACTGCAGACATACTACAGGAGACGGTCAGAGACTGCAGACATACTACAGGAGACGGTCAGAGACTGCAGACATAGTACAGGAGACGGTCAGAGACTGCAGACATACTACAGGAGACGGTCAGAGACTGCAGACATACTACAGGAGATGGTCAGAGACTGCAGACATAGTACAGGAGATGGTCAGAGACTGCAGACATACTACAGGAGACGGTCAGAGACTGCAGACATCGTACAGGAGACGGTCAGAGACTGCAGACATCGTACAGGAGACGGTCAGAGACTGCAGACATGCTACAGGAGACGGTCAGAGACTGCAGACATACTACAGCAGACGGTCAGAGACTGCAGACATAGTACAGGAGATGGTCAGAGACTGCAGACATACTTCAGGAGACGGTCAGAGACTGCAGACATACTACAGGAGACGGTCAGAGACTGCAGACATACTACAGGAGACGGTCAGAGACTGCAGACGTACTACAGGAGATGGTCAGAGACTGCAGACATACTACAGGAGACGGTCAGAGACTGCAGACGTACTACAGGAGATGGTCAGAGACATGCATTACCATGCAGCAGTTCAGTGTGATGTGTTTTTAAAAAAGGGTCAGATAAGAAGATAGAATATATTTTCTTGTCTTATACTTTTTCTTTATTATATTTTTTCAGTGTCTTCCTTGTTTTCTGCCCTAGGCTAAAATGATGTCATACATCCCAGGGGTCTTCCTGGGAGGAGGGGCTTTCTCAGCTAGGCACACCCTGCTGCATGCATGCCTGAGCTAAGGGCAGATGGATTCCAGGAAGTAAATGCTGCATGAATCATCTGCCCTTACCTAAGATGGGTGCAGCTAGAAATGCTTGGGGGGAGGGGGTGTTTTTCAAAGAGATTTTTCAACGAATTAAAGCATGGAGACATGGATGGAGTTTGCTTTTATTATCAAAAATGAATGAAATAGCGTTTTTGGTTTGTGGTGCTCAAATACAGTTTATTTCCACTCTGGTAGTTTTTGTTTTTTTGTCTTTGATAAGCCGTCTTTCCTCAGTCCCGTGTCATGTCCTCATTGCGGCTCCTCCCCTCTCTTTGTGTCGTTCTCAGGGCAGAAGTCGTATTAGGAAACATCATCAAGAAGAAAGGTTGGAGGTAATTATTTGCACTTTGTGTGATGAATCTTTAATGCGGTGACCAGTTTCATGTGCGCACTTCTTGCTCAGGAGTGAAAAAGACCGCCGTGAATTATTAATGGCGCCAAATACCGCCGCTTATTTTCTTGATATCTCATCGGGTATTAAACTCGCACGCTCTGCTCGGCGGAAAGTGGAAACGCCATTAGAGGATATTAAATGGCGCGCTGTGTACAGAGGCATACCGGACGCTCTGCATTCCGAGGGGGTGTTTTTTTATTATTTTTTTATCTTATTGATCAAAGCTTAACCACTTCTGGAGCGGAAGGATTTTCCCCCTTAATGGCCAGGCCATTTTTTTGCGATTCGGCACTGCGTTACTTTACAGTTGTATTCAAAATTATTCAACCCCCCCCAATGCTGTAAAGGGTTTTAGGGAATTTAGTGTACATTTGTAATTGTATTCAGAATGAAATCCTACAAGGACTTCTTAAAGAATCATATGCAACTAAAATGACATCAATTGGTTTTGTAATACAGTAGTAAATGTTTCTTTTGTGAATTCTTCATTGACACAATTATTCAACCCCTTAACCACTTTACCTCCGCTCACTTTGCTGCTACTGCAGCAAAGTGGCTCGTTCCCATCCAGCGACGTAGACCTACGCTGGACTCCGCCAGTTGTGGGCGGCGCGCGCGCGCCGCCGGAGGCTCGCTCCCGCTGTTTTCAGTCACAGCGGGAGTCGGGCCAGGGGAGGAGCGGTGGCGATCGCCGCTGCTCTTACCCGATCGTCGGGGATCGAGTCTGGAGATCCGCCCGCTGTGTGTAAACAGAGCGGGCGGATCTCTGAAGTGACAGGCAGGGTCGGATTGCAGTGTTCAGCATAGTTGAACCCTCAATCTGTCCTTGTGTCACACAGTCACCTCCCCCCACACATGTCAGTAAGCACCAGGCATACATTAACCCCTCCCTCTCCAATAAAATTAACCCCTTCCCTGCCAGTGTCATTATTACAGTAACAGTGCATATATATAGCACTGATTACTGCAGTAATGTCACTGGTACCCCCAAAAGTGTCAAAAATGTCAGTCAAGGGTCCGATCTGTCCGCCGCAATGTCGCAGTCCCGCAAAAAAAATCGCAGATCGCCGCCATTACTAGTTAAAAAAAAAAAACACCAAAAATGACAGAAATCTTTCCCTTAGTTAGTAAACGCAATAACTTTTGCGCAAACCAATCAAAATACGCTTATTGCGATTTTTTTTTTTTACCAAACATAGGTAGCAGAAAACAAATTGGCCAAAAATTAAAAAAAATTGTGATTTTTACATTTTTTGGGGGGGGGGGGGGAATTTCATATAAAAAAAATGTGAAAAATATTGTTATTTTTTCAAAATAAACGCTCTTTTTTTGTTTATAGCGCAAAAAGTAAAAATCACACAGGTGATCAAATACCACCAAAAGAAAGCTCTGTTTGTGGGAAAAAAAGGACATAAATTTTGTTTGGGTACAGCGTCGCACGACCGCGCAATTGTCCGTTAAAGTCACGCAGTGCCGAATCGCAAAAAAAAACCCTGGTCTTTTAGCAGCCAAATCCTCCGGGGCTTAAGTGGTTAAAGACTACCACTCTGAAGAACAGAGGTTCATTGAAGTGTTTTCAATCAGGTATTGAAAACACCTGTGGATGTCAGGGAGCAGCAATAAAGCCTAATAAGCACCAATTAGGCAGCTTTAAAATGACTGTGATACTCCGCTCCTTCTAGACATTTACTGGTGTGGTTACAAACATGGTGAAGTCAAGAGAATGGTCCAGGAAGACAAGAGAAGAGGTGATTACTCTTCAGGGGAAGGGCAATGGCTATAAGAAGATTGCAAAGATGTTAAACATACCAAGAGACACCATAGGAAGCATCATTCGCAAATTCAAGGTAAAGGGCACTGTTGAAACGCTACCTGGTCGTGGCAGAAAGAAGATGCTGACTTTGACTGCTGTGCGCTACCTGAAGCGTAGAGTGGAGAAAAGTCCCCGTGTGACTGCAGAGGAACTGAGAAAAGATTTGTCAGATGTGGGTACTGAAGTTTCTGCTCAGACAATGAGGCGCACACTGCGTAATGAAGGCCTCCATGCCAGAACTCCCAGGCGCACCCCCTTGCTGTCTCGAAAGAATAAGAAGAGTCGACTTCAGTATGCCAAAAGTCATGTGGACAAACCACAGAAGTTTTGGGATAGTGTTCTGTGGACTGATGAAACAAAATTAGAACTGTTTGGGCCCATGGATCAACGCTATGTTTGGAGGAGGAAGAACAAGGCCTATGAAGAAAAGAACACCTTGCCTACTGTGAAGCATGGCGGGGGGTCAATCATGCTTTGGGGCTGTTTTGCTTCTGCAGGTACAGGGAAGCTTCAGCGTGTGCAAGGTACCATGAATTCTCTTCAGTACCAGGAGATATTGGATGACCATGTGATGCAGTCCGTCACAAACCTGAGGCTTGGGAGACGTTGGACTTTTCAACAGGACAATGATCCCAAGCATACCTCCAAGTCCACTAGAGCATGGTTGCAGATTAAAGGCTGGAACATTTTGGAGTGGCCATCACAGTCACCAGACTTAAATCCGATTGAGAACCTCTGGTGGGACTTAAAGAAAGCAGTTGCACTGCACAAGCCTAAGAATGTGACTGAACTGGAGGCTTTTGCCCATGACGAATGGGCGAAGATACCCGTAGATCGCTGCAAGACACTTGTGTCAAGCTATGCTTCACGTTTAAAAGCTGTAATAACTGTAAAAGGATGTTGTACTAAGTACTAAGATTGAATGTCACTTGGGGGTTGAATAAAACTGATAATGATGTGAGCACAGAAAAGACATTTGTGGTTATTTCATTATAAATGTTATGTTATATTTGTCTGACCTACACGTGCCTCTGATTTCATTGTAAGCAGGAAGACTGAATGATCAAAATCAATGTCAAACTGGCCAAAACAATCAATTTCAGTGGGGGTTGAATCATTTTGAATACAACTGTAACTGACAATTGTGCGGTCGTGCGACGATGTACCCAAAAAAACTTAAACTTTTTTTTTCCTCAAATAGAGCTTTCTTTTGGTGGTATTTGATCACCTGTGCAATTTTTATTTTTTGTGCTATAAACAAAAAAAGAGCGACAATTCTGAAAAAAAAAAAAAAAAAAAAACAATATTTTTACATTCTGCTATATAACATTGCCAATAAAAATAAAATTTAAAAATCTAATTTTTTTATAATTTTAAGCCAATTTGTATTCTACTACATATTTTTTGGTAAAAATTATCCCAAAAAGAGTATATTGATTGGTTTGCGCAAAAGTTATCACGTCTACAAACTCTGGGAAAGATTTGTCATTTTTATTGTTTATTTTTTTTTACTAATAATGGCGGCGATCTGCGATTTTTAACGGGACTGTGACATTGCGGCGGACAGATCGGACCCCTAACTGACATTTTTGACTCTTTTGGGGGGACCAGTGACATTACTACAGTAATCAGTGCTAAAAATATGCACTGTTACTGTAATAATGACACTGGCAGGGAAGGGATTAACCCAGAGGCGATCAAAGGGTTAAATGTGAGCCTAGTGGGTGTTTTCTAACTGTATGGGGGAATGGGCTTGTGGAATCAACACAGAGACCTGTGTTCCTAAATAGGAGTTGATTGCTGGCAGAACAATGGTCTGCTGTGTTTACAACAGCAGACCGTCGTTCTGTCTCCACCGGGAGCGTACACCGCTTCGTCGGAGCGATTGTGGGGGCACGCGTGCGCCAATTCACCAGCAGGGAAGTTGCTCTTCGGGGCCAGCGGCGATCGCAGCCGCTGTCCCTGCAAATCAGCTTCCCCGCTGGCGAATTGGCGCATACGCGCCCCCACGATCGCTCCCGCAAAGTGACGTATGGGTACGGCATTTCGCTGTAACCTGCTGACCTGCCGCCGTATATCTGTGGCGGCTGGTCGGCAAGTGGTTAAAAGTTAAAAAAGTTTATTTTTACCACCCCAAAAAACTGCATTTGAAAAACTGCTGCACAAATACTGTGACAGTAAAAATTGCAAAACCCACCAATTTATTGTCCAGGGCCTCTCCTTTAAAAAAAAAAAAAAAAAAATATATATATAATGTTTAAAAGTTCTAGCTAATTTTTTTAGCAAAAAAAAAAAAAACTGAGTTTAACGTGTTAAAGAAAAAAAAATGGCCCTGGTGGACGAAAGCTATTGGATAAAAACGATTTTACTACATAGACGTGTCAACATGAGATATCAACATTTGCTCAACCGAAACATTGTTTTCACATGCTTCTAAATGTATGGATGTTGTTTCAGGACAAAGAATTTAAAAAAAAAAAAATCAAAACTTGTGCCCAAATTTCTTGTCCGACACAAAAAAAATATTTAATTTAAATTTGTAATATTAATTTTAATTTTGCTAACTTTTTTTTTTTTTTTTTATAGACGGTCCAGTTTGGTTATCACAACCAAAATTTTCTGGGGGGGAAAGTAAGTCATCCAAACCTTTTATACCTTCTCCATTGTTTGTACATTGGAGACAATCACCCATAACACTTTTCTATGTTCCAGGGCGGAAACTGAGCGGGGTTTATCCAGAAAACATATCATTGAAGGTAGAGTGTCATCTTCTCCCTTATATTTCTCAGTCTGTGTTATATGAAATGGGGTGATGAAAAGCCGGCTACAGTCAAACCCAGAGGCTTAACCTTCGGGGCCCCAGTGCAAGAAACCATTAAGGGCCCCCCCCCCGGACCCCTGGCTGGGGCCCTTCCGTTCAAGCCTGGGGCTCTTCCCACTGATCCTGGGGCCCTTTACTCTCATTGCAGGGCCCTTTATTACAGTCCCGCAGTGGGGGAGTTCTGCAGTGGGCCCCCTTCCTACCATCTTGGGCCTCCCCACGGTGGTGGAATGCCAGGGCCTGGTCCCAAGTGTGACCTTTACAATTCTGGAAGTTCACCCACTGGTGTCAGTAGTTTTTATTTTTTGGTATTTTAATTTTATTATTTTTTATTATTTTATTTTATTTTTTTTACAAAGTCACTGACTATGACTCTGTCCATTCAGAAAAGGAAGGAGCTGGTAAATTACATATTTACCGACCCCTTCCTGGTTCTCTATTGTGACACATCCCCTGCAGCCGGCAGGAGAGGGGAGGGAGCACAGTGGGGGGGGGGGATTCAGGGGAGTACACAGGGGCCCAGAGACAGCAGAACACAAGTGAACTGGATAGGAGAGGAGGGGGGGGGGCAGCACAGTAGGGGGGGGGGGGTCAGGGGAGTACACAGGGGCCCAGAGATAGCAGAACACAAGTGAACTGGATAGGAGGAGTGGGGGGAGGGGGCAGCACAGTAGGGGGGGGGGATCAGGAGAGCACACAGGGGGCCCAAAGACAGCAGAACACAAGTGAACTGGATAGGAGGAGTGGCGGGGGCAGCATACAGAGGAACCAATCTCCTCCATTTTCCTCCTGCAGCTACAGGAGGAAAAAGGGGGACATTGATTTTTCTACATGCTGCCCCCGCCCCCCGTCCTATCCAGGTGTACAGGGTCCCTGGAGCATGGGGCCCGAATGCAATTACAACCCCTGTAGTTACGCCCCTGGTCAAACCCATTGCTTCGGATTATAGTGGCTGTTGGCAAATGGGGATCACCTGCTGGGTTCTTGTATCTCTCAGCTGAGACTTCCCCACCACTATTCACAGTTCTGCTTTACTCTTGTGGCCATTACATAGCCAGTTGATGCCTTCATTATGACCTTGTGAGGGAGAGTTGAAGCCAAACTATAGAGGAGAAATCTCTGCATCTGGGTCTCTGAGACGTATAGGAACCTGGAAGGTTATGCAGAAAATTAGTACCCACCAACAACTGGTACCGGGGGTCAGATTCAGAGAAGGGGACTTTTTTTGACCAAACCAATCGTTTTTACAAATGCAGTGAAAAGATTGTGTTTTCTGATATTTGTAAGATATTTTTTTTTTTACAGCCAGTGGATCATTTCCCAGAAAAAGTGTATAAATGTAAAGATGAAATATAAAAGCCATTTTCCCGCTTCCTACCTTTTCTATGTAATATAGAATGTGAATGAGCTCTGCCGGACTCTGTAGAAATCAATGCCCATTTATTAATAAAGCGAATTGAGAGCGTCAAAGAATGTAACGTTGGCCTTATTATAAACACAGCCTGACACTTAAAGTGGTTGTAAACCTCAGACATGAAATCTGAACAAAGTATATCCCTCTATAGTGTGTACTTGTCTCAATCCAGAGCACTAAGTGTCATTTCTGTCTTCTGCCTCCCTCCTCTGCTATCTGCATGAGTCACTTCTGACAAGTTTTCCTGACACCAAGAGATAAAAAGGTGACAGGGGAGGGAGAGCTCCATCATCACACAGCCTGTGATTGACAGCCTCAGCTCTGTTCCCATGTGTAGGGGATGGGTGTCCCTTCCCTCCAGTCAGTATTGGGACGCCTGCCTTTACACACACATGAACTTTAATGGAATCCCAGTCTTAGTCCGTAGGGTTCAATATTGAGTTGGCCCACCCCGTGCAGCTATAACAGCTTCAACTCTTCTGGGAAGGCTGTCCACAAGGTTTAGGAGTGTCTATGGGAATGTTTGACCATTCTTCCATCCCAATCTTAATCCGTAGGGTTCAATATTGAGTTGTGGACAGCCTTCTCAGAAGAGTTGAAGGTGTTATAGCTGCAAAGGGTGGGCCAACTCAAAATTGAACCCTACGGATTAAGACTGGGATGGAAGAATGGTCAAACATTCCCATAGACACACTCCTAAACCTTGTGGACAGCCTTCCCAGACCAGATGAAGCTGTTATAGCTGCAAAGGGTGGGCCAACTCAACATTGAACCCTACAGACTAAGACTGGGATGGAAGAATGGTCAAAAATTCCCATAGACACACTCCTAAACCTTGTGGACAGCCTTCCCAGAAGAGTTGAAGCTGTTATAGCTGCAAAGGGTGGGCCAACTCAATATTAAACCCTACGGACTTAGACTAGGATGGCAGAATGGTCAAACATTCCCATAGACACACTCCTAAACCTTGTAATCAGCCTTCCCAGAAGAGTTGAGGTTGGTATAGCTGCAAAGGGTGGGCCAACTCAATATTGAATCCTAGAGGCTAAGCCGGGATGGAAGAATGGTGAAACATTCCCATAGACACACTCCCAAAAATTGAGGACAGCCTTCCCAGAAGAGTTGAAGCTGTTATAGCCTCAAAGGGTGGGCCAACCCAATATTGAACCCTACGGACTAAGACTGGGATGTCATTAAAGTTCATGTGTGTGTAAAGGCAGGTGTCCCAATACTTTTGGTAATATGGTGTATGCTGGATGTAGGAGGATCTGTTTCATCTTGGTGTATCACCTGAGGCCGGTCACTTCGCTGGTTATATGGAGGGTTTACAACCACTTCAGATGTCTCTTTGAGGAATGGTAAATCCAAAGATTTCACAGCAATGTATATGTATTGATGAGAAGAGTGCATGTGGTCGGAATGTTGGGAATGACTGACGAATAGATCACCATAATTCTATTGTTGCAGAAATTCTGGAGATGCCGTATATAAAATGTGTTAATAATGATCTGCTTAATCGTTATCAAGGTTTAAAAGCTTCTCTAGAAAGGCTACAGCTAGAATATGTGGATGTAGTGTTTGCTAATCGTCCCGATCCCAACACTCCGATGGAAGGTAAGATGTCCCAGATATACAAGAAGTTTTATTCTATAAGATGGGAATGTGAATGGGAATATACTATAATAAGGTTTGAAGGCGACGCATTGGAGTCAGTTCATTAAAACAGAACACATGCGGAATCCTCATTACTAGTCGCTCAATTAACACATTAAAATCAGATTTCCAATTAACTGAGGGCCGTATCGTACAGGCAAGCTAAAACTAGAACTTTATTAAAAATGTTAACAGGTTATCAATGTGATATCTGTAGTGTATAAAAAGCAGCCAATTCCGAAGGAACTAAAATGTAATAAAATACAAAACTCAGAATGGTTCAAACCCGACTCAAGCAAAAAAAATAAAAAGTCACATTTTATTGATGCTTTGTAATTAACATTATTTTCTAATTAAAAGTCCCAATATACATTTCAGATATTTGGGGTCATTTTCTGAACTTCTAGAGGGCGTGGTACAACCCCCTCATATCAGCCCAGAGCAGTGATCTCTCCTTCATAGGTGCAGTGTGTGCAGTGCTCATGGGCCCCAAGGTGAGGGTGGAGGGGGGCCACTGTATCCTGCAGTTGTCCCTCACAGCTTGTAGTAAAGATCCATCCAGCATGGCGGAATGAGTTTAGGAATGTTTGGACACAGTCTGATCCTACCTGGCGCCCATACTATCCTGCAACAAAACTGCCAAACCCAACAGCTAATCATAGGCATTGGAGGCATTCCCCGCCCCACTGCACACTTGGTCTTGGTCGGACTTGGGTCTAATTCTGGTGGGGAGATTCCCTGTTTCCAGGTGAAGAAAAACTGTGATTGGCCACTGCTAAAGACAATCACTTACTACTGACCGCCGCACTCTGCATCACTTACTACTGACCCCTGAACTCTGCCTCACTTACTACTGACCCCTGATCTCTGCCTTACTTACTACTGACCCCTGAACTCTGCTTTACCTACTACTGACCCCTGAACTCTGCATTACCTACTACTGACCTCTGAACTCTGCATCACTTACTACTGACCTCTGAACTCTGCCTTACTACTGGCCCCTGAACTCTGCATCACTTACTACTGACCCCTGAACTCTGCATCACTTACTACTGACCCCTGAACTCTGCCTTACTTACTACTGACCCCTGAACTTTGCTTCACCTACTACTAACCTCTGAACTCTGCATCATTAACAACTGACCTCTGAACTCTGCATCACTTACTACTGACCCCTGAACTCTGCCTTACTTACTACTGACCCCTGAACTCTGCCTCACTTACTACTGACCCCTGAACTCTGCATCACTTACTACTGACCCCTGAACTCTGCCTTATTTACTACTGACCCTGAACTTTGCTATACCTACTACTGACCTCTGAACTCTGCATCATTAACAACTGACCTCTGAACTCTGCATCACTTACTACTGACCTCTGAACTCTGCACCATTAACAACTAACCTCTGAACTCTGCATCACTTACTACTGACCTCTGAACTCTGCGTCACTCACTACTGACCTCTGAACTCTGCATCACTTACTACTGACCCCTGAACTCTGCTTCTCTTACTACTGACCTCAGAACTCTGCATCACCTACTACTGACCTCTGAACTCTGCATCACTTACTACTGACCCCTGAACTCTGCCTTGCTTACTACTGACCTCTGAACTCCGCATCACTAACTACTGACCTCTGAACTCTGCTGCACTTACTACTGACCCCTGAACTCTGCATCACTTACTACTGACCCCTGAACTTTGCTTCACTTACTACTGACCCCTGAACTCAGCATCACTTACTACTGAACTCTGCATCACTTACTACTGTTCCCTGAACTCTGCATCACTTACTACTGACCTCTGTGTCACTTACTCTTGACATCTGAACTCTATATGATTCACTACTGACCTCTGAACTCTGAGTCACTTTGAGCCTTGACCTATAGTCAGTGCAATGAAACATTCCCATAGACACACTCCTAAACCTTGTGGACGGCCTTCCCAGAAGAGTTGAAGCTGTTATAGCTGCAAAGGGTGGGCCAACTCAATATTGAACCCTACGGACTAAGACTGGGATGCCATTAAAGTTCATGTGTGTGTAAAGGCAGGCGTCCCAATACTTTTGGTAATATAGTGTATGCTGGATCTTTTTCGGTTGGGTGGGGAAGAGACATCCAGTCCAGTGTATATATTTATCAACATATACACAGCGGTGAGGAGGTGGCCTCCCTGGGCCATGCTTTTGGATCTGCCCCCTTCCTAGGCAGTGTGTAGGAGACCATAGATTTTGCAGCCTCCTTGTAGCCACCTGGGGGCGCCCTATAGTCATAATGTATTATTTGCATTCACGCTATGTCACCTTCTGATAAAGTAGCGCAGTTGCTGCTAGCCTCAAAAGAGCACAGCGAAAAAGTGAATATTTATTTTCTGTGTAGTACTAATTTTAATGTGAATCGTGGATTTTCTGCCCGGAGTTTCACTTTAAAACTTGTTTTCCTAAAAATGTTTTACAATAAATGGTAAATGACTGACTATAGGCGCAATTTACTAATCTGGAATAATTTGTGGTTATGTTCATTCTCATGGTTGAAAATAATGTTACTTATAATCAATAACACATGTTTATACCTTAGTGAATTGAGCGCTATTTGTAAAAAATTGTGTTTTTTTTTATTTAAAAAAAAAAAAAATATATATATATATTGCAATAATTTAGGAACAGCAAGAGTAATATTATTGTTTTTATATTTATTATTTAAAATTAGAATATTCTTTTTGCCAAT
Organism: Pelophylax lessonae; assembly: GCF_965119305.1. Taxonomy (NCBI): domain Eukaryota; kingdom Metazoa; phylum Chordata; class Amphibia; order Anura; family Ranidae; genus Pelophylax; species Pelophylax lessonae. The sequence goes on from NC_138779.1 coordinate 10,145,256, forward strand.
GTTATTGTTTTTATATTTAAAATAAGAATATTATTATTACCAATGTTAGCTTGTATGTTCTGTTGTAGATAAATATGCGGTACAGCTCATTTCAGTGCATTTTTTTTTTTTATCACAATCAATATGTGAATAATATTTCTGAATTGTCTTAATTTGTTGATTACTTACTCTGCTGTAATGGTTCAAATAGCTTTCTTCATTTTTTCATTTTAATGTTAATACATAATTTTTTGTTAATTTTCTGAATTATTTGAATTCAAATTTTTATTTTATTTATTTTTTACTTTTCTGAATTATTTGAGTTTATAAGGATGTTAAATTATTTTAAACATTGTTTACGTTAATTCGTTTTTTTTTTTTTGTTTTTTTTTAACGTGACGCTATAGAGCAAGGATTATCCTTAAAACATTTTTTTCTATTTACAAATTTTAAACATTGTTTTTTTTTTACATTACACTTTTTTGACAACCTCCATACTCCTTGAAAACTAAAATTGCAGTTACCTTAAAATCCAGTCTTTATCTTTCATGACCACAGGATATACTTAGAGAATTACAGCTATTTAAATATAAAAATAATTCAAGCTCGTGTTTAAAGAGGAACTCCTTTAAAAAAAAAAATATTTTCAGGCAGCGGTAATCGGCTTTTTATATAGGCAAGATTTTATTTATTTATTTTGTATTCATTGGGCAGTCTTTCCAGTCTCTCATGCTGTATAATTATATTTGAACCCACTGACATGTGCCTGAACTCTGTTGGAGAATAAATATTTTAATTAGATAAATAATTTTATTTATTTATTTTTTAATTAGATAAATAGAAAATATCATATAGGATTTTCAGATTTACCATTTGAAGCCAGTAGATGGCCACCTCTTACTAGGGGAAAACACAATGTTAATGGGAGCCTTTCCAGAAAAACATAAGGAGGCAGCAATTGTTGACTTCCCATTCTGCAAACAGTACTTGCCTGGCTCTCAGGCTGACGGTTTGGCACTTGCCTGACTCATTTTTTACTGTGGATTTCCTGTTATGCATGTTGATTCTGGGTCTACACAGCAGCCAGGCAATGAGCATCTTCAGAAGGTCAGGCAAAAAGCCCAACAAAAGTGTTATGGGCGCACTCTGTCTTAATTGTTTGTGCAAATAATTGTATGAAAATACGTTTTTCTAAACCGCTTTAAAGATCTAGCTAAAAAAATATTTCTCTATCTCTCTGACAAAAATCTTTCCCTTAGTAAACGCAATAACTTTTGCACAAACCAATCAAAATACGCTTATTGTGATTTTTTTACCAAACATATGTAGCAGAAAAAAAATTGGCCAAAAATGTAAAAAAATTTTGATTTTTACATTTTTTTGGGGGGGAATTTCATATAAAAAAATTTGAAAAATATTGTTATTTTTGCAAAATTCTCGCGCTTTCTTTGATTATAGCGCATGATCAAAAAATCGCACAGGTGATCAAATACCGCCAAAAGAAAGCTCTGTTTGTGGGAAAAAAAGGACATCAAATTAGTTTAGGTACAGCGTCGTACAACCGCGCAATTGTTTGTTAAAATCACGCAGTGCCGAATCGCAAAATACCCCCTGGTCAGGAAGGGGGTAAAATCTTCCGGGGCTTAAGTGGTTAAGGGGGCAAATTCTTCCCATCCAGAAGTGGTTATTGGGATTGAGTTAATTTTCATGGCAAAGAGGGACTTTGCAATTAATTACAATTCATCTGATCGCTCTTCATAATAATCTGGAGTATCTGCAAATTGCCATCCAAAAAACGGAAGCAGCAAATTTTGTGAAAATTAATATTTGTATCATTCTCAAAAACATTTGCCCGTGGCTGCAGTGCTGGGGGGTTTCTAGCTGAAAGCCCAGCACAGTCTGTAAACAAAGTATTATGGATGCACTCTGTGTTACTTGATTGTGCAAAAAATTGTATTAAAAAAAATAATGTAAAAGGTTTAAAAAGCTAGCAAACTGTGAAAAATATTTTTTTTTTTCTAATTTCTCTTTAAACATTTGCTTGGAGTTCTTTTTTTTTCCACAAAAGTCAACTTTTTAGTTTTTTGTTTTTTTTTGAAGAATCAAGAACTTTAATTAAAATTGACTACATCTGTTTTCACTTCTGTAATAAATTGCTGACATCTTTTCAAACATTCCCCTAGAAAAACAAAACAAAAAAACACCTAAATATCTTGCAGTATTCCCATCATTGTTTTTTAATAAAACCACTAAATAAAAAAGGGCATTTAAGGGGTATGACTGATGAATTTAAAGGTTTTTTCTCCAAATGATAGCTCTGCTTTCATGAAATAAATATTTTGAATTTTTCTTTTTATCTTGTGCCTTTAATGGTTTTTAAAAAAACCCTGTGCCCTTTTGTCAAAAAAAAAAGAGATTTGATGAACTTACAGCTATAAACTTTTGGTCTTTCTAAATCTTTCTTTTATCACCAGGAGACCCATTTAGTTCCTCCAAGTCGAGAACATTCATCATAGAAGGTACACAGTACCCAAAGTCTCCATATTGAATTCCGTGTCCAAAAGGCATTTTATGGCACAGATAACGTTTTATCTTTACCATATAAGTGTTACCTTCCCACACCCCACCTCCCCCCCCCCCAGTGAAAAGAAAAAAAAAATCCATAAAATGCATTAAAAAATATTCCCCTTTAAGAACATCTTGCAAGTAAAATCCCTTTTATTTTTACAATCCCTTTATTATTACCCCCATACCCTCTTTTTGCCCTTATTTGTGTATCATATCATTATTCCTGTAACTGGGATATATATTTTTTTTCCTTTTGCATGGTACAAACAGGTTTGGAGTTTTTTTTTTTTTGGTTTTTTATTGCTTTGATATTTCTGCATCATTGGTGTTAAGTTTGAGTGACCTTTAACCTCTTCTTTAGAGCACATTACCGTCCTTAGCACTTTAGTAATGTGAAGAGAATACTCAATGATGCTAACTGACCTTCAAGAAATACAAACTTGCATTCATTTATTTATTTTTCTTGAAGCGTAGATCCTTGCTACAGCTGGGCAAAAAAAATAAAAAATAATAAAAATAATAATAAAAATAAATATATCATGTTATTTATTAAAAAAAAATATAAAAATGACCTAAAATTTAAAAAAAAAATTGATTTTAAATGTTATATCTCCTTTAATGCTTGATTTTTGCCCACTTGCAGCATCTCCTTGTTTTGCCTGTGTGGTTGAATCTTTTTTCTTACCCAAATGAATTGCTTTGGTTTGCACCAGTGCACTATTTTGAATCCCTCTGGTATACTAAGAGGCTTGTTGGCATAGTTCTTGTCTGACAGTGCATGGAAGGATTTCCTGCTTTTGGACTGGGATGTTTTCTTTGCTTTCTCTTAGCATGGGCCTGTAAAATGGGCAGTTGTGCATGATATAGAAAGTTGCAGTACGGGTTACGGAAAAGTGTTTCTAAAAAATATTTTTAAAATGATTACTTTGGTAAAGAATTGCGCAAATGGTTTTGCAAATGTAATATTTATCATTTTTAATTGGAAACACATTTTGTGTGTTTTTGAAACTTTTGTTGTTTTTTTTTTTTTTTTTTTTCATATTTTAAATACATGTTAATAGTGGATTAAAATTGAAGGAAATGCATGTTTTTTTATTTTTTTTTAATTTTTTTTTTTCATTTGTTTTTGTTTATTTGTATAGCTATAGTTAGAAAAAAAAAAAAGTTTGTTTGCCGCTTTTAGAAACACTTAAGAAGCCACAGTTTTGCATTTTGCAGTATGCCTTGCAAGCACTGTATAATGGGGACGTTACTTCCCTGTAAACAGTTTAACCATCCACCTCCATAACGCCTTTTGTGACATTACATCAATCTGATACACAAAATATTACCCAAGATTTCCCACCTGAGTGTTACGGACTGTTGTCTTGGGGGAATACACTTTAAAATATTATTCATATTTTTTTTTTCTTTTTTAGTATGACATATAGAATTTTTGTATTTTTTTTTAACTTTAAGGCATAACATCCTAAACATTTTCTAATTTAGTCCCGTATGCATGTACATGACATTATTAGATACTTTCTTTTCATTGGAAAGGCCATTAAACCTCAGAAACTGGTCAATTTATATGGAAGGATTTTGTGGACACCTGACCAAAATAAGTTCAGGTGTTTCCACTGAAGGGTACTCCTGATGCTGCACCATATAAAGACATTTTAAACATTTGCATTAAAAGTCTAAAGGCCCCTACACACGTACCGATCGTCGTCATACAAACGTCGGTGGACGAAGGATCTGCCGATTGTACGCGTGTTAGTATGGTGCCTCCGACAGATGTCTGCGCACAATCCGCGGACAAAAGTCTTTCGTGCAAACATGAAAATATTTGTATGCCGACACCAGAACGGACGATTGTTCGCCTGTCAGTACACAATTCGGCCGACAGACCGCAGATTTGCAAGACTGGGCATGCTCAGAAAATAGAAAACACAGGGAAAGTTAACCATTACATGACATCACTTCTGCAGTCGGCGGACAAAATTCTTGTGCTGTCCTTGTGCTGTCTTTGCACTTTTCAGCAGACACCGACATCCCGGGGAGAAAAGAGGAACATTTGTAAGCCGACCATCGGTACGTGTGTACGGGGCTTCAGGAAAGACCTTTCTGCCCCAGAACTGTGTTCATATGCACAAAGCCAGCTCCGTAAAGAAGAGGTTTGTTCAGTTTGGAGGAACTCGAGTTCCCAACCTCAGTCCTTAAGTACCCCCAACAGGTCCTATTTTCAATCAATGTCAAGGTCTTGTTATTCATGACAGCTATTTTATCTACAGGGAGATTCCCAAAACATGGTCTGTTGGGGATACTTGGGGGACTAAGGTTGTCTGCCCCAGTTTGCTATTCATGACCGCTTATTTTATCTACAGGGAGATTTCCAAAACATGGTCTGTTGGCAGACTTGTATAAAGTACTCAAAATTTCTACTTGAGTAAAAGTACAAGTGCTCGATCAAAAAATTACTTGAGTAGAAGTGGAAGTGCTCGCAGAAAAAGTTACTTAAGTAGAAGTACTAAAGTATTCAACATTTTTTTTACTTAAGTATTGCAAGTAGTTTTTTCAAAAAATTTGCTACTTAAGTACTAAAAGTAAAAAGTACCAGTAGTTATAAAAAAAAATTCTACTCAAGTACTGAAAGTAGAAGTACAAGTACTGTGTTATGTAGTTATTAAAGAAAGAAGTCAAAAGTATGAACATCATATTGTTTTTATTATTTCAAATGATTTATTCAAATGATTAACCTGTGTTTGTTAGTAGTTTCTTGATGCACTTTAAGCACTGTAGCACCATTTATTTGTTTGTTTCATATTTTCTTTTTATTGGAAAGATTTGGTATAGCAGCTTTTATTATACACAGACTTTATTTTCATATGCGCTGATTTACAAATGACATTATACACATTTTTTTGAGCTTTATGCAACCTGCCATCTACTGTTCTGGCAGTGGTAATTTTTTTAAAAGTAACGAGTAACTATGCAGCACAAAAAAAAAATACTTGAGTAGAAGTATCGAAATCATCGAAAAAATGTAGTGAAGTAAAAGTAGAAGTAGGAGAAAAAAATTCTACTCTAGGAAAGTACAGATACCGCATTTCGGTACTTAAGTACAGTACTTAAGTAGTTCTACTTCCTTACTATACATCTCTGTCTGTTGGGGATACTTGGGGGACTAAGGTTGTCTGCCCCAGTTTGCTATTCATGACCGGTTATTTTATCTAAAGGGAAATTCCCAAAACATGACCTGTTGGGGGTACTTGGGGACTAAAGTTGTCTACCCCAGTTTGATATTCATGACCGCTATTTTATCTACAGGGAGATTCCCAAAACATGGTCTGTTGGGGATACTTCGGGACTAAAGTTGTCTACCCCAGTTTGGTATTCATGACAGCTAATTTATCTAAAGGGAGATTCCAAAAACATGGCCTGTTGGGGGTACTTGAGGACTAAGGTTTTCTACCCCAGTTTTATACAATTGTGCTCTTCCAGCCTTGTGGTAACCATTTGGTGAAGACCCTTTTCTGTCCCACCATGACTGTTCCCCTGTGTACAAAGCCAGCTCCATAAAGACAGGGTTTGACCAGTTTGGTGTGCAAGAACTCGAGTTCCCAACCTCAGTCCTCAAGTACCCCAACAGGTCCTATTTTCAATCAATGTCAAGGTCTTGTTATTCATGACAGCTATTTTATCTAAAGGGAGAGTCCCAAAACATGGCCTGTTGGGGATACTTGGGGACTAAAGTTGTCTACCCCAGTTTGGTATTCATGACCGCTATTTGATCTAAAGGGAAATTCCCAAAACATGACCTGTTGGGGGGTACTTGGGGACTAAAGTTGTCTACCCCAGTTTGGTATTCATGACAGCTAATTTATCTAAAGGGAGATTCCAAAAACATGACCTGTTGGGGGTACTTGAGGACTAAGGTTTTCTACCCCAGTTTTAGACAATTGTGCTCTTCCAGCCTTGTGGTAACCGTTTGGTGAAGACCCTTTTCTCTCCCACCATGACTGTTCCCCTGTGTACAAAGCCAGCTCCATAATGACAGGGTTTGACCAGTTTGGTGTGCAGGAACTCGAGTTCCCAACCTCAGTCCTCAAGTACCCCAACAGGTCCTATTTTCAATCAATGTCAAGGTCTTGTTATTCACGACAACTATTTTATCTAAAGGGAAATTCCCAAAAACGTGGCCTGTTGGGGGTACTTGGGGACTAAATTTGTCTACCCCAGTTTGGTATTCATGACCGCTATTTTATCTACAGGGAGATTCCCAAAACACGGTCTGTTGGGAATACTTTGGGACTAAGGTTGTCTACCCCAGTTTTAGACAATTGTGCTCTTCCAGCCTTGTGGTAACCGTTTGGTGAAGACCCTTTTCTCTCCCACCATGACTGTTCCCCTGTGTACAAAGCCAGCTCCATAAAGACAGGGTTTGACCAGTTTGGTGTGCAGGAACTCGAGTTCCCAACCTCAGTCCTCAAGTACCCCCAACAGGTCCTATTTTCAATCAATGTCAAGGTCTTGTTATTCATGACAGCTATTTTATCTAAAGGGAGATTCCCAAAACATGGCCTGTTGGGGATACTTGGGGGACTAAGGTTGTCTACCCCAGTTTTAGACAATTGTGCTCTTCCAGCCTTGTGGTAACCGTTTGGTGAAGACCCTTTTCTGTCCCACCATGACTGGTCCCCTGTGTACAAAGCCAGCTCCATAATGACAGGGTTTGAACAGTTTGGTGTGCAGGAACTCGAGTTCCCAAGCTCAGTCCTCAAGTACCCCCAACATGACCTATTTTTAATCAATGTCAATGGCTTGGTATTCATGACAGCTATTTTATCTAAAGGGAAAATCCCAAAACATGCCCTGTTGGGGGTACTTGAGGACTAAGGTTGTCTACCACAGTTTTAGACAATTGTGCTCTTCCAGCCTTGTGGTAACAGTTTGGGGAAGACTCTTTTCTGTCCCACCATGACTGTTCCACTGTCTACAAAGTCAGCTCCATAATGACAGGGTTTAACCAGTTTGGTGTGCAGGAACTCGAGTTCCCAACCTCAGTCCTCAAGTACCCCAACAGGTCCTATTTTCAATCAATGTCAAGGTCTTGTTATTCACGACAGCTATTTTATCTAAAGGGAAATTCTCAAAACATGGCCTGTTGGGGATACTTGGGGACTAAAGTTGTCTACCCAAGTTTGGTATTCATGACAGCTAATTTATCTAAAGGGAGATTCCAAAAACATGGCCTGTTGGGGGTACTTGGGTACTAAGGTTGTCTACCCCAGTTTTAGACAATTGTGCTCTTCCAGCCTTGTGGTAACCGTTTGGTGAAGACCCTTTTCTGTCCCACCATGACTGTTCCACTGTGTACAAAGCCAGCTCCATAAAGACAGGGTTTGACCAGTTTGGTGTGCAGGAACTCGAGTTCCCAACCTCAGTCCTCAAGTACCCCAACAGGTCCTATTTTCAAACAATGGCTTGGTATTCATGACAGCTATTTTATCTAAAGGGAAATTCCCAAAACATGGCCTGTTGGGGGTACTTGGGGATTAAGGTTGTCTACCCCAGTTTTAGACAATTGTGCTCTTCCTACCCCTGGGCTAACAGTTTGGTGAAGACCCTTTTCTGTTCCACCATGGCTGTGCCCCTGTGTGCAAAGCCAGATCCACAAAGACATGGTTTGACCAATGTTGTGGAGGAACTTGAGTGTTATGACCTCAACCCTATTGAACACCTTTGAAATGAATTGGAATGCCGATCGTGAGCCAGGTCTTCTCATTATCAGTACCTTACCTCACAAATGTTCTTTTGGATGACCAGGGTTCCAACCCTCCCCAGTTTCCAGACAAGTCTTTGAAGTTCTTTTTCTGTTCCACCATGGCTGTGCCCCAGTGTACAAAGCTTGCTCCATAAAGACATGGTTTGACCAGTTTGGTGTGGTGGAACTCGAGTGTCCCTCAGAGTCCTGGCCTCAACCCTACTGAACATTTTTGGGATGAGTTGGAACTCTAATGGTGAGCCACGTCTTCTCAACATCAGAACCTAACCTCTTTTGGCTGAATGTGCTGAGGGTCAAAATCTCCCCAGACTCTCTCCAAAAATCTTTAAAAAGACATCCCAAGAAGGGTAAAGGCTGTTATAGGAGGTGGGCCTACTCCATATTAATGGTTTTGGAAAGGAATACTCAACAAACTCATATATGTGTGATGGTCAGGTGTCTTCAAACTTTTGGCCCTATAATTTATTTTCTTCTACTAATTTTTAATCATTACAAGTTTTTCTAACGGGTAATAATATTTACAACCACCAAATAATATTCAGTGTTTTGGTCAATTACTAATGCAATTTAGGAAGGCATGATGTGATGCTAAACTCACTCAGAATATCTTAAAGCAGACCTTCACCCCAAAAAACAATCTATTTGCACCTGGCTCCAGCCTCCTCACACTCCCACAATTTGGTATTTTTTTAACTACTTTTTTTTTTTCACTTTCTCGTTTCTCACCTAGGATAGAATAACCTTGCTTGTGTGTGTGTGTGCAGATGTGCTGAAGGGCTCTGCCCAGTCTTCCCAGCCAGCAGAGACCTTCAGCACATCTGTGCATGCACGCAGAGATGGTACAGTTATGGCAGTCTAAGACCTAGACTGGCCGATGTGCTGCAGGGCTCTTTTTGGTCCTTAAGGCTGAGCAGAGTCCTTTGGCACATCTGCACACATGCTGAACCCTCAAAAATGGTGGCTCAGGGGGAGTTGGATGGGGCCAGCTTTAGGGTTTTTCACAATGCCTCGGAGCTAAAGTTCTGCCTGTTTTTGCTCAATATACACAATGCTGCCTCCCCCGACCCCACTTATGTACACGTCTATCCATACAGTTTATGTTGACTACTTCAGGGTGAAGGAGGTGAGTGAATAAACTCTTTCTGGACAAGAACTGTAAATCTGTGGCCAAAATATAGGTTCTGAAACTGGAGTGGTCAGGGGTGCTCAAGCATGGAAAAGGTGAAGTACCAAAAGGCCTTTATAGGGAGGCCATGCTCCTTTTATAGAAAGATAAAAGAAGATTGGATTTGGGACTTTAAATATACTTCTCTGGTCACTTAATTTATACAGAAATAGTAATTGTCTAAAAAACTTTGTCTTTTATTTCATACAATAAAAAAACATGTATTGCTACAAAATACATCAGAACAAAGGGGTGTTTAACGGAGCTCCAATACCCAGCCTAGGTATCTCCGCTGTATAATCCTTGAAGCTGAGGAAGTACTAAAATATCCAAGGCAAAATCCCCCCCCCCCCCCCAGTTACTGGACGACACACAGTTCTGGGAGTCAACTAGAATGACTTGTTTATTGAAAAACACTAACAGAAGAGATCTACACTCTGGGAAAACCCCTCCCTCTTAGAGGCAATCCACACAACATACACATCCCATAATAAGCTTACTCAAGGCAGACAGGAACAATAGAACAATGGAATGCAGGTATTCAACAATACCAAAACCCCCACCCCCCCTAGCATGGGTCTATGAAACACTCCTGCCCTATTCTAGCAATCTGCATTACATCCCCCCACATCTCCTGAGGGACACTGCTCAGAAATATTATGGTCCCAAGTGAAAGAGTCCCTCACTCTTTCAACGCCAACCACACTCTCAGTGTCCATTCCGCTACACCGTGTATTTAATCTTTTTGTGAAGGTCGACGCGTTTCACTAACACAACACTAACACAAGAGATCTACACTCTGGGAAAACCCCTCCCTCTTAGAGGCAATCCACACAACATACACATCCCATAATAAGCTTACTCAAGGCAGACAGGAACAATAGAATAATGGAATGCAGGTATTCAACAATAACAAACCCCCACCCCCCTAGCATGAGTCTATGAAACACTCCTGCCCTATTCTAGCAATCTGCATTACATCCCCCCACATCTCCTGAGGGACACTGCTCAGAAATATTATGGTCCCAAGTGAAAGAGTCCCTCACTCTTTCAACGCCAACCACACTCTCAGTGTCCATTCCGCTACAGGGTGTATTTAATCTTTTTGTGAAGGTCGACGCGTTTCACAGTTCATCCGCTTCTTCAGGACTAACAGTATTTAATACATTGAAAGAATCTACCCACAAGATGAATAAAAACAAGTCTATAAAGAAAAGAGAATACATAAATGAAAAACTATAACTACATTAAGTATTGGTACAAGGTCAGATGGTTTTAATTAACATAACATATTCATAAGAAGTTCAATACATTCCTTATATATAGGATTATGAGGACAAAATAATTCACAACAAGTGAATGCTTACTTACCCTATTGCACAAAATATAGCATACCGGGTAGTTTGAAGGAAGAGATCAATGGACTTAGAGCAGCCTGCCGGCCCGTGGGCTTGGATCCTTTTATAGTCATGTTATATATTAAAATTATTATACATTGAAATTCAATCGAACTGTATTTTTAGGATAACTTTGGGGGGAAAAGTGAAGATGTTAAAAGCTCTTGCCAGTAATTTTGCTGAAAAACAATTATTTCTTGCTAATAACGGGCTGTGGTCAAATTATTTTTTAAAATCTTAAATATAATCTTTATACTCGAACACCTTATTCTATAAAACATATCTCTTCTTTTTTTTTTTTTTTTTTTTCTTTTCAAAACTACCCTTTGCTTTTGTGGTTCTTTAAAGGATAAGTTCACTTTTGGAACACATGACTTGCTACAGGCTCCTTACAAAAAAAAAGAAATAAATTGCACATTTTCTAACCTGCAAAAAAATGCGCATTTATTATTTATTTTATTTTTTCCCCAAAGGTGGACTTATTGACCAGAACCTAGTTTTTTAATCTTATTTAGTCACGTTCCAGTACAGTTTAGACCAGGGGTTTCTAACCTTTTATTACCAATTCAGTTTTTCCTTTGTTTGGCCCAATATGTCCCTTTACTTTGCCAGACTGTCGATTACCACACCTATTGGATACCAATAAGACTTCAAGAGTCAATGTCCATAATTCAGTTTTGCCAATACATTACACATGGAAATCTATGAACAGACCCGCTGAAAGAATATCAGAAGGATTTTATCACATGTATATAAAAATGTCAAATCACAAATGCACACATTAGATACAACTAGGGAGATTTTTGCAGATTTTGGATCAAGGTCCAGTGACAATGTGACTTGTATGGCATCTGTCAGACAGTGAGTTAATTTCTCCACTTTGATTTCAGGTTTCAATATTGCAGAGAATCCATTTAAAATGTTGTTCTGAATTATTCAGAGCTTCAGCCCCCCCCCCATATCCCCTTTATTGAATTCCTCCAATCCCTTTATTTGATTCCCCTACCCCCTACATTGGATTCTCCTTCCCCCTTCATTGGATTCCCCTACCCCCTTCATTGGATTCCCCTACCCCCTACATTGGATTCTCCTACCCCCTTCATTGAATTCCCCTACCCCCTACATTGGATTCCCCTACCCCTTAATTGGATTCCCCTACCCCCTTCATTGGATTCCCCTACCCCCTTCATTGGATTCCCCTACCCCCTTCATTGGATTCCCCTACCCCCTTCATTGGATTCCCCTACCCCCTTCATTGAATTCCCCTACCCCCGACATTGGATTCCCCTACCCCCTTCATTGGATTCCCATACCCCCTTCATTTGATTACCATATCCTCTTCATTTGATTCCCAAATCCTCTTCATTTGATTCCTATATCCCCTTCATTGGATTCCCCTACCCCCTTAATTTTATTTGCATATCTTCTTCTTTTGATTACCATAACTCCATCATTTGATTCCCCCACCCACCTCTTTGGATTCCCATACCCCCATCACTTAATTCTCATATCCTCATCACCTGATTCCCATATCCCTTTCATTTGATTCCCATACCCCCCTCATTTCATTCCCATACTCCCCCTCATTTGAATCCCATACCCTCCTCTTTTGATTCCCATACCCCATCATTTGATTCTTATTCCCATACCCCATCATTTGGTTCCCATACCCCTCTCATTTAATTCCAATACCCCCATCATTTGATTCCCATACCCCCATCATTTGTTTCCCATACCCCCATCATTTGTTTCCCATACCCCCCTCATTTGATTCCCATACCCCCCTCATTTGATTCCTATACCTCCCTCATTTGATTCCCATACCTCCCTCGTTTGATTCCCATACCCCCATCATTTGATTCCCATACCCCCTCATTTGATTCCCATACCCCAGTTATGTGATTCCCATACCCCGGTTATCTGATTCCCATACTCCCATCATTTGTTTCCCATACCCCCCTCATTTGATTCCCATACCCCCCTCATTTGATTCCCATACCCCCCTCATTTGATTCCCATACCCCCCTCATTTGATTCCCATACCTCCCTCGTTTGATCCCCATACCCCCATCATTTGATCCCCATACCCCCATCATTTGATTCCCACACCGCCATCATTTGATTCCCATACTCATTTGATTTTCATACCCCCATCATTTGATTCCCATACCCCCATCATTTGATTGCCATACCCCCATCATTTGATTCCCATACCCCCATCATTTGATACCCATAACCCCCTCATTTGATACCCATAACCCCCTCATTTGATTCCCATACCCCCATTGTTTGATTCCCATACTCCCTTTATTTGATTCCATTTATTTAAATCCCATACCCTCTTCATTATATTCCAATACCCCCATCACTTGATTCCCATACCCCTTCATTTAGTTTTCATACCCCCATCACTTGACTCCCATACCCGGAAAGGTTATGGCTACCCCACAGTTAGGAGCCGCTGGTTTGGAAGATTTGATGGTAATCTTTTGGTATAACCATGAGACTTGACTGGTTTTGTAAAATTTACATCAGTATTGCTATTTTTGTGAAACGATTTGAGAATTTAGAACAGACCAGCAGGGAATATCTTTGGCGTTCTTTTACTAAGTGTCTGAAATTGAACTTTCTTGTTTCTCTTTGTAAGAAAAGACTTTGTATGTTTCTCTGGTGATGACATGCAGCTGATACAAAAGTCTTTTTTTCTTCTTCTTCTCTATCTTGACCTAATTTCCTAATTTATAAAAAAAAAATAAATGTCATGCTGTGTGTTTCTTACCAGCCCCAATACCTGTTCTCACAGTAGGAATGGGTGGGTTTGAGGTATGGCAGAGAGAGACTTTGGGTGCTCACTTCCTTAATGTGAAACTTCAGCCAAAATTATTATTTTCTTTTTTCCATTTTAAAGTGAGGAAGAGTTTGAAGAATTTTCAAACAGGGCAAAGACAGTTATTATGGCGCTCCCAGCACAAAGAAAGATACGCATATATTCACCCAACGGAAAAAAAAGTCCAGTCCAGTGAGGCCGCATATATACTTACGGACGGCACCAAGGGGTTAATATTTATTAAGGATCCCGCGCTCCCGTGTTTCTGTCTTTTTGAACTGTGGTGGATCATCCCAGATCCCATCTGGAAGCTGCAGGATCTAGTTGCCTTGTGACTGTGGATTTCCCTATTTGCACTCATTTGGATTTCATGGATGTCATTGCCATTGAACTTTGAAAGCTGGGACCCGTAGTGCGTTGTGGTGGTTTGTGCATATATATATTTTTTTCTTTGGGTAGTCCAGTACTGTGGTTCCCTACTTTGAGGCCAGTGCCCAGTAAATTCTTTCAAAACCTTTTATGCCCCAGCAAAAAAAAAAAAAGTTTATGCTCACAAAATAAAAGTATAGCAGTGGATAATATATATGTTAATGCTGGTAAGCTCTGGATGAAGCTTAGTACCACTCTTGGGGGTTCTGGAGGGGTTGGGTTGCAGTAGACTTGCTGACCCTGTAAGGGATAAGGTTTATGGAGGGGGTTGGTGGAGTGGAAACTGATGAAGATGAGGTCTCTGGAGGAGAATGTGGAATTTGGATGGGCACTGAGGGAGACTGCAAGGTGCCAAATGGGGTTGGGGGGGGGCACTGTGGGAGGTTGAAGTGAAATGTGAGGCACTTTTGGAGGTTGGGAACACTATGGGAGACTGTAAGAGATAAGGTTTATGGAGGCGGCTGGTGGAAACTGAGGTGGATGGGTTCTCTGGAGGAGACTGTGGCATTTTGATGGGCACTGTGGGTGACTGCAAGGTGCCAAAGGGGCGTGGGGGGGCTCTGTGGGAGGTTGAAGGGAAATGTGAGCCACTGCTGGAGGTTGGTAGCACTTTGGGAGACTGTAAGGGATAAGGTTTATGGAGGGGGCTACTGGAAGCTGAGGTGGATGGGTTCTCTGGAGGAGACTGTGGAATTTTGATTGGCACTGTGGGATACTGCAAGGTGCCAAAGGGGCTAGGGAGGCTCTGTGGGAGGTTGGAGGAAAATGTGAGACACTATTGGAGATTGGGAGCACTATGGGAGACTGTAAGAGATAAGGTTTATGGAGGCGGCTGGTGGAAACTGAAGTGGATGGGTTCTCTGGAGGAGACTGTGGAAATTTGATTGGCACTGTGGGTGACTGCGAGCTGCCAAAAGGACTAGGGGGGCTCTGTGGGAGGTTGGAGGGAAATGTCAGCCACTGTTGGAGGTTGGGAGCACTATGGGAGATTGTAAGGGATAAGGTTTGTGGAGGGGGCTGGTAGAATCTGAGGTGGATGGGTTCTCTGGAGCAGACTGTGGATTTTGGATGGGCACCGTGGGAGACTTCAAGGTGCCGAATGGGGCTAGGGGGGCTCTGTGGGAGGTTGGAGGAAAATGTGAGGCACTATTGGAGATTGGGAGCACTGTGGGAGGCTGTAAGGGATACGATTTATGGTGGGGGTTGGTGAAAACTTAGGTCATTGAGGTTTCTGGAGGAGAATGTGGAATTTGGATGGGCACTATGTTAGACTGCAAGGTGCCAAATGGGCACTGTGGGAGGTTAAAGGGAAATGTGAGCCACTGTTGGAGGTTGGTAGCACTATGGGAGAGTGTAGGCTCTGCAGTAGGCTGATGGGCAATGCAAGGGACTGTGGCAGGCTTGGGGGGGGGGGGGGGGACACTGCAGTCCCCTGTGGAAGATGGTGGAGGGGGGGATTATAGGAGCTGGCAGGCACTATGGGAGGTTTTGGGATTTGAAGCTGGCTTGAGCCCCGGTAGAAGGGAGGCCACAGCCCGGGAACAGGTCACTGACTGGTGGTTGAGAACCGTTGACCTAGTGACTTTATCAGATCTTCTTAATGATCCAACACAGCAGTAGTCAGCTACTGAATCACTACACCATCCTCACCTTTCCACATAATGCCATCGTGTAGCACTGCATCATCAGTTTTAAATGGTGCTAGGGGGACTATTTTGGGAGTCAGCAGTTCTCCACGGAAGGCTGAAGTGTGAAAAAGTCATTCAATATTTTTGCTGATACTAGTCAGGAAGAGCAGATGACAACCCTTTTCGGTAAGTTTTTTTTTTTTTTTTTTTTTTTTTTCAATATTTCCACATTTATTGCAGTGTAGCAGATATTGTGTATTTCTGTTGTCACAAACTAGAAATACCGGCTTTAAGGTTTTTATGCATTTTGAGGCTTTTCTTAAGCAGCGGTTGCAGTTTTTATGACTCACCTAGTCTTTATTTAACTACAATTTTTTCCCCATTAAACCGGACCCACTATTGCTCTGGATGCGATTCTCAATTAACTTTTTGTTGGCTTTTTGAAAAAAAAAAAACATAAACTTGAAGCATTTGTAATAATTCACCATATTAAAACCATGAAGTCTTGACTTAGCTATGGAAAGTTTGAACAGGTAGTATCAGAATGGCATTTTATGAGAAGTGTCAGCTCTAGTTTTATTTTCTGCAGCACATGCTGGTAGTATTAATAATACAACATATTGGTGGTAAGGGTTTTCTTGTGGCAATGCTGGTTAGAGAATTGTTGCTGAAAGGTTTTGCACAATGGCCATGCTCATACAAGTCCACAGGCTGTCCAGTGTATCTGCGTTAGTCAGTTGTGGAACCTTAGCCTTTTAACACCATTTGGCCCCCCTGGGGCTCATGAGATTGTGGGGCCCAGATACAAGGTTTTCCCTTCCCATGTTCCTTGGTCCTAGATAGAGGTACTGTGTGTAGGGACCATTGGAGGCTCTGGAATGGGACTGGTGAATGGGAAGGGTGGTGTGGCTTACCTCCAGGACGGAGTGGGAAGCTGACAAGTTGGGGCCTTGGGCCTGAATACAAGGGGCAATACAACCCAGGGAAGAATTTGTAGATCAGAATGGTATAAGCTTTTACAATTTGCTTGATTTGCAGATTGGTAATGGTCTAGTCCAGAGGTCTTCAGATTTTCTAAGCAAAAGGCCAATCTACTGTTCTTTGGAATTTAAGGGGCCATACTGTGGCCAGTGGGAGCACACAATGCACCATTGTTGGTTTTAATGGAATGGTTAGTGTCCGAACGTTGGTGTCAGTGGGATGAATAGTGCCCCATCAATGGTATCAGTGGGAGGAATAGTGCCCCATCAATGGTATCAGTGGGAGGAATAGTGTCCCATCATTGGTGTCAGTTGGAGGAAAAGTGCCCCATCATTGGTATCAGGGGGAGGAATAGTGTCCCATCATTGGTGTCAGTTGGAGGAAAAGTGCCCCATCAATGGTGTTAGTGGGAGGAATAGTATCCCATCATTGGTGTCAGTTAGAGGAAAAGTGCCCCATTAATGGTTTTAGTGGGAGGAATAGTGCCCCATCGTTGGTGTCAGTTGGAGGAAAAGTGCCCCATTAAGGGTGTTAGTGGGAGGAATAGTGCCCCATCATTGGTGTTAATTGGAGGAAAAGTGCCCCATTAATGGTTTTAGTGGGAGGAATAGTGCCCCGTCGTTGGTGTCAGTTGGAGGAAAAGTGCCCCATTAAGGGCGTCAGTAGGAGGAGTAGTGCCCCATCATTAGTATCAGTGGGAGGAATGGTGTCCCATCATTGGTATCAGTGGGAGGAATAGTGTCCCATCATTGTTGTCAATTGGAGGAAAAGTGCCCCATTAATGGTGTTAGTGGGAGGAATAGTATCCCATCATTTGTGTCAGTTAGAGGAAAAGTGCCCCATTAATGGTTTTATTGGGAGGAATAGTGCCCCATCGTTGGTGTCAGTTGGAGGAAAAGTGCCCCATTAAGGGTGTTAGTGGGAGGAATAGTGCCCCATCATTGGTGTCAGTTGGAGAAAAACGTGCCCCATTAATGGTTTCAATAGGAGGAATAGTGTCCCATCATTGGTGTCAGTTGGAGGAAAAGTGCCCCATTAATGTTTTCAGTGGGAGGGATAGTGTCCCATCATTGGTGTCAGTAAAAGAAATGGCATTTCATCATTGGTGTCAGATGAAGGACAAAGGGCCAGATAAAGGCAAGCAAATGGCCACATCCAGCCCTCAGGCCACAGTTTTGAAGACCACTGGTCTAGTCCAATCTATTACAGATAGGCCATTTTGTAAAGGATAACAATTGCAGGGACCTAAATTAAACCTCTAAGGTCATACCTGGATGTCAACATAGGCAATTTAAGGGGCCGTACTGTGGCCAATGCGAGCATACAATGCCCCATTGTTGGCTTTAATGGAAGGATTAGTGCCCCATAGTTGGTATCAGTGGGAGGAATAGTGCCCCATCATTGGTATCAGTGGGAGGAATAGTGCTCCATCATTGGTGTCAGTGGGAGGAATAGTGTCCCATCATTGGTATAAGTGGGAGGAATAGTGCCCCATCATTGGTATCAGTGGGAGGAATAGTGCCCCATCATTGGTATCAGTGGGAGGAATAGTGCCCCATCATTGGTGTCAGTGGGAGGAATAGTGTCCCATCATTGGTGTCAGTGGGAGGAATAGTGCCCCATCATTGGTGTCAGTTGGAGGAAAAAGTGCCCCATCATTGGTGTCAGTGGGAGGAATAGTGTCCCATCATTGGTGTCAGTTGGAGGAAAAGTGCCCCATTAATGGTGTCAGTGGGAGGAATAGTTCCCCATCATTGGTGTCAGTTGGAGGAAAAGTGTCCCATTATTGGTTTCAGTGGGAGGAATAGTGTCCCATCATTGGTGTCAGTTGGAGGAAAAGTGTGCCATTAATGGTGTCAGTGGGAGGAATAGTTCCCCATCATTGGTGTCAGTTGGAGGAAAAGTGTCCCATTATTGGTTTCAGTGGGAGGAAAAGTGTCCCATTATTGGTGTCAGTGGGAGGAATAGTGTCCCATCATTGGTGTCAGTTGGAGGAAAAGTGCTCCATTAAGGGTTTCAGTTGGAGGGATAGTATCCCATCATTGGTGTCAGTTGGAGTAAAAGTGCTCTATTATGGTTTCAGTGGGAGAAATAGTGTCCCATCATTGGTATCAGTGGAAGGAATAGCGCCCCATCATTGGTGTCAGCGGGAGGAATAGTGCCCCATCATTGGTGTCAGCGGGAGGAATAGTGCCCCATCATTGGTGTCAGCGGGAGGAATAGTGCCCCATCATTGGTGTCAGTTGGAGGAAAAGTGCCCCATTAATGGTTTCAGTGGGAGGGATAGTGTCCCATCATTGGTGTCAGTAAAAGAAATGGCATTTCATCATTGGTGTCAGTTGGAGGAAAAGTGCCCCATTAATGGTTTCAGTGGGAGGGATAGTGTCCAATCATTGGTGTCAGTAAAAGAAATGGCATTTCATCATTGGTGTCAGTTGGATGATGTAGTGCCGCATCATTGGTGTCAGTGGGAGGAATAGTACCTCATCAATAGTGTCAGTGGAAGGAATGGCATCCCATCATTGGTGTCAGATGAAGGAGTAGTCCAGCCCTCAGGCCACAGTTTTGTAGACCATTGATCTAGTCCAATCTATTACAGATAGGCGCTTTTGTGAAAGATAACAATTGCAGGGACCTAAATTAAACCTCTTAGGTCGTAACTGGATGCCAACATAGGCACTACATCCAGAATATGTCAGATAGACTTCTCTGGTGCCCACAAAAAAGTAGGGCTCTCCCCTACAAGGTTTATTGGTGTGGTAATGTATTGTGGGCACCTCAAAAGTCCATCTGACCTAATTTATTTATCTAAATTGCAGACTCCTGTTGTCTTGTAAAGTACGGCACCCCCAGCACTTTATTGGACCACCATTAAATTTCAAGCTGTAGACCTCTCCCGTAGTAGATGTCTCCTGAAGTCGAGGGGGTGCCAAATTTTACAAATTCTCAGCTTGCCTGCACTCTGTCATAGTAAATTATGGGTACTGTGGTCATACCTGATACCAGGAGGGGGTGGCATGGACACTCAGGAGAGCTGAGAGGATACCCCGATCATTGATGGATATTACCGGCTCCTTCGTTGCAGCCTCTATACAGCTAGATTAGACGAGAGTTCTTGAAGTGATTGCTTCCTAGTACATTGTTGCCATTTTATACTTTTGGCCTTGCGCAAAAAAAAAAAAGAAAAAAATGGTTGATTTTTTTTTTTATCTTTCTGAAAAATGGTAATCTTGCTGTTCTTGATACCAGCTTTGTGTTTGTCTGATTTTTTAAAAACTCTTCTTGGCCATGCGGAAGGTGACGAAAGACGCTTTTTGGTATTCCTCTTGCACATTAATCGCTTACCTATGGGTGTAGATTGGTTACATTGCTTGCAAGATGTCCTTGCAGCATTTCTCTTTTCACAGTGTTGTAGTTTTAGCTTTCTGCATGGTATGAGTCATCGGTGAAGGTTTAACCAAGTTTTTACTGTCCCATCTTCCCTTCGTTATTTCCTCTGCAGAAACCGTCCGAGCCATGACGCATGTCATTAACCAAGGAATGGCCATGTACTGGGGTACCTCACGCTGGAGCTCCATGGAAATAATGGTAATTTTTTTTCTTCATTTTTTTTCAATTTTCTAGTTTGTGTCTTTGATTTGTCATTGCTAAAAAAAAAACATTTAAGTAATCAAAATCTTTATATGTTGTGGTATCCCTAGACTGCTGCTTACACACTAAACTAGCAGGCTAAAGATGGCCAGAGGGAGCTGTACACTAGTGATCGACCGATATCAGTTTTTCGTTGCCGATACCGATATTTTGGCCATTGCATATCAGTATCGGCGATATGGGCTGATATTTTGAACATTTAAAATTTTGCAAAATAAACACAATTTTTGACACAAATCTGTTACTGAACCCTTTGGTGGGTGGCTGGCTGGAACCCTGTGGTGGGTGGCTAGCTGGCTGGAACCCTTTGGTGGCTGGCTGGCACCCTTTTGTGGGTGGGTGGGTGGCTGGCACCCTGTGGTGGATGGCTGGCTGGCACCCTTTGGTGGCTGGCACCCTGTGGTGGGTGGGTGGCTGGCACCCTGTGTGGTGGGTGGCACCCTGTGGTGGGTGGGTGGCTGGCACCCTTTGGTGGGTGACTGACTGGCACCCTGTGTGGTGGGTGGCTGGCTAGTACAGGCCCAGGACCTGTGGCTGGCTGGTACAGGCCTGTGGGTGGCTGGCTGGCACCAGGCAGCTGTGGGTGGGTGTATGTATGTGGCAGCTATGTTAAACACACAGTGTGCACTCACTCACTGTCCCAAGACTCCAGACGAGGCTGAGGGAGGCGGCCTAATAAGGCAGAAGCTTTCCCAGTGCGCGTAGGAGCGTGGTGCAACATACGCAATGACGTCACAACAATATCGGTAACCTCCAGGGCCGATTCCGATATATCGGGGAAAGTGCATATCGGCCTTGCCGATAATCTGTCGATCACTACTGTACACTTTCAAATAGGGTTGCACTGATACCGTTTTTTTTTTTTTATTGGCTAGTACGAGTACAGATACTTTCGGTCAAGTACTCGCCGATACCAAGTACCGATACTTTGCGGAGCAATTTGCACCAATACAAAAAAAGTTGACACAAGTCGCACTGCAAAGAATCGCATGCAATTAGAACAGGAATGCGGTGCGATTCCTGTCTGAATCACAGGTGATTTCTCCAACTGCTCCTGTATGTGTATAGAAAGAGAAAAACGCCATCTAGTGGGCTGTTTATTAAAATTGTTAGAACTCACAGTACATATCTGGTCAAATGCAAAATCTGCATAGGTGTCCCGGTCCCGCCGATCATAGCAAATCACGGCCGCTAGAGGAGAAGTTTCAAGACCCCGTAAGGGTGGAAGTGATGTCCGCTTGGGGAGCGGACCGTCTCTATATCTCCTCCGGCCCTGTGAGCATGTCCAGTGACTGTGATTTGCTATCATTGGCGGGACCGGGACACCAATGCAGATTTTGCATTTGGACAGATACGTACGGTGAGTTCTAACAATTTTAATAAATTACCCACTGGATGGCGCTTTTCCCTTTCTATGCACACACAGGAGCAGTGGCGTAAATCGCAAGTGATTCAGACAGGAATTGTACTGCAATCCTGTTCAAATAGCATGCGATTCTTTGCAGTGTGGTTTGCACCCAATAATTTTGTATTGGCGCAAATCACACCTCAAAGTATCGGTTTTGGTATCCAGAGCATGCTCCTCCCAACTTGGCTTGTAACTGGGCCCTGACTACTCGCGCAAATGCTTGATATTGGCACCAATACTGATATTGGTGCGTCTCTACTTGTAAATTTTTTTTTTTAGTTTCACCTTCGTATTAATGCAGTTCTATTCCCGGTGTCATTTGTTTTCCTTACCTTGTAATGGCAGGCAGGGCAGAGCGCACATTAGCCAGGGCGGCCGCACATTAACCAGAAGTGGTTAATATCCGCAAACTACACAATGATAGTATACATAGATAAAAATTAAAATAAAAAAATCAATGCAAATAATTAAGACCTGTGCAGTGCCAAGTGGCATGCCTCATATTCAGGGCCAGGACAAGGGCATCCAGAGCCCAGGGTAAAGATGCCAAACCGCAGCCCCCTCCCCTATTAATGATGTGCAAGCTTAGGGGATCCTACACCCAGCAGTCACTCGCTTGTCAAAATTACTGGCGCTGTCACTCCTCCTGTCAGCCTTGTAACAGAAGGAAGGCACCCTCATCCCTACAGTAAACCATTACACCCAGGGCAGCCTTCCCTCTTGCCCACCCCTTGTCCTGGCACTGCTCATATTTGCACACAAACAAAAACTGCTGACACAGCAGTATGAAGATTTACCCTACGATAGGATGTTCATACAGGGCTACAAATAAAACTATGTGACCAACGAACATATTATGCAGGTGAAAAACACAAGGAGCAGGTAGGAAGGGTTACAGTGCCTTTAAGCAGGGGCCTCTGTTTATCATCAGCATAGGTCCCTTGACTAATTAGACCGTAATCCATCACACAACTTCCTGGTAAGGAACATGAAAGCACAAATCTTCCCTTCATTGCTCTGCCTGTTTGTGTCTGTGTCAGATCTAATTGCTGTGTAGCTCTCACCTGCAGAGCACTAGATTGAGAGGCCCAGGGATTGTGAGATATGTAGTTCATTCACAGGAAGTGTCAGTTCTCACACTACAGACATAGGTCATGCACTAAACTGTGCAGTGCCATGTGGCATGCCTTATATTTAAACACAAACAAAAACTACTGACACAGCAATATGAAGATTTACTGTAGGATGTGCATACAGGGCGACAAATGACACCAGGAAAATAGGTGACTAACACACATTTTATACATATGTAAAAAAAAAAGTACTAAGGTTTATAATGCCTTTAAGACCTTTCAGTTTATCATCGGCGTAGTCTGGGGTCCCTGATTTTCTATTCGACAGTAATCCATCACCCAGCTTCCTGACTAATAACTATCCAGCCTCATCCGTACCTCACTGAGGTCATTTATTGCATTTGGCAGCTAATAGGAAGGTGCAGAGGGCAGTGTAGTGATGTAGCACTAATGTAGTGATGTACCGTATATACTTGAGTATAAGCCGACCCAAATATAAGCCGAGGCACCTAATTTTAGCACAAAAAACTGGGAAAATTTAATGACTTGAGTATAAGCCTAGGGTGGGAAATGCAGCAGCTACTGGACCCAACTGGACCACCACAAGACCCAAAACAGGGGCTGCAGACATGGTACAGGAGATGCAGGGCTGTGGGCATGGTAAAGGAGATGCAGGGCTGTGGGCATGGTACAGGCATGGTACAGGAGATGGTACAGGCATGGTACAGGAGATGGTACAGGCATGGTGCAGGAGATGGTACAGGCATGTTACAGGAGATGGTACAGGCATGTTACAGGAGATGGTACAGGAGATGGTACAGGCATGGTACAGGAGATGGCACAGGCATGGTACAGGAGATTGCACAGGAGATGGCACAGGCATGGTACAGGAGATGGCACAGGCATGTTACAGGAGATGGTACAGGCATGTTACAGAAGATGGTACAGGCATGTTACAGGAGATGGTACAGGCATGGTACAGGAGATGGTACAGGCATGGTGCAGGAGATGGTACAGGCATGGTGCAGGAGATGGTACAGGCATGGTACAGGAGATGGCACAGGCATGGTACAGGAGATGCAGGGCTGTGGGCATAGTACAGGAGATGCAGTCCTGTGGGCATGGTACAGGAGAATCTCCTGTACCATGCCCGCAGCACTGCATCTCCTGAGGAGATGCAGGGGCTGTGGAGGAGTCTCACTTACCTTTCGGTGAGGCGTCTTACATTTAAAAATGGCGCCGCCTGGCATCAACACGTCACCGCGCATGCGCTGTCTGCCCAGGAATAGCCGAATGTGTATGGGCTTTCCCGAGCGGTGGCGGCGCATGCGCACTGCACCGGAGAACAGGTAAGTGGGACCCTGGCTTTTTCAAGGTAAAAAAATGTGCTGAAAAAGTCGGTTTATACTCGAGTATATACGGTAATAGTGGGAGGATGAGTGTAGTCATATAGTAATTGGATGATTATTATATATTATAATTCAAGTCATTTCCCCAGCAATCAGTTCTTCCAGAGAGAAGCATTTATTGAATCCCAGCACAGAATAAAGTGCACAGGATACTTGGATGACAAAATCCAGAGTAAATATTACAATGGACAGAAGCCTTCAGAGTCCCATTCATCCTAGCATATATTAGCAGGCACAGGGACACTACAATCCTGCATATGTCCCATCTATAATCTGCACTTATATAGCTTCCATGCATGCAATAATGTGTGTTCTAATCTAGACCTCTGCTCTTATCTTGATGAAGAAAGAATGTAAGTGAAAGAATGAATGCCTTACCAAAATGCATTAACCACCCCCATGAACCTTTTTACTATTCTTTTCAAGTCTGATGGGGGGGGGCACTGGTCCCCTTGTAGGGGTCCCAAGCACACACAGGGGGGCCCACACAGGAAGGGGGATTAGTGATGAACGACATTTACAGAAATCTTCCTCCCGCCGCTGAAACCACTTACAGTGGGTACGGAAAGTATTCAGACCCCCTTAAATTTTTCACTCTTTGTTATATTGCAGACATTTGCTAAAATCATTTAAGTTGATTCTTCTTCCTCATGAATGTACACATAGCACCCCATACTGACAGAAAAACACAGAATTGTTGACATTGTTGCAGATTTATTAAAAAAGAAAAACTGAAATATCACATGGTCCTAAGTATTCAGACCCTTTGCTCAGTATTTAGTAGAAGCCCCCTTTTGATCTAATACAGCCAGGAGTCTTTTTGGGAAAGATGCAACAAGTCTTTCACACCTGGATTTGGGGATCCTCTGCCATTCCTCCTTGCAGATCCTCTCCAGTTCTGTCAGGTTGGATGGTAAACGTTGGTGGACAGCCATTTTTAGGTCTCTCCAGAGATGCTCAATTGGGTTTAAGTCAGGGCTCTGGCTGGGCCATTCAAGAACAGTCACGGAGTTGTTGTGAAGCCACTCCTTCGTTATTTTAGCTGTGTGCTTAGGGTCATTGTCTTGTTGGAAGGTAAACCTTCGGCCCAGTCTGAGGTCCAAAGCACTCTGGAGAAGGTTTTTGTCCAGGATATCCCTGTACTTGGCCGCATTCATCTTTCCCTCAGTTGCAACCAGTCATCCTGTCCCTGCAGCTGAAAAACACCCCCACAGCATGATGCTGCCACCACCATGCTTCACTGTTGGGACTGTATTGGACAGGTGATGAGCAGTGCCTGGTTTTCTCCACACATACCGCTTAGAATTAAGGCCAAAAAGTTCTATTTTGGTCTCATCAGACCAGAGAATCTTATTTCTCACCATCTTGGAGTCCTTCAGGTGTTTTTTAGCAAACTCCATGCGGGCTTTCATGTGTCTTACACTGAGGAGAGGTTTCCGTCGGGCCACTCTGCCATAAAGCCCCGGCTGGTGGAGGGCTGCAGTGATGGTTGACTTTCTACAACTTTCTCCCATCTCCTGACTGCATCTCTGGAGCTCAGCCACAGTGATCTTTGGGTTCTTCTTTACCTCTCTCACCAAGGCTCTTCTCCCCCGATAGCTCAGTTTGGCCGGACGGCCAGCTCTAGGAAGGGTTCTGGTCATCCCAAACGTCTTCCATTTGAGGATTATGGAGGCCACTGTGCTCTTAGGAACCTTAAATGCAGCAGAAATCTTTTTGTAACCTTGGCCAGATCTGTGCCTTGCCACAATTCTGTCTCTGAGCTCTTCAGGCAGTTCCTTTGACCTCATGATTCTCATTTGCTCTGACATGCATTGTGATCTGGAAGGTCTTATATAGACAGGTGTGTGGCTTTCCTAATCAAGTCCAATCAGTATAATCAAACACAGCTGGACTCAAATGAAGGTGTAGAACCATCTCAAGGATGATCAGAAGAAATGGAAAGCACCTGAGTTAAATATATGAGTGTCACAGCAAAGGGTCTGAATACTTAGGACCATGTGATATTTCAGTTTTTCTTTTTTAATAAATCTGCAACAATGTCAACAATTCTGTGTTTTTCTGTCAGTATGGGGTGCTATGTGTACATTCATGAGGAAGAAGAATGAACTTAAATGATTTTAGCAAATGGCTGCAATATAACAAAGAGTGAAAAATTTAAGGGGGTCTGAATACTTTCCGTACCCACTGTATATGTGAAAGAGGACCACCCGCCCTGTAAGAAAATACCGGGCGTATAGCAGCTATCTACTGCCATAACCCTGGTATTCAACGTCAAAATAGCGACGTAAAATTGCGGCGGGTGCTCCGTAAGTGGTTACATTGTTTTAAAATTGTTTAAATTGTCCCAAAAAAGGTAATAAGTTAAAATGCCAACAACATGTGCATTGAAAAACCACCATCACCGATGTAGGGAAGGGTCCTGAGGAGGGATCCGCTTACCTACGGACAGCCTAAGAAAACGAAGACTAAAAGATATTACAGCAGAAAGAAACGGCTTTTTGGCTAAAAATAAATATTAGATACAAACATAAAAAGAGCATTGATGTTGAGTTGAGTAGACAAGAGCTAGTTACAGATAAATGCTTCCAGAAGATGTGCCGCTTAATTATTTTTGGAGTTGAGTGAGCATTTTTCCACTACACGGGACAGCGGACTGAACACAGAATATATGTATATATATATATATATATATATATATATATATAACACAAATTATATGTATATATAGAACACAGAATATATGTATATAGAACACAAATTATATATATATATATATATATATATATATATATATATATATAGAACACAGAATATATGTATATATATATAGAACACAAATTATATGTATATATAGAACACAGAATATATATATATATATATATATATATATATATATATATATATATATATATATATATATATATATATATATATATATATATAGAACACAAATTATATGTATATAAAGAACACAGAATATTATAGAACACAATTTATATGTATATATATAACACAGAATATATGTATATATATATAGAACACAGAATATATATGTAGAACACAGATTATATGTATATACAGTGCATTGCGAAAGTATTCGGCCCCCTTGAACTTTTGCCACATTTCAGGCTTCAAACATAAAGATATAAAACTGTAATTTTTTGTGAAAAATCAACAACAAGAGGGACACAATCATGAAGTGGAACAAAATTTATTGGATATTTCAAACTTTTTTAACAAATACAAAACTGAAAAATTGGGCGTGCTAAATTACTCAGCCCCCTTAAGTTAATACTTTGTATATATATATATATATATAGAACACAGAATATATGTATATATAGAACACAGATTATATGTATGGTATATATAGAACACAATGTATATGTTTTAGTTTTATTTATTTAAACAACACACCTCAGGAAGTTGCGCCATGGCTAACAGAGGATAGACTTAGAACTAAACTAGAGAAACTTAACATAAATAAATCACCGGGACCGGATGGCTTGCACCCGAGGGTTCTTAAAGAGCTCAGCCAGGTGATTGCCAGACCATTATTCTTGATCTTTAAGGATAGTTTACAGACGGGTATGGTGCCAACTGATTGGAAAAAAGCCAACGTGGTACCAATATTTAAAAAAGGGCCGAAGTGTATCCCGGGTAACTATAGGCCGGTCAGCCTAACATCTGTAGTCTGCAAGATTTTGGAGGGGATATTAAGGGACCACATACAAGACTTTAGTAATGAAAATGGTATTATTAGTAGCAATCAGCATGGAGTTATGAAAAATCGTTCTTGCCAAACCAATCTATTAACCTTCTACGATGAAGTGAGCTGCCACCTAGATAAGGGAAAGCCTGTGGATGTGGTGTATCTGGACTTTGCAAAGGCCTTTGACACCGTTCCCCACAAACGCTTACTGTACAAACTAAGGAAGGTAGGTATGGACCATAAGGTGAGTACCTGGATAGAGAACTGGCTCCAGGGGAGAGTCCAGAGGGTGGTGATTAATGGGGGAGTACTCGGATTGGGCGGGTGTGGAAAGTGGGGTCCCCCAGGGTTCGGACCTGGGACCAATCCTGTTTAATTTATTCAGAAATGATCTAGAGGAGGGGATATCTAGTACAATCTCAGTATTTGCAGATGATACTAAACTGAGCATGCCGATATCTTCTATGCAGGATGTGGAAACCTTACAAGCGGACCTGAACAAAATAACGGGGTGGGCAACTACATGGCAGATGAGGTTTAATGTTGAAAAATGTAAAGTAATGCACTTGGGGGCCAAAAACCAGAAAGCAAGCTACTCACTAGGGGGGGGGGGGGAAACCTCTGGGTGAGTTTGGGATGGAAAAGGACCTGGGGGTACTGGTAGACAACAGGCTTGGCAGTGGCATTCAATGCCAAGCCGCTGCAAGCAAAGCCAACAGAATACTGGGATGTATAAAAAAGGGGATTCACTCCAGAAATAAAGAGATTATTCTCCCACTCTACAAGACTCTGGTCCGGCCACATCTGGAGTATGCTGTCCAGTTCTGGATACCGGTCCTCAGGAACGATGTGCTGGAACTGGAAAGAGTCCAGGGAAGGGCAACAAAAATAATTAGGGGAATGGAGGGCATCAGCTATGAGGAAAGACTACAAGCACTGAACTTATTCTCTCTGGAGAAGAGAAGATTGAGGGGGGATATGATATCAATGTACAAATATTGTACTGGCGACCCTAGCATAAGGAACAAACTATTCAGAGAAAGGGAATACAATAAGACACGTGGCCACTCACTAAAACTAGAGGAAAGGCGGTTTAACCTTAAAATGCGTAAGGGGTTCTTCACTGTCAGAGCGGTAAGGATGTGGAATTCTCTTCCACAAGCAGTCGTATCAGCAGGGAGCATTGATAGTTTCAAAAAACTGTTAGATGGACACCTTAGAGACCACAACATACAGGGGTATACAATGTAGAACATACAGGGGTATACAATGTAGAACATACAGGGGTATACAATGTAGAACATACAGGGGTATACAATGTACAACATACAGGGGTATACAATGTACAACATACAGGGGGTATACAATGTACAACATAAAGGGGTATACAATGTACAACATACAGGGGGTATACAATGTACAACATACAGGGGGTATACAACGTAGAACATACAGGGGGTATACAACGTAGAACATAGAGGGGTATACAATGTACAACATACAGGGGGTATACAATGTACAACATACAGGGGGTATACAATGTACAACATAGAGGGGTATACAATGTACAACATACAGGGGTGTACAATGTACAACATACAGGGGTATACAATGTACAACATACAGGGGGTATACAATGTACAACATAGAGGGGTATACAATGTACAACATACAGGGGTATACAATGTACAACATACAGGGGTATACAATGTACGGTTACCAGCAAACACACACACACACACATCATAGGTTGAACTGGATGGACTGATGTCTTTTTTCAACCTCACTAACTATGTAACTTATTGTTTTTAGTTTTATTTATCTACTGACAGTTTAGTTGCACACACCGAATCCCCTCCATATAGCTTCAAGTCCAGGTCACACCATGCAAACCTTTATAATGGTTTCAGACTCTGACATTGTATCTTATTGTTTCAATTAAGAAGTATTTATATCTTGTTAACAGAATTGCTTATTTTTATTTTTTTACTTGGAAGTAAGCACAAGTCCATGGGTGCTCCTCTCTACAATGTCTTTGTTTAATGTCAAGAGATAGTTACCACATCATTCAGTACCTAGATGCCGGTGGCCCCCCCCCCCCCCCCTGGGGAATTGGGACTATGTGGGTGACCGGACATCCAAACAAAATGTATCAATGTATCATGTTTTCAATAAAATACACATTTTATTTTACAAAAAGATAAAAAAAGAGATGTACATAAACAGTTCAAACTGACAAATCCATATAGAGTAATAAAATCAAACATCACGGCTCACAGTACATGGTCCTGGATTGAGATGGTGATAAAGCAAGGTATGTGTAGCAAGAAGATCCAACGCGTTTCAGGTGACAAAACCCTTCTTCGGGGGTCTAATACTTGAACATTACACGTTTCCACATTAATCACCCATATGGACCGAAGAGCCGTATATTAAAACCAGGTAATGAATACCAAAGAGATTTGAGGATGGAAGGCTGAGACCAGATACTAGAGAAGAACAGAAAGAAAATATGCCGTCCCACAAGGATCCCTGCTAGGTCCAAAAAGGGGCGTCCTGCAAGGTAGGGCAGATAACACAAACAGGCCGTGATAGAGCGGGTATTTTACAGAGAGTTTCCCTGTATATCTCCAAGATATCAGATATCCTTGCTTGTATCCTTCTGTATAGACCGGCATCCTCTAAAGCAGTGGTTCTCCATTCCGGGCCTCGGGACCCACTAACAGGCCAGGTTTGGAAGATAACTGAAAGCTATCACATATTTTGCTGCTCAGTGATTGCAGTATTCTAGTCTGCATCTCCCCAAGGTGATACTTAAAATCTGGCCTGTCAGTGGGACCCGAGGACCAGAGTTGAGAACCACTGCTAAAGGATTATTTATATTTTATGTACATCTCTTTTTTTATCTTTTTTTATAATAAAATGTATATTTCATTGAAAACACTTGATACATTTTGTTTGGATGTCCGGTCGCCCACATAGTCCCAGTTCCCCAGGGGGATCCCTACTTGCCTTGTCTTGGTTAAAGTCAATCACAATCTACCCATCAACCAATGGGTAAATCGCAAACACAGCTCTTCTCCCCCCCCCCCCCCCAGCCACTTCACAGCAGAGTGGAGAGCGGGAGGCAGCACAGTTCTGGATGGAGGTCGGGAGCTACCCCAGTTAACCTTTCAAGATAACTGGCAAGTTATTGGTTGCCAGGACGCTGGGCAGTCTTGGCAACCATTCACCAGCTTGTTAATATGAAAAGTTAACTCTGGCAGCTCTCGCTACCAACCCACATCTACAACTGTGCTACCACTTTCTCTCTATTCTGCTGTACACACGCTGTCAGGTAGGCAAATGATCTGAAGGGGAGGGGACAGAAGACACTGCCTTGGGGGGCAGAGGACACTTCTTTCAGGGGGTACAGGACACTGTGCAAGGGGACAGGACACTGCTATTAGGGGGGGGGGGGCACTACAGTGTGGGGAGGTGATGCGAAGGGGGACAGAAGACACTGCTTCGGGGGGGGGGGAGATGTAATGGGGGGGGGAGGCTACTTTGGGGGGGGGCAGATTACACTTTTCAGGGACTAATATTGGGGGGCACAGGACACTGCTATGGGGGCCAGAGGCGCAAGGGACAATACAGTGGGGGGGATTGTAAAGGGGGCAGAGGACACTGCTTTGGGGGGGGTTACAGGACAATACTGTTGGGGGGAGGGAGGACAGGACACTATAGTGGGAGGTGATGTGAAGGGGCACATGACACTGCTAAGGGGGGGGCAGAAGACATTATTGTGGGGGGGGGTGAAAGGAGACTACTGTTGGGGGCAGAGTACATTACTGTAGGGGGTGATGTGTAGGGGGACAGAGGACACTACTGTGGGGGGGGGGGGGTGAGGTGAAGGGGGGGCAGAGGATACTACTGTGACACACTTGATGTATGATTTAAAAAAAAGTTTATTGAAAGTGTAAACGTATTCAACGATCCAACGTGTTTCGGGGGAATTGCCCCCCCCCCCTTCTTCAGGGCTGTTAGTATGTTCATATGGATGGGGGCGGATTCAAAAGGATTTTCACTTTTTTTTTTCTCTCAGTGCTGCTGATCTCTTCCAGACTCTCTTAGCCACTTCCCTTATACATTCACTCACTCCAATATCAACTGCACATTATTACTCTGGACCGGCTTCCTGATGGTGACAATGATAGACCATACCTGTACAATGTGTCTACACCATAAGATGCATGTGGGCAAAGCTTGGCAGACCGTTGTCACCGCATAAGAAGTTCCTGAGCAAGGACCTTCATGACATGATCATCTGGGGTTATTCTAATAAAAAAAAAAAAATAGAAAACTTTTGAAATTTCATTAACACATTAAAGCTTGGATGGTAATTTTATTTATTTATTTATTTTTTATTTAGGTCAGATGTATTTGTAAAAGCCTGTATCTTATTTACTAAGCTGGTTTTCCCCCAATGCACCCCCTGCTGGTTGATTTGAAAATTGCGGAGAACTAAAACAAAGGTGACATTTTGGTTTATTCCCTCTTTCCTTGTAGGAAGCATACTCTGTAGCTCGGCAGTTTAATCTGATTCCTCCCATCTGTGAACAAGCCGAATATCATATGTTTCAAAGGGAGAAGGTAGAGGTCCAACTTCCGGAGCTGTTCCATAAGATCGGTAAGGTGCTGCCCTCCATATAAAGGTTATCTAAAGGGAACTTATCATTGAAATACACAGGCTACCATTGTGGGCTTCTGCTTTGGAGAATGCTAGTTTCCTGGCTGTCATGTAGACCAATACTTTGCTCAGTGGCACTCATAAACACTAAATGGCCCATGTGTATGCTGAATTCTTAGGATCTGCATTTAACTGTCCAAGAACAAACAGTTCTTCACTTTGTGCAAATGAGGAGTAGTCTTTACAACATCCTGGACTAGCCTCTCAACACAGAGGAACCCTTCGGTCTGAGGGAATCCCTGCTAACAATGACGATATCTACAACTCATGATACATTAGTGTGATGGCCAGTGGGAAGAATGTTCCTTACACTTGTAGTCATTGGGAAGGATTCCCCCCTTCAGATAGTTAGAATGATCAATGGTGTCAGCAGTGGCGGCTGGTGGTCCATAGGCCGGGGGGGCGGCAGACCGACTGCACCATAACCCCCCCCCCTCAGACCACACCAGGCCGCACACCATCTCCCCCCCAACCCGGACCATAGCGAGAGAGGAGAGGACAGGCAGGACCCCCCCCCCCCCGCTCACTCTCCTTGCCTGGATGCAGCAGCAGGCGGCGGCAGCTTCGGCTTCTTCCCCGTCTTCTGCGTCTCCTCCCTCCTCCTCCATGCCCAATGGCATGGCTTCTCCTTTCAGCCAATCAGGAAACAGGTTTCAAAACCTGCTTCCTGATTGGCCAGAAGGAGGATCCGTGTGACAATAGCGAATTTTCATATGCTATTGTGACACAACTGGGTGGGCTCGGGGCGCACTGCTCTGCGCCCCAAGCCCACCCTTTATTTTAGCTTGTGAGAACCTCTAATCACATGGTTAAAAAAAAAAATCCCCATTGAACTCCATGCGTCTGGCACCCCGCATGTAGATTAGGGGGCCGGACGCATTGATAGGGGGCGCCCCTGCTCCCCATATGACCAGCCGCCAGTTCAGTGGGAATTTATTTGAGATGCAGAAATTGCTTATTTCTTAAGGAACACCTAGCAACCTCTGGAGGAACCTTGGGATTCCATGGAACCCTGGGTGAGAAGCCCTGCCCTGGACTCTCATGGTGTAGAATATTCAACTGCTGTGGCCAGACATCAAACAGACTCTTCATGTCCAGTTCAGATCACATCAAGAAGAAATGGTGGAAGCTTTCTTCATGTGCCAGTACTTGGTACTTTATACCACTCCTGCTTCTCAAATTTCTGTCCTAGAATTGTGCAATGTCCAGGGCAACATAACTGCAAAACTGCATTTACCTGACCCCCATTTACTATAAATTAGCTCCTAACTCCCAGGGGTCCCTAGAGCAGCACAAATAGTATGTCCCCTATACCCTGCTTGTACACATGTGAGTTGGCTGCATGAAGGTAGCTACCAAGCTTTTGGCCTAATTGTGATGCTGCTGCAATCTCCTTCAATGTTTTTGCTTAATAGCTATCTACCCCGCAGAGTTTAGTTGTTGAATCAGACATCTCCCTGGAGGAAACCATTAAAGGGTGTGCATGATGGTGGGTAGCAGATGGTTGAGAATTAGCTGTTTCCTCTTTAGGGTACAACTTATCACATGCTTGTACCTGTTGCTTCACTGGTTGCCTTTACCAGCAAAGTTGTCCTTAGAAACCGTTGGGGATCTTCCCTCAAGAACCGTTTCTATTGTAAAGATTCTCTGTTTATATCCCTGCTTTGTTTATATAAAATAAAAAAAATGTTACATTTGCTCAGTGGAGCCATCAAATTAAGTGTCCAAGTACAACTGACATCTGATTCAAGAGGTATATTTAATATAAAACAGGGATCCTCAAACTACGGCCCTCCAGCTGTTGCAGAACTGTATGTCCCATGAGGCATTGTAAAACTGACATTCACAGACATGACTAGGCATGATGGGAATTGTAGTTCCTGAACAACTGGAGGGCCATAGTTTGAAGACCTGTGATATAAAATAAAATATAAAAAGGATCTTATGAGGAAGTTCTATATATGGCTGTGAACTCATTCTGTAAGTAAATTTTATTTACATTTCCTCAAAGTTTACTGTTTCTGTGGTTTTGATCTTCTCTTCCAGGTGTGGGGGCTATGACGTGGTCACCGCTTGCTTGTGGGATCGTTTCTGGGAAATATGATGGTGGAATTCCCCCATATTCTAGAGCGTCACTCAAGGTTTGTAATGATTATAATGTAATGCTACCCCCCGTAGGGGCCGCTGATAATAGATGGTTCTTCCCTAATAGTACAGAGGCTTCCCACCACCACAAGCACCAGTCCATACACACTCCAAGAACTTAGTCTAGGGGATGCATTTTTGATATTTATTGCTTGAAGAAATTTAAACTGGAGAGTGGTTAGGGCATAAGCTACTTCTAAACAATCAGCGATGACAATGAGAGGACAGTCTTCTCTCTAGTCTTACTCTGGTGGTTATTGAGGACATAGAATAGTCTAAGGTCTCTCAACTGTAGACCATAAGGCAATTCTCTTTGGCATCTGGTTACCTTGCACCACTAAACAACTACTGGCACCCAATCCAATTTGCAGGACACTGCACAAAAACAGGGGACACATTCCTCTAAAGCCCACACTCCAGGATTCTACTGAGGACAAGGGAATAGCCAGTAGTCTGAGACTCCATTAAAGCTGTCTCAGTCCAAGCTACATCTGGCACTTATATCCCAAAAGCACACAGTCACCTGGAATCAATTTAGGGTCTTTACTCACAAGTTTCCAGGACATTTTCCACCTTTCAGCTTCCTCTGGGCACCACTTAGTGAGGGAGATCATCCTTCTTCAGACCTGATCCCTTCTGGTGAAGTCCTACAGCCAGCTCCTCTGAAGGTCAATCCAGGCCCTCAGCCCCGACAACTCTGAGGCCTCAAGAACAGCTGCACAGTCCATGGGCTGCCTCAGGGCAGCAGCCCCCTGAGGCTTTGGAATCCCCCTGAGGAGATAGAACTATCTCTCCAGAGCTTTAGACTGTTTATCACCTCCCCAGCAACCTTCTGGACACTTCTCTCCAAAGATTGGCGAGGTCATGATAAATATTCTGGTTGGTCATTTGAATCTCCCTCCCTATGTTCTGGAAGCTTCTCCCAGAGACAGGAGGAAGTAATCAAACTCCCAGCCTGTGCAACCCAGAACAGACCAGTACAAACAATCACTGCTCCCTTGACCACAGAAGGAGCCTAAATTTTCCTAGAATCCTACGCTAGGAGGGTGCTAAATCAACATTTATTTTTTTTTTTAATTCTTATTTAAAGTGACAATTCCATAAAAAAAACAAGGAAGTTACAAATATCGTATGTCTTAACGACCTATGCCATAAAAAGGTGCCTGAAAATTTTAAACAAAGCAGGGGGGAGAAAGTACATCCATGTGGATGATGGATCTGTTCAGTGCATAATCCAAAAGAAGGAAAAAAAAAAAAAACACCAATAAATTTACGCCCCTTGCGGAGTTGCATAGCAGAGCTCCACTAAGTTTTTAGGGGAGGAGAAGGATAGAGAAAAAAAAGGAAATGTTGTGCACCAGTATTTCAGTGAAAGATAGTCTGATACCTCCTCGAGAGCTTGAATTTGTTCCATTGAGTCCACGTTTTATGGAATAGAGCTTCCTGTCTATTCATTGATGCAGTGAGTTCCTCCATATATCTTATATCATTTACTGCTCTGGTCCAGTGACTCAGTGTGGGAGGGGGAGGTAGATTTCCCTTGCTCTGGTATGCAAGACCTGGCCGCGTCGAGCAAATGTCTCACCACCGATTGTCGAAATCTGTTCTTTGAAAGAAATCAATGTTAAGTTTCAGCAGAACCCCTGGGGACCACCAAATTTTCGGATGGTCCACGGACCACTGGTTGGCGACCGCTGCTCTAAGGGTAATGCTCTAGACTGTGAATGCGGCTCACTTACAGTTGGTACATAGACATGCGGAAGGGTATTATGACACTGCTCCAGAGAGCCATGGAAAAAGCATAGATTTATATGACAGATGTACCATTGACGTTTCCCAGAAGCCATTTCTCCATATATAAATAGCTTATCTTATGGTGTTCCTGTAAACGTCGTCTAATTCCTAGCTGTGCGTGATTTTTCAGGGTTATCAGTGGTTAAAGGACAAGATATTGAGCGAAGAAGGACGACGGCAGCAAGCTAAGCTGAAAGAGCTTCAGGCCATTGCAGAACGTTTGGGCTGCACGCTTCCACAGTTAGCCATTGGTGAGTCTAGTTGTACAAATACCTTCTTGAGGAGCCTGAAGCATTCCTAAATGTGGTTTCCGGTGAATGGAGCAGACCAGATAATTTGCAAGCAAGCTGCAGTCTTGTGCTTGGACTGACGTGGATTGTGCAGATCTTTTAAAGCCAGGGACAGGAAAAACTATATGCGGTTTGCCTCATATTAAGCAAAGGCGCCTGGTAATCTATAGTTTGATAAATTGTGGAAATGTTTGAACTTGTGAGCCAATGCTCAGAAGATAACTGGATTCTTGACTTACCGTAAAATCCTTTTCTCCGAAGTTCATTGACAGACGCAGCTCCATATTCCTCTTAACCTTATGCTGCCCCCTACAGGAGTAGGACACTAGGCAGGAAAAAAACTTTACCACGCCTATGGAGCAGTCCCTGCAAGCATGACACCCACTCACTCTGCTATAGGATTCGGTTTTGTTGCAAGCAGTGTCAGAAGTAAAAAACCCCATCCCACTCAGAAATAGAGGGGCAGGTGCTGCGTCTGTCAATGAACTTCAGAGAAAAGGATTTTACGGTAAGTCAAATATCCAGTTTTCTCTATCGTTCATTGACAGACGCAGCTCCATATTCTTCTTAACCTTTGGGATGTCTCAAAGCAGTATTTGCATGAGGGGTGGGAAAACAATGCAGAGAAGAACGCAATTCCCCAAAGGCTAAACTTAGCCAACCAGGAATAACTGGAGCTCACCTAGAAACAACATACTTTTTGCATGTGTGAATTGAGGAAAAACACTTCCTTTCGAGCTGGAATCGAACCAGTGACCTAAGGATGTCTGTATGTTTCCTCTACAGTCCTACCAGCTCCATTGGGGCTCTGTCCTGGCGAGGCCTAGCGCCGGGCTATAACCGGCACATGCTCGCTAGCTGGACTGGGAGTCTTTAAGGATGTAGGATATCCAGTCTGAAACCCAGTCCGGCTGGTTATTGCAGTTCTCTCAGGAACATAACTAGCTAAAAAAATTCAAATTTTAACATGATTCCCTTTAAAAAAAAAAAAAAAAAGCTAAGACCGAAGTCCCAGCCGGGAACTAGGTCCTACTCCTAAACTAGGCAGGAACAAGCTGGATCCTTTAGCAGAGTGAGTGGGTGTATGCCTTCAGGGACTGCCCCATAGGCGTGGTAAAGTTTTTTCCTGCCTAGTGTCCTACTTCTGTAGGGGGCAGCATAATTCAATGGTTAAGAAGAATATGGAGCTGCGTCTGTCAATGAAAGATAGAAAAAGAACATTTTTGTTAGGCAAATATGGCTGTATCATTCCTAGGCTCAGTTCTTGTCTGTTCCATTGAAACCTCAATCCATGTTGGACACTTTTACGTCACGTTGGCTTTGATTTGTGGTCAGCACATTACTAATGATGGTTTGTTCTGTTTGCAGCCTGGTGTCTGAGAAATGAAGGTGTCAGTTCGGTGCTGTTAGGAGCTTCTAATGCCGACCAACTCCTGGAGAATATTGGAGCAATACAGGTTGGTCATCTAACAAACCACAGTAGACAATTCTTCTAGTGAATCTGCATTGTACTGGTGTAGCGCTCACCCCCTGCAATGGCCGCTGAGTTGTCCCAGGTTCCCCTCCCACTAGTGCAGCGGCAGCCAGGCACATAGCAACAATCAATGAAAAAGTCTAGGGGTTGCTTTTTTTTGTATTTATCGCTGAACAACCTGGATAGGGAGCTGTGGGATACTCCAGAATGCTGAATAGTATTAGGAGGGCACTCTTCACTCTGCAATACTTCTTAGAACAGTCCCTTCAACAATAGCTCAGGCAATGGACCACACTCAGACACCATAAGAATGTTCCGGACCAAGCAAGCCTCAGTGTTCCTGCACCAGGGGTTAACAGTCAAGGCAGTTGAGGTCGGTGGAGCACAAAATGTAGTAAAATGGCCAGAAGAACCATTATTTACAGAGGAAAGTGGGTTTGGATCTGGTGTCAGGAAAGCCATGTGTTATGGGGCAGTGGAGGAGGCCATAGAAAGAAGTAGTATCAGGAAAATGTGAAATGCGTTTCTGGGCCTTTATAACAAAAAGGTCGCATCTCTCTGGTAGGTGTTTTGGTATGGGAGGGTTGCACAACATAGAAACACAATTCTAAGAAGATTGTCCTATTTTATGTCATTTTTATAACCAAAGTGGACTTTTTATGGTTTTGCACTCAAACGAATATTGTTTACATATTTTGTTTCTTATATGTTAAGAATTGTTGTCTGTTTTATACTGGGTGAATATATAGGAAGGGTTATAGATCTCTCAATACATAGCTTATAAGATTTTAAAGCAGATTTTCACCCCTCCCTTTTTTTTTTAAACTTCTACTTACCTGGTGGTGAGTTCTGCACACTTCAGACTCTCACCCACCCAGGGGATCCAGCGTTATACAGCTGAGGCCCTCTTCTCTTCTGTCAGTACTCGATCCTGCGCTGCCATGTTTTGGTGTGACAGCATAAGGAGGCTGCCAGCTGTTCCGGGTTCAGCCAGCCCACCTTCCAATGACACGCTGCTAGGCCCGCCCCCAACTTCTTTACTGAATGAAAGGCTTTGCCTCATGGGATATGTGACTGCATATCCCAAGAGGCAAAGGGAGGACAGTGCATGTCATTCAACTAGGCCAGTGGTCTACAAACTGTGGCCCACGGGCAAGATGTGGCCCTTAGCTTGCCTTTATCTGGCCCTTGGGGCACTTTATCGCCTACTGATATGAGGCATATTTCCTCCCAGTGACACCAACGATGAGGCATTATTCCTACCACTAACACCAACAATAGGACATAATTGGTGGGGCACTTTACCCTCCACTGATACCAACAATGGGGCACTATTCCTCCAATTGACACCAATGATGAGGCACTATTCCTCCCACTGACTCCAGTGTTGGGGCACTATTCCT
Source organism: Pelophylax lessonae (assembly GCF_965119305.1). Classification (NCBI taxonomy): domain Eukaryota; kingdom Metazoa; phylum Chordata; class Amphibia; order Anura; family Ranidae; genus Pelophylax; species Pelophylax lessonae. The sequence goes on from NC_138779.1 coordinate 10,185,088, forward strand.
CCCACTGACTCTAGTGGTGGGGCACTATTCCTCCCACTGACTCCAGTGGTGGGGCACTATTCCTCCCACTGACTCCAGTGGTGGGGCACTATTCCTCCCACTGACTCCAGTGGTGGGGCACTATTCCTCCCACTGACTCCAGTGGTGGGGCACTATTCCTCCCACTGACTCCAGTGGTGGGGCACTATTCCTCCCACTGACTCCAGTGGTGGGGCACTATTCCTCCCACTGATACCAATGATGGGACACTATTTCTTCCACTGATACCAATGATGGGACACTATTCCTCCAATTGACACCAATGATGGGGCACTATTCCTTCCACTGATACCAATGATGGGGCACTATTCCATCCACTGACACCAACGATGGGGCAGTATTCCTCCCACTGACACCAATGATGGGGCACTTTTTTTTTCCCACTGACACCAACGATGGGGCAATATCCCTCCCACTGACACCAATGATGGGGTTTTATCACTCCCAATATTACCAATAATAAAACACTATTCCTTCCACTGACACCAACAATGAGGCACTTTTTCTCCTCTTACTGACCACAAGCGACATGTATTTTCTACCCCCACTGACCACTAAGCCTGAGGCATTTTTTTTTACTCACAATGGTGTTGGAGCATTTTCTACTCCCGCTGGCCACAATCCGGCCCCCCTAAAGTCTGAAGGACAGTAAACTGGTCCTTTGTTTAGAAAGTTTGGAGACTTCTGGCCTTGGCAAATGATGTGCAAGGGTAGGAGGCAAGGCTGGACAATTTAGGGGACAAAAAGCGCTATTTTTGCAGAGTACTGGAAAAGGGGTGAAGAGGAGGGATAATGTATTTGAGGATGAAGGTATTGGGTTTGCATATATTATTGTGTTCCGTTTGCCAAAAAATTGTATTGTTCTGACTTGCCTTTTCTTTTCTTTTGATGCCACAGGTCCTTCCAAAGCTATCGTCTTCTATTATACACGAGATTGATAGTATTTTGGGCAACAAGCCATATAGCAAAAAGGACTACCGATCCTAATGCAGGAAGCCGCATTTCTGGACTGTCCTAGTTCTGCTCCAGTTCTTCTACTTGCCTGCTTTAAGCTTTACTCAATCCAAATGGAGTGTGGTCGTATCAAAAAAACAAGAAAAAAATAATAACAAAAAACACAACATTTCCAGATAACGCCAGGAAACTGTTCAAAAAGTATTATTAATGTGAAATTACCATGCGCTTAATGTATCCAAATCTCTGCTAATTTGTTTAGCTGCACAACAAGTAGTCACATAGGGCGGGCGCTGTCTGTGGAAGCAGGGTACCTTTTTTTAACGTCACTTTTCGAATACGGGCACTCCATACCGTGGCGGCAGATGTCTGATGATGCATGATAAAGTAGGCAATCAAATAAGAGAATGAGCGACATCACATATACCCCAAAATAATTCTTACTCTGTAATACATGGGGTTGTGGTGCCGCATCTGTAAATGTACAGAAATCTTTTCACATAGAGCTCCGACGTCTGAGGCACCACTTACAAATTGTATTTATGATTAAAAATTTTTATTTTTACAGCTGAACTCCAGGAATTCAGACAATTTGTAAAATGTGCTGGCATGGTATGAGTTAAGTTTAAGTTGATCTCTTTAATTTACATCTGACAGTTTTAGGGAGCTCTGAGAGTACAGCTATCACTACATTTCCAAAGTTCTAACAGGAGAGAAGTTGCTCTCTAATACAGCAGCCTCTGTGCCCGCCCCTCTCCTCTGCTGTCCATTCAAAGAAGCCTTTATATGTTGTGAATGAGTTCACATAATACAAAGTGCTCTGTAATTGGGCAGGTGGAGGGGAGGGGTGGGGAACAGTGGGCGCATTCAACTCTGTAGTTGCAGTAGCTGGGAGCAGAAGGTCCAGCGTCAGAGCGCTTGAAGGATAGTGATAACTGTGTTGCCGGTGCTCAATAAAAATTGGAAAAAAAGAGATAAAGTCCATGAGGTGGACTGCCATCAGTTAAGTTCAACAAGGTGCATGCCACCTCATGGATTCATCTCTTTAATTTACATTTGACAGTTTCGCAGAGCTCTGGGAGCATGGCTATTACTACACTCCCAGAGCTCTGACAGGAGAGACGCTGCACTCTTATACAGCAGCCGCTGTGAACGCCCCTCTCCTTCCTCTGCCGTCCATTCAAAGAAGCCTTTATTTTTTGTGAATGAGTTCACATAATACAAAGCGCTCTGTAATTGGGCAGGTGGAGGAGAGGGGCGGGAACAGTGGGTGCATTCAACTCTGTAGCTGGGACCAGAAGGTCCAGCATCAAAACGCTTGAAGGATAGCGATAACTATGTTGCCAGTGCTCAATAAAAATGTAAAATTAAAGAGATAATGTCCATGAGGTGGACTGCCATAAGTTAAGTTCAAAAGAGGTGCATGCCACCTTGTGGAATCATCTCTTTAATTTACATCTGACAGTTTCACAGAGCTCTGGGAGCATGGCTATTACTGCACTCCGAGAGCTCTGACAGGAGAGACGCTGCACTCTCATACAGCAGCCGCTGTGCCCGCCCCTCTCCTCTGCTGTCCATTCATAGAAGCCTTTATATTTTGTGAAGGAGTTCACATAATACAAAGCGCTCTGTAATTGGGCAGGTGGAGGGGAGGGGAGGGGAGGGAACAGTGCATACATTCAATTCTGGAGCTGCAGTAGCTCAAGTCGGAATCTCCACAGTCAGAGTGCCCGATGGATAGTATTAACTAGGCTGCCAGTGCTCAAAAAAATAAAAATGATGACTTCAAGAGATAAGTCCATGAGGTGGCATGCAATTTGTTGGAATTAACTCATTGTAATCTAGCCCATTGTACAAAGTGGCTGAATTCCTGGAGTTCAGCTTTAAAATAAAATGTTGATGTTATACAACAGTGTGGGCAAACCTTCCTATTTTAGCACTCCAAATGCCACTGACCAGCTAATTCTCTGTATATAACAGTGATATTATTAATTGTATATAAATGTCATAATACAAACATGTTTTTGCTTCATAATACTCGGTCTTCAGTGGAATGGGGACAACTCGATACATTTTGCAGCTATAATTGCTGCTTCTTCAGCAATATGTTGGAGATGGATCCATGAGGAATCCCAAAACAGAATAAAATGTTACATACATGTAAGTGTATAAAGCAATTTCCATAGATAAAATGTGTCCACATACAATGCTCTCTCTCAATTTTTGTGTAAATAAGACCTCAGATTTTATAGACTTTGTTGTAAGTGGTGCCTCCAAAGTCTGAGCATTATTTGAAAAGATCAAAGTAAAGTCTGCTTATTAGATCCAGGCTACCTCCCTCCCTCCCTTTAAAGCAGTGGTTCTCAACTCCGGTCCTCAGGACCCACTAACAGGCCAGATTTTAAGTATCACCTTGGGGAGATGCAGACTAGAATACCGCAATCACTGAGCAGCAAAATATAATCACCTGCAATGTATTTCAGTTATCTTGCAAACCTGGCCTGTTAGTGGGTCCAGAGGCCCGGAGTTGAGAACCACTGCTCTAAAGCATTATGATGGTACTTGAAGGAAAAAGTTAGACTATATCGGGGTTTCTCAACCAGGGTTCCTCCAGAGGTTTCTAGGGGTTCCCTTTGCAATGAGCATTTTAGTCTCCTTAGATAAGTTCCCACTGACACCATTGGTCTTTTTAGTTAATTCTTCCCAATGTCCACAAGTGTAAGGAGCATTCTTCCCACTGACCATCACACCAATGTGTCATGAGTTGTAGATATAGTAAGTTTTATCAGGGGTTCCCCGAGACCAGAAAGGTATTGCAAGGGTCCCTCTGTGTTGAGAAAGGCTGGACTATATACTTTTGTAACCCTTCCCTTCTGCATTGTGGATATTGGTATCCTTCCAGCAAGATTTCTGGTAAATAATGAGTACCCAAGATCTCTTGAGAAGACCCTCCAGTTCATTGCAGCAGTATCTTCTCACAAGGTTTTGGATCTTATCATTCCCAGGTGTGAGGTCACCATCGCCTTACTGTTGATATCACCAGCACATGGTATTGGTCAGAGACTTTCATTTGATGTATATAAGCAATGTTTCATAGCCTAATACCTACCTCATTCCTCAACAGTGACAATTCCACCCTGGAATGATGAAGGAGTTAGTGCTTGGGCTCCGAAATGTTGCTTATACAAGGGCTGTACCACATGGAATGCAAAAGTCGGCATAACTTTTTTATTAATTTACATAGGTTGTTCAAATGTCACTCTAAAGCAGGTTTTCTCAACTAGGATTCCTCCAGAGGTTGCTAGGGGTTCCATGAGCAATAAGAAATTTCTGCCTCTCAGCTATATTTTCTTAATCTCCATTGATACCATTAGCTATCTGTAAGGGGGGAATTCTTCCCAATGACCACAACTGTATGGAGAATTCTTCCCAGCAAATGTATTATTTTTCATTGCAGATAAATAATGTATTCCAAGCATAAGCAATGTGCCGTCATTACGTTCTTGATAAAGGAGGGGTTAAGGCTATCCAACATCCACAGAAGGCTACAGAATGTTTACAGAGATGACACCATTGGCAAGAGCAATTAGCACAAATGAATGAAGAAGTTTAAAGAAGGAGAAACCAACATTAAAGACAAATCACACAGTGGGAGACCATTAATGTTGAACAGCCTGCACCCCTTCTTCATCAAGAACTCAATGATGGCACGTTGCTTCTGCTTGGAATTTATTATTTGCCACAGATAATAAAGAAGAAAAAGAGTTACATAGTTACATATTTAGTGAGGTTGAAAAAAGACATCAGTCCATCCAGTTCAACCTATGATGTGTGTGTGTGTTTGCTGTTAACCGTAACCGTATGTACAACATACCCCTTGTATGTTGTACATTGTATACCCCTGTATGTTGTACATTGTATACCCCTGTATGTTGTGGTCTTTAAGGTGCCCATCTAATAGTTTTTTTAAACTATCGATGCTCCCTGCTGATACGACTGTTTGCGGAAGAGAATTCCACATCCTTACTGCTCTGACAGTGAAGAACCCCCTACGTACTTTAAGGTTAAACCGCTTTTCCTCTAGTTATAGTGAGTGGCCACGTGTCTTATTGTATTCCCTTTCAGGTTACTAGGAGTTACTAGATGCCCACTTTTCATTAGTTTTAGTACAGCCCCCAAAAAATCTAGGTAATATCGTTCCAATGTCCACACCATCTGTCTAGGTCAGTGATAGCGAACCTTGGCACCCCAGATGTTTTGGAACTACATTTCCCATGATGCTCATGCACTCTGCAGTGTAGTTGAGCATCATGGGAAATGTAGTTCCAAAACATCTGGGGTGTCAAGGTTCTCCATCACTGGTCTAGGTATTCTGTCTAAGTATATTGGTGTGAATTACCCACAAATGAGCTCTAGGTCACTTTCTTTTGACACGTTGCATTTGTAAACGAAACGCGTTGGAGAGACCTGGGCAGTTGCTGAGGACACTGGAACAATATAGTTTTTTACAAGCAGTAGCCATTACAACAACCTGAGTAAGTTAATGTTAAAAAGTTATGTCCACTTTTGCATTCCTTTCGGTACAACTCAAATAAAAAGTCTGTAATTGAGTATACAATGTGTTAGTGAAAGCTACAATATATTGACGACACCAAAAGCTACAAATCCTATCCGAGATTGTCATTGCAAGAGATGCAATGCATTGTATCTTCTGCTTACATAGTTACATAGTTAGTGAGGTTGAAAAAAGACATCAGTCCATCCAGTTCAACCTATAAACTTCTTCTAGCATGGTCGCCCAATAAAAGTCTGTAATTGAGTATACAATGTGTAAGTGAAAGCTACAATATATTGACGACACCAAAAGCTACAAATCATATCAGAGATTGTCATTGCATTGTATCTTCTTCTAGCATAGTCGCCCTGGCCTAGGCTCCTCTGGTGGAAGACAGGTGAAAGAGAAGTATATAATCTTTTATATACAGGTACATTTCACAAGTACTATTCTGCAGCAATATTTACCAGGGTTGGGTGCCTGGATATAATAAGCAGACCTTTACCATTACTACATGTTTTAAGGGTTGAAGCTTTTTTTTTTTCATGCCTCCATCTTGTTACTGGATGGAATATAGAATGAATGCACAAAAAAAAGGGGGCGCCACTACGCTATGCAAGTGACCGACGCACTTCAATTTGTTCATCTTGGTGAACTTGAGCCTAATTTGAGTATTTATTTGCATTGACTGTTTATGACAAAAAATCGGGGCTGTTGCTTTGGCGAAAGGCTCTGGTTTTCCATGTTGCGTATTACGTACGCAGCCCTTACTCGTTCTCTTAATCTCGTAGAGAAAGAACTGGAATTTTACATATTGAAAAGTCTTTAAACTCTGCTTTAAATCTTATACCTCATTGAGGGAAACAAGTCTTGTTTAACAGCTTGATTTTAATTTTTCCTCAATTTTCTTTTTTTTTTTTTTTTTTTGCAAGTGTCTTCAATAAGTCTTAGAAATATGTATATTTTAATTTCTGGGTTGCTATGTTTTTATTTTTTTTGTTTTCTTTTATATTTCACAATATCTTAATCAGGGATGAGCGATTTGTCGTGATTTTTCTGCTGTTGCAGCCTATTTGATGGTTTGAATCCCCTCAGCGGAGCCAGTCAGTATTTTGCGTGTGGAACAAATCAATTTTTATGGCATTTATTTTGGGATTCTAAAACTTTGCATATCTTTTTAGTCATATCTTTGTCACAGACTTGAAGTTTGAACACTGTTTTGTTTTTTGTCGGCCTACTAAGAGACGCTTGCACTAGACTGATGATTAACTACTTATAGGCGTATTTTATGAGGCAAAAAGCACAGAAAGGTAAACCCTGGCAATTAATAAAGTCTATGTAACTGACCTTATGAATATTGGATTGATTGCTATGGGTTACTGCTTGTTTGCATGTCATCATTGCTCTATGCATGGCCTTTTTTTAATAAGCACTAGGAGGAGTCAAAGTAATTTAACCACTTCTGGACCGGAAGATTTTCCCCCTCAATGACCAGGCCATTTTTTGCGATTCGGCACTGCGTTACTTTAACTGACAGTTGCGTGGTCGTGCGATGCTGTACCCAAATAAAATTGATGTCCTTCTTTTCCTCACAAACAGAGCTTTCTTTTGGTGGTATTTGATCACCTGTGCAATTTTTATTTTTTGCGCTATAAACAAAAAAAGAGCGTCAATTCTGGAAAAAAAAACAATATTTTTACTTTCTGCTATAAAACATTATCAATAAAAAAAAAAATTTAAATCAAAATTTTTCAGCATTTTAGGTCAATGTTTATTCTGGTACATATTTTTGGTAAAAAAAAAATCCCAATAAGAGTATATTGATTGGCTTGCGCAAAAGTTAACGCGTCTACAAACTAGGGGGAAAGATTTGTTATTTTTATTTATTACTAGTAATGGCGGTGATCGCCGATTTATAGCGTGACTGCGACATTGTGGCGGACAGATCGGACCCCTAACTGACATTTTTAACACTTTTGGGGGGACCAGTGACATTACTACAGTAATCAGTGCTAAAATATGGACTGTCACTGTGCTAATGACACTGGCAGGGAAGGCGTTAACACCAGGGGTGATCAAAGGGTTAAATGTGTCCCTAGGGGGTGCTTTTTAACTGTGTGGGGGGATGTACTTATGGAATGAACACAGGGACCTGTGTTCCTAAATAGAAGGAACACTGGAGCCCTGTGTTCATTGCTGACAGAACAGTGGTCTGCCGCATTTACAAAAGAAGACCGCCGTTCTGTCTGCACGGGGATCGATCGCGGGTGTTCGATGGCAATCGTGGCCGCCGGACCTGCAGATCATCTTCCCCTGTGGCTAAATAGAAGGAACACTGGAGCCCTGTGTTCATTGCTGACAGAACAGTGGTCTGCCGTGTTTACAAAGGGAGACCGCCGTTCTGTCTGCACAGGGAGCGATAGCGGGTGCTCGATGGCAATCGTGACCGCCTGACCTGCATATCAGCTTCCATTGTGGCGAATAGTCACGTGTGCCCCCATTTGCGGTCCCTGGAGCCTTGTGTTCATTGCTGACAGACACAGCAGACTGCCGTTCCTGTCTCCACCGGGAGCAAAAGTGGCCGCTGGACCGGCAGATCAGCTTCCCTTGTGGCGAATCGTCACGCGTGCCCCAATTTACGGTCCCTGGAGCCCTGTGTTCATTGCTGACAGACACAGCAGACCGCCGTTCCTGTCTCCACTGGGAGCAATCGTGGCCGCCGGACCCACAGATCAGTTTCCCCTGTGGCTAAATAGAAGGAACACTGGAGCCCTGTGTTCATTGCTGACAGAACAGTGGTCTGCCGTGTTTACAAAAGAAGACCGCCGTTCTGTCTGCACGGGGATCGATCGCGGGTGCCGGTGCCAATCCTGGCTGCTGGACTCTTAGATCAGCTTCCCCTGTGGTGAATGGGCACGCATATGCAGTTACGTAGTTTCGCAAGACAGAACCGACCTGCCACAGTATTTGTACTGCTGGCTGTCGGCAAGTGGTTAAGGTAATACCCTGAAGGAGGGAAAAGCCGCTCAGGTGTGGTAGTTAAGCCTGGTGCAGGTCAGATCCGTCGTCCAAAATTATAGAAATCCAAAAGTGTGACCGCACACAAAGCAATAGTTGAAATCAATAAATTCCTTTATTCCTCGTAGGTGAATTCATACAGACAGTGCAAAGACAGACATGTCAGGTTGACGCGTTTCACGATACAGATGATTGCTTACTCATAGCCATATGGGTGTGGTTATGAGGAATTTATTGATTTCAACTATTGTTTTGTGTGCGGTCACACTTTTGGATTTCTAAGGTAATACCATCTCGTGTACAACAAAGGCAGCCATTTTGAATCTCTTGGCAATCAGTTGACATTGGTGAGACCAGTTTGCCTTAGTGGTGACACTGATTGCTAGGTAGCATTGTGCACGGCTGCTTAATGGCCGCCAGACGCATGTTTGTGTGAATCACAGATTTTGTAGCCCAAGGACTGAATGCACATATAGGCCCTGAAAAGGGACTTATACACTCAGCTGTGTGTTTGTACAAAGCGATCACATTCTTTTTTTTTAACATAAGATCAAGCTTTGCCCACCACGTGGTCCATTTGTAAAAGGAAATTCTGCTTTGATGTCACAGATTGGTGTACTCCTTGATTAATACAATAGTAGAAGACCTCTTTAGCCTTGTATTGTTTGTAGCACCGATCCATATGGGGTAGGGGGAGGCTGCTTTTTCCTAGCAGTATGTTTATTTCTAATCCTCTTTTCTGGGAAAAGATCCAAAACGCACAATTGTGATGTACAGCACTAAAAAAAAAAAAATTGACTTTTCTGTTGCACATCATCTCGATTAATTGTATGGGGGAGGGTGGTGGGTAGGACTTTAGGAAAGGCCTCTTTTTTTATTAAGCTGCACAATCTCTATGGCCACTGTTTAAATCTGCTTTGTCTGTCGTATGGTTATAATAGTGCAAGACGATGCTTTTAGGCGTCGCCTTGGCTTTAATGGAGGAAATTGAAACCTCTGAGTGTCCATAAAGCCAGTGCCCAGAGCAGTCTTTGAAATGGTAGATATTGAATTGTCCGTAAAATCTGACTTTACCCCAAAGTGTTTTATTGTTGTGTCCCTATTGGGAAGATGTGCCCTCGCTTTCTGTCCTGGTGACACCTAAGTCAATGCTGTAAGGTAAATTGCTCTCGCTAAAATCCAAATGTTCTTCCTTGATCAATGGTTAACATGGTACAACATGCTACTACTGCTGTTTTACATGTTTGGACTGGAAAATCAAAACTGGAAAAATAAGTAAGGAACACAGCCCGTGTTAAGTATCCTGGCGTTGCTTGAAAACCTTTGGAAAATTATTTGGTTGCCATTAGCATGGTCTTCTGGGAACATCTAAACCCTGAGCCTACACTCAAGTCAGGGGTTCCCAGTTCAGCTCATCCAATGATTCTCTAAAGCAGCCTTTCTCAACATTTTTACCCCAGAGGACCCCTTGGAATAATTTCCAGGTCTCAAGGAACCCCTGGTAAGATTAGTCTATTGGGGTTCTTTGGGAAAATGCCCCTTACATTGGTGGTGGTAAGAGGGAAGAATGCCCTCCTTGCAGCGGTGGCCAGATTGACACCTTGGCAGTCATGCAGCTGGCTCTGCTAAGTGGCATTGAACCTAGAACAATGCAGGCACCATCAAATGGAAAGTCAGTTAGCCACAGCTCAAGGAACTTTAGGGTTCTTTTGAACCCTAGTTGAGAATGGCTGCTTTAAAGATTTGTTAAGTACACCCCTTATTCAGAAACAGACTCATGCCTCCCCACTACAGTCTATAGGAAGTCGTAGAAAATATGTTTCTTGAGGGTGAGGAGCTAAAGCAAGAGCCTGCAAAGTATCTTTGTCAAAGCCATGCTCATTCTTACTGAAGAGTAAAGGCGACCAAGTAAGTCTGTTTTTAGAATTTTGAAGAGTTCTTTTAGCAGTCCCCCGCCCGAGTAATTTTACTTGTTTGCAGTGGGCTCCATAAAGGGGTATAAAGCCCTCCATAATGGCCTTCTACATGCCACTCAGCTAAATTGTACACTCTCATTTATGAGCCTTGTTCTTGAGTTCTGTAGGCATCTCAACTTCTATTTCAAAATCAAAACTTTGTTTACAATGTTGACTACTAAATCTGGCCTGGGAAAACTTTTTTTTTGAGCCACAGCCTCTGTTTTAATATATACTGTATACGTTTCTAGATGTTCTCAGCTTTTCACAATGGAATACCTTCGAATAATGAGGGCTGACTCACCTCTCTACCAGCCCTAAAACAAGGTGTGTGGAATTAAAGTAGATCTTTAACCTAAAGTATAAGTAATGTTACCCAGACTGTCCCCCACCCTCCTTTACAGTTGGAGTTTATTATTAGTTTTTTAACTGGTGCCATTTATTTGTATTGCCTAAGAGAGAGGGAAGTTTTCTTCCCTCCCCCCGCAAGTGCGCTGATGTGCCGCAGGGCTTCCGGTCCTGAGCTGTCTTTACTCTCTATGTGCACAGATGTGCTGAGGGACTCTGCCAGGACCTGAAGACTGGGCTGTGCCCTTCCACACATCTGTGCATGCACTTTAATGGTGGCACTGGGGGGGGGGGGTAGAGTCTGTACTGAAGTTCTGCTTTAACCAATAGTCAGGCAAGTAGTGAGGGAGTAGGCAGCCTTCAACAGTGTTTTCCAAAGTCTTTACTTGCATAGCAATCCACCCAGGTTTCAGGGCCCACTGGCCACTCAAGAAGACAATATGAGCAGAGAGCTCCTTTGGTCTGTTCTGGTGCAGGACTGTTAGAGGGCGCAGGCTTGATTTATCCAGGACGAGCCTTAAGCTGAGATGGCACTTTCATAGAAGGTGAAAATGGCATGCTAAACCCTATTCTATTTGAATAGGCAGACTTTGTCTTTCCTCAAGGAAGATTGAGACTGGCATCTAATACAAGGGTCCACTTTTAATGATGAATAGTCCTTTAACAGCCTACAATGTGTTCTTGGTAGCTTTGTTTTAAGTAGACGCGTACAGGCTTTTTGGGTTGGGGATGCAAGCCCGAGGCCAATGCAATAATTATGGCAGCAGAAGCGCTGCCAGGATCTTGTGTGTATTTGCTTGTAAAAGGCTTACTACTTGCTAAAATTTCATGAAGGTTAAACGATTGTAGTGTCATTTTTACTACCTATGCAGGAAATCAGGAACTGGTATGTATAAGGGTACAAGGAAACCTTCTTACGTTGTCCATATCACTTGCCCTGTTTGGATCTAGGTTTTGCCCATCATGGCATGTAACACAGCACTGGACCGGTATAGCACCCTGCGACTAACTTACTATTTGCATGACACACCTAGGTGAGCACCAAACACAGGATCTAGTGCCCGAAGCAGACGTTAAGGGCCCGGTTTTGGATCCCAAGAGGGTTACTGATCTAGAAGCTACTAGTCAGCCATGAGGTGATAAGTGGTTAGATAGCTATTGTCATTCACAAAAAGTAGGAAAAGTAGAAAAAAAAAGTCTCTGACAACAGGAGAAGGCAGTGGCATCACTAGGGTTGGTACCCCCCTTGGGCTCTCTCCTGTTTAGCCTGCCACAGTGCCCTGCAGGGAGCTGGACAGGCTAGTTTCAGGCCAGATCCCCAAACCTACACCTCCTACTTGATGGTGTCACCAGGTGTGGTCCGCACCCCCATAGTGATGCCACTGGGAGAAGGGGTCCATCACCTAGCAAAACACTAGAGCCCCACAGACTTTGCAGGTATACACAGGTACACTTGGGTGGGTGGGGGGTGGCCGTTCCAAGCAATTATCAGTGGCCAGTCACTTTAAGGTAGCGTATATAACCCATGGTCTACAAATGAACTCCTGTGTCCTGTGCTGTTCAAATTAGGGTGGTGCTGATACCGAGTACCTTCACGAGGTACTTGTAAAAATGCTCCGATACCCGAAACCAATAGCTTTGTTGTGCAATTCAAACCCAAACAAAATGAATGCAAGCAAGTATCAGTGGCCAGTCACTTGAAGGTAGCGTATATAATCCATGGTCTACAAATTAACTCCTGTGTCCTGGGCTGTACAAATTAGGGTGGTGCCAATACCGAGTACTTGTAAAAATGCTCCGATACCCGAAACTGATAGCTTTGTTGGCCAATTCAAACCCAAACAAAATTAATTGTCTCAAATCGCACTGCAAACAATTTTTACACAATTTCCCGCACCGCTCCTGTGTGAACCCAGGTTTGTCATAGTGATTTCAGCCTGGATTCACACAGGAGCAGTAGGGGAAACCACATGTAATTTGGACAGGAATTGAACTGCATTCCTGTTCAAACCCTATACGATTTTTTGCAGTGCGATTTGAGCCCATTCATTTTGTATCGTTCTCGACGAGTACTTGACCGAATGTAATGGTACTCATACTCTCTGGTTAAAACAATAATGGTATCGGTGCAACCCTAGTACAAATAGTTTTGGGTGCTGCAGCAGCGGTTAACTAGAACCTGCCACAAAAATTAGTGTCCAATTTCTCCAAACACGTTTGCTCAGTTAAACTGTCATTATACCAAGAATAAAAGAGAACTTTCTTCCTAGACCCTCTGCTTTGTCCAGGAGCGCTTGGTCTCCTAAATGAGCATCTTGCTTCTAGCAAGGTTGAAATGCATGATTTTAATTAACTTCACGGTCATGATCTGCGTAATTAATGCAGCATCCAAGTTTTATGCCGGATAATTACTAAGACAACAAGAGTACATAATCTGGCTCTGAAGCGTAAAGAGAGCATCGGTGTCATTTAAAAAGAAGATTTGCCCGTAGCTCCATGCCTTCTGCTATCTACGCTGCCATAGTCATAAAGAACTGCTCTCCAGCACCATAGAGGTTAAATGGACCTCAAAGGTCTTATTACATTATAGCCTGTCCATGGTCTTTATTCATCTGGTATCGTGATGTTAACCTTGGTGTTGAAATGTGCTTTAGTTGCCATCAGGATGGGCACAAATGATCAGGGGACTCATCTTGCGATGCGCCACCAGCATCTCTAAAGTGTTTGTAGCTGGCTAAGAATAGGTTGTGTTTTTATTTTTTCTACACTTTTTTTATTCTTTCTCTTAAGTTCTTGTAAAGCTAAAATTTTGCAGTTGACAGAGACAGCAGTTTGAGCAATAGTTTTTTGTGGCATAGCGGCAAAGTTTTGTGGCTTGTAACTGGCGTACTGCATATGGAGGGGGGGAAGGATTCAAAGACAAAGCTGAATTCCATTAATTCAGCCACTTTGAAAAATTTACTGGATTACTAGGGGTTAAGTCCAGGGAAGGTGCATGCCACCCCGTGGACTTATCCCTTCAAATTACATTTTTACAGACCACCAGGAGCATAGTTCTCTCTATACTTCAGGGGCTAAAACACCGGATCTTCTGGTTTCAGCTCCAGCAGCTGCAGAGTGGTATGCAGCCACTGTGCCCGGTCCTTCCCTCCTCCTGGCCAATCATAGAGTGCTTTGTGTTACATGTGAACTCATTAGGGGGGGGGGGACTGGGCCAGGGGGGCATTTGTCCCCCGGGCCGCTCTGATGCCCCGTAAAAAGGCTGCACCACTTCTGCCACAGACACGGCTAAATAATTCCTGGTGAACAGAAGTAAAACTTCCCCACCATTGACCTACTGAGTGTGGGATGAAGACCAAGAAAGAGCGCGCCCCCCCCCCCCCAAACATGGATGGTGTAAACTGTGTCTAAACGGAGGCCGGTTCCATGCCCCACTGGAGACTCTCCTCCCCCAGCCAGCCCCGAGTTTGGCCAGTAAGTAGCGAGTACCTGGAATGGAGGCAAGGAGGAGGTAGAGTGGGAAGAGGGCCAAGTCGCTGCACCATGGGCCTCTGGTTTGTGCTTGTCCCCTGGGCCAAAAGTTGCCAGTGAGCCCCTGGAACTCATTCACAAAATGCAAAGGCTTCTGTGAATGGTCAGCAGAGAGGATGTGTGTAAAAAGGTCAGAGCTGTAGCAGTGTAGCGATAGCTGTACTCCATAAAACTGCTAGATGTAAATAAAAGAGAGAAGTCCACACAGTGGCATGCGCCTCGCTGGACTTAATTCATAGTATGTTAATACATTTTACAGATTGGCTGATTTCCTGGAGTTCAGCTTTAAATTTTCATCTGTGTGTTCAGATAGGGGGTAGGCAGGTGGTTCTGACTTTTACTAATGGCACTTTTCCACTGCAAGTACCGGCTTGGCTCTACTCGGCCCTGCCTGGCCCCGTTTGCTTTTCCACTGCTGGTACCGCATGGTACGGTGTTGGAACGGTTCGGTACGGTACGGTATGGTTTGCTTTTCCACTAAAGTAGTACTAAAGTTAAGTGGGTGGGATAACAACGGGGTGGGTGGGATTCTCTGACCAATCAGTGGCTAGTAGTGACTGCATGCAAAGGATTGTGGGATATGGTACCGGGTATGGTACCTCTTGGAACCACAATTGAGTAGGTACTGTTTTTGAGAGCCGTACCGTTCGGTTCCATGCAGTGGAAAAGCGCCGCCGTGCCGTACCGTTCCTACACTATACCATGCGGTACCAGCAGTGGAAAAGCACAAAAGTGAGCCGAACCGTTCGGTTCCATGCAGTGGAAAAGCGCCATAAGTGCCCCTTAGGCCCTTCTGATTGAACAGGCAAACTGTGCCTAAAGACATCACACGGGGTGACCAATTATTTCAGATTCTCCCCCCTGGAAGAGTGCTGTAATCTCACATTTTGCATCCAGCTCTCCTGTGAACAAAGCCTTACTTAGAAGAGTGCTTTACCTTCTTCAAGCCATGGAGTATTATGGAAATAGGTGAGGGCTTTGTCCTAGCTGAGTCCTTCTCTGAAATCAGCCTTGCTGAGAACTAGTTGTTGCTGTAGGTCCCCCCAGAAGGAATTGGCAGTGTTTGGCAATCTCGTTCTCAGCATGGCTGACATTGGATAAGGGTCCTGACTTTCCCTCAGCTCTCTGCTCAAACGTTTATGAGCTGAAGACTGTGGAACACCACTTCTTCCGTGTATGCAGAGGTAATCCTTTCCTGAAGATCTCTCTATACAAACGTCAACATTTCACTATTTTTTTTCTCATGTTACAATTTTATTTTTAACCATTTATCTGTTTACAGTTATCTTTTTTTTTTTACATTAGACTTTAACTTTTTTTTTATTATTATTTGTATACGATCCATTTAGCATGTGGTTCACTTCGCTGTGATCTGTATGATCCAATGATGGAAAGTTGCAGGATTGCAGAACTTTTGGCTTTGCTTACTAAGTGCTCTTTTATCACATATCTGCTTGTCTTGCTTTCAGTTTATATTGCTTTTGAACTCATTGTTACAATATGATGCACTGGCAGAGGTGGTGATCCTTTGTGTAACAGAAAAGGAAACTATTGTTGATTTATTTTCCTGGGGATGAATGTTCCGCATAGACGTCTGTTTTGCAGATATATTCTCAAGCCAGTTTTAAAGCTGAATCCAGGAATTCAGCTCCTTTTCAAAAAGTGCAGGCGCACTATGAGTTAGGTCCAAGGAGGTGGATGACATCTCCTGAACTCATCTCTATCGTATATATACGACAGCCTTCTGGCTCTGACACTAAGGGCTGAGAGAGGGGCACACAGAGCAGCCCTCCCCGCCCCGCCCCTCTGCTGCCCATTCAGAGAAGCCTTTGTATTTTGTGAATGTGCTCACATAATACAAAGGCTTCTGTAAATGGGCAGGAGGAAGGAAGGAGCAGGCATAGCAGCTGCAGAGACTCTAATGCTGAAGATGCTTATACCTGAAGCATCAGGGTGCGGCTCCTGGAAGTACAGCGATAGCCACCTTCCGGGAGTGCAATAAAACTTTCAGATGTAAATAAGAGATGAGCCCGGGAGATGTCATGCAGCTCCTTGGCTTAACTCATAGTGTGCCTTCACTTTATCCAGAGGAGCTAAATTCCTGGAATTCAGTTTTAAAGTAAAACTATGGGCAAAACATTTTCTTTTTGGATAGAGTAGGGGGGAGGGTTTTTTTTTTGGATAGAGTAGGGGAGGGTTTTTTTTTTTGGATAGAGTAAGGGTCCCCTGCCAGATTTCTTTCGGCCTTCTGCGTCCTATTGCAGTGATTTCCTTTACTTCCTGTCCCAAAGCCAAACAGGAAGTGAGGGGAAATCACTGCAAATTAAGGGAATCCCTTGGGGTCCTCCAGGTCACCAGAACAACCTGTCCCCATTGGAATATTTCCCCTCTATTCCTTACTAAAATTTGGGATTTCCTTTTTAATGATAATGGTAGCCAGGACAACTAGAGATGGTGAATCTCCCTAATGGGGGTAAATAACGCTATCAAGACTGACGGGGGGGGGGGGGGGGTCTAATGCTTCTCCACTCTATCCAAAACTAAAAAAAAAAAAAAGTTTTGCCTTTTAGTTATACTTTGAGTCCTGGGACAGATTTCTGGCATGGTGAGTCCAAGTCTAATTTGGCTGGTCCTGTTATCGCCTGACTTGGACTTATCTATAGCGACACAGCAATACAGATGTTACTTGGAGTAGCGGCAGCTAGTAAAGCTGGCCAAGCACGGCCTAAATTTTGTCTGAATTGGCCAAACCTTGAGCCTTACGTGACCCTGTCTGTACCACTCGGCTTGACAAACAGCCAGGTGCAAAATTGTTGGTGAAACAGTGACCACAGCCAATCAGATTCAATGAATACAAAGCTTCCTTTGATTGGCTGGGGCAGAGATTGTGACATCATCTACCTGTCCCAGAGGAAGCTTTGAATTCTTCGAATGGATACAAGGCTTCATCTGATTGGTTGGGGCAGAGATTGTGACATCCTCCGCCCATCCCAGAGGAAGCTTTGAATTCTTTGAATTGATACAAGGCTTTCTCTGATTGGCTGGGGGCAGAGATTGTGATATCAACTGCCTGTCCCAGAGGAAGCTTTGAATCCTTTGAATTGATACAAGGCTTCATCTGATTGGCTGGGGCAGAGATTGTGACATCATGCGCCTGTCCCAGAGGAAGCTTTGAATTCTTCGAATGGATACAAGGCTTCATCTTATTGGCTGGGGCGGAGATTGTGAAGTCAACTGCCCCTCCCAGAGGAAGCTTTGAATTCTTCAATGGATACAAGGCTTCATCTTATTGGCTGGGGCAGAGATTGTGAAGTCAACTGCCCCTCCCAGAGGAAGCTTTGAATTCTTCAATGGATACAAGGCTTCATCTTATTGGCTGGGGCAGAGATTGTGAAGTCAACTGCCCCTCCCAGAGGAAGCTTTGAATTCTTCAATGGATACAAGGCTTCATCTTATTGGCTGGGGCAGAGATTGTGAAGTCAACTGCTTGTCCCAGAGGAAGCTTTGAATTCTTTGGCTACAAGACTTCCTCTGATTGGCTGGGGCAGAGATTGTGACATTATCCACCCGCCCCAGATAAATCTTTATATTCAGTCATAGAATCAAAATCTTCCTGTGAATGGCTGAGCAGCACTCAGTCCGAGACTGTTTTATTCTGGGAGTGGCGTGGTACAAGAAGTCATCATCCCTCTGACCAAACACAGCACTGTACTGTAAGGAGCTTAGGCTACATACGGTTAACAAAGCTAACCAGCAAGCACATCTGTTAGTGCAATGAAGTTTGTTTGGGCCAGCTTGGCCCGAACTAACTGGTTAAAAGGACGTTAAACGTGGAGTTGGGCTTTTGTATTAATGATATATTGTATTTAAGAAAACTCGGCAAGAAGACCGAATAACCTGCATTGTCCAGTTGTCTTTGCACTTCTGCAGTACCCTGCAATTTACTGGAAGTTCATAGCATTGCAATGCACATCTCCATAGCGGTACGCAATACGTTCAGATCTGGAATGATCGATAAAACAAGGAAAATTGTATGTTATCTTAATATTTGTATATTCCAACACAAAGGGAAGAACGCATGAAAATGTACAAAAATGCACTGAAACTGCATGCCGGTGTCACAGCTGAAGTGTGAGCCCTGTTCCCAGCAGGCTGCTAATTCCTATGTCACATTCTTCTCATACATGCGTTTCTTTGGAGGAATAATGAGCATCCAGTGCAAGCCCTCATATTCATCTAATTAATAAAATGTCCATTCTTTACCAATGTTTTATCACTTCCTCTGATTTCCACCACTTAGTGAACAATTTTTACTCGATTTAAAGCTGTATTTTCTGTTTTACATTCAAATTTTTGTATCTGCTTATCATATTTTTTTTCTTTAAAAATCAACGATTAAAGTGCTCCTGTTGGCCGAAGCCCAATGCGGCCACGATTTATTATTTTTTTTGTTAATGAAAGTCGATCAAATTACGAGAGTCGGCGCTGTTCCGTTCCTCGCACTGAATCGATTGGGCCGTCCTGTCATGGCCGTCGCCAGGTTACTGCTTTAATTTTTACATTGAGGACATTGAAGAAGGTGGATTGAATCTGACTGCCTGAATCACGTGAAGTCCATGTGTAAATAAACGCTGATTTTTTTTTTTTTTTTTATATTTCTGTACATATCTTGGTTGAATTGAGCTGCATTACATTACGGACTGAGATTGCAGTGTGCATTGTGCTTCTTAATGGAAGTTCAGAGATAAACAACTCATGTATTAATGGAATGACAGCAAAATAATAAAAAAAAATAAAAATATGAGAAACTTACATGTTTGTGCTGAATTTTGTTGAGGAATTTGGTGCTCTTTGTGGGGGGGGGGGGGGGATGAGGGTGGTAAATGCAGGGGGTCAGTAGTCTAATCCCGATACCTACAAAAAATATATACAATGTGTTACATTCCAATAAAGCCAACTGTGCATAAGGATAAAAGTCCAAATTAAAGTAACCCCCCCCCAAAAAAAAAAAAAAACAATCCACGGTGAAGATCAGCCTTTTGGCCACCTTTGCCAGCTCCAGTGATCCAGCCACCACCAAACAAAACTGCTAACCAGAAACTCAGACCTCATCACACAGGACAAAATACAGAAAGGGGCCTATTGGGTACCTCATCCTTACTAACAACCAACACATCAAAGAAAAGAAGAAAAACTACTGAAAAAATGTTGGACTTTTCCAGTACCAAGAAGGAGGACTGTACACAATTATATATACGGTATATATTCGAGTATAAGCCGACCCAAATATAAGCTGAGGCACCTAATTTTACCTAAAAAAACTGGGAAAATGTATTGACTCGAGTATAAGCCTAGGGTGGGAAATGCAGCAGCTACTGGACCCAACTGGACCACCACAAGACCCAAAACGGGCTGCGGACATGGTACAGGAGATGGTTCAGGCATGGCACAGGAGATGGTATACAGGCATGGCACAGGAGATGCAGTGCTGCGGGCATGGTACAGGAGATGGTTCAGGCATGGCACAGGAGATGGTTTACAGGCATGGTACACAGGCATAGTACAGGAGATGCAGGGCTCTGGGCATGGTACAGGAGATGGTTCAGGCATGGCACAGGAGATGGTTGACAGGTATGGCACAGGAGATGGTACACAGGCATGGCACAGGAGATGCAGTGCTGTGGGCATGGTACAGGAGATGGTTCAGGCATGGCACAGGAGATGGTACACAGGCATGGCACAGGAGATGCAGTGCTGCGGCCATGGTACAGGAGATGGTTCAGGCATGGCACAGGAGATGGTTTACAGGCATAGTACAGGAGATGCAGGGCTCTGGGCATGGTACAGGAGATTGTTCAGGCATGGCACAGGAGATGGTATACAGGCATGGCACAGGAGATGGTATACAGGCATGGCACAGGAGATGGTATACAGGCATGGCACAGGAGATGCAGTGCAGCGGGCATAGTACAGGAGAATCTCCTGTACCATGCCCGCAGCACTGCATCTCCTGAGGAGATGCAAGGGCTGCGGAGGAGTCTCGCTTACCTTTCCGCCTGGTATTTAAAAATGGCGCCGCCCGGCGCCAACACGTCACTGCGCATGTGCCGTCCTCCCGGGAATTTCCAAACGTCTACAGGCTTTCTCGAGCGGCGGCAGCGCATGCACACTGACCGGGGAAAAGGTAAGTGATACTGTGACTCGAATATAAGTCGAGGGGGGCTTTTTCAGCATGAAAAAACATGCTGAAAAAGTCGGCTTATACTCGAGTATATACGGTATATAATAGTATCAAATTTATTTCGTTTTGGTAAAAAGATTTTAAAACCAAAAAGAAAACGAGCCATAGCTCTCATACAGTATACCAAATAGTCTTAACAATTGCTGTTACTATGCTAATTGTTCCAAGAGGTCGACGGGTTTCGCATTCAATTACGTCATTGGTATGCGACTCCGCACCCTATACTATCTCCAGACTCTGGAGATATAGCATGATGACGTCATTAGCACATGACTCCACCGCTATACACGTTGAGTCCAGCCAATCAGGGGCTTCTTCAATAGGACAGGGTGGGTTGATGTAAACACCCACTTCTATGCAAGTCAGTTTATAATTGCAGGAAAAAAACTGGAAAAGGTCGTCCTTTTATGTCTTTGTGGACATAAAGGCCTCATTCACAAGCGAGTGCTATAGCGTTTTGATGACCACGCCTGATGATGCACAGGTGTTACGTACCTGATCCGAGGCCAAGGTGCTGAGAGGGCTCCCCTTGTAGCTAAGTGCAGTACACCCCTGAAGGGGGTACAGGAGGTGTGGCGCCCAAAGAAGCACAGGTTGCCAATAGGGTACTGAAGAGCTGGGCCAATGTTCACCTGGTGAATGCTGGAGGTGGGAGGATACACAGCAAGGCAGCTGTCTCTAGGGGAACTTCAGTTGTACTTGGCAAACAGTGCACACAGGGAACAGGAGTAGAAGCCAGGCTGGGGGGTCAAACACGGATGATCAATCAGGAGGCAGTTAGCAGAAACAGGAAGTTGGCCGAGGTTATACATGGGAAGGCAAGCAGGTAAGTAGTAGCAATGTCCTTAATGTAAGCTGGGGTCATACACAGGTGATCAAAGGTCGGTAGAGCAAGTGAAGGGGATTAACGCCAGGAGAAGAGATCAGACAGGTCTGGAACAAGCTGGGTCACAACAGGAAATCCAAGGAATACACACGAAGGCTGACGAAAACCCAGCAATTTGGTGGAATCAGCAGCAGCCTTATATAGTCCAGCAAGTGACCACACCTGTCACGTTATGCACGCGCGTTTGTTAATTCGTGCCGCCGCGTACCTACATGTGCCAATGCGCCATTCTTCTGCCAATGTGCATGCACCTATCTGTAATATTGGCAGTAATGCCAGTTCTTCCACAGGCCATTTCCCTGACAACTGGTGTTCCATGCATCCATATCCAGGCAGGCCTACTCATGCCACTTGGGACATTGGCTGCATGGACACTATAAAGAGAAAGGTGGATGACCCAACTCTGATGTATGGAAAATCCAAAAGTTTACTAGAAATAATCCATCGATAAAAACACACGCAGCTCCTCCAGCCGAGGAATACACATTGAAACAGTTCATGCTACAAGCTCTTGGTCATGACTAGGAGAGAAACCCGATGAGTTTCATGCTACAAGCCCTTAATCATGACTGTTTGTAGCGTGAAACGCGTCAACGTGTGTTTCTCTCCTTGAGGAGCTGTGATGTGTTTTTATTGATAGATTGATTCCACCAAACCTTTGAATTTTCAGAGTGCGGTCATCCACCGTTCTCTTTGAAGTATCCTGCGGTTGCAAACCAGACCAGCACCTGTATGCGTTGCCTCGGGGGGGCTAGAATACAGATGGACTGACCCGGAGCCGTCTGTTTGTATCATCACACCGGATGCAGCCGCTGCTCCAAATTTGACATTCGTGTGGACGAACTTTGCTAGCAAGTTCAAAGGTACATTACAAATAAAAAGAAAAAAAGGATGGCGCTCTGGTGTGCACAAAGTAGAATAAACACCCCAGAAGTGTTCTCATGTTGCGTCTTAAGAAATTTAATAATCACATACAAGTAAAAATAAAACAGTTGGCATACTTTCCAGCCGAACCTTGAAGCCTTTGTATCTCCTTAGGGTGCTATGGGGATCCCTGGTGGTAATCATGGGATGTTGGTACCTCAAATATCCAAATTGGAGGAAAGAAGGGTACTCCCTGATGGAAAAATGCCGACCTCCGATGATGATGGCTCACACAGTCCAGTATGCGGCCGCTTCCTGAGACCGGGGCCAACGCGTTTGACTACCGCCGAGTCCTCCGTGAGGACCGGAAGTCACGCTTGGATGACGTCACAAAATCCTCTGCCTTTATCCTAATCGATATACAGATGTCACATGACTCAGATCTTTCCCAGCCTGTCTGTAGGGAAACATAAGCAGGAGGAGTGTGGACTGTGTGAGCCATCATCATCGGAGGTCGGCATTTTCCATCAGGGAGTACCCTTCTTTCCTCCCATTTGGATATTTGAGGTACCAACATCCCACGATTACCACCAGGGATCCCCATAGCACCTTAAGGAGATACAGAGGCTTCAAGGTTCGGCTGGAAAGTATGCCAACTGTTTTATTTTTACTTGTATGTGCTTATTAAATTTCTTAAGACGCAACATGAGAACACTTCTGGGGTGTTTATTCTACTTTGTGCATGCCAGAGCGCCATCCTTTTTTTCTGTTTGAACTGTCTGCATACACCATCCCGTGTTAAGGATTGGGCGACCAGCGATGTAGTTGATGTACTGTCATACTAGTCCACAACCCTTGGGACCAGGATATCACAGGAATATTGCATTCAGAAATAGCGCCTGAACCTCTTTTTGTGTGACATTACAAATAAATCATAATTTATGGAAGAGAAAACCAATAACACGTAAGAATTAAAAATATCTAATTGTTCTATGCTTTTATCTGCCATTTTTTTTTAGGTTGTTGACAATATCTTACATTTCTGTAGTTCAGGTTGCCAGGAAACCTAAAAAAGGAATGGCAGATGGAAGCTGGATCCTTGCTGAGGATCCTGGGAACAGTTTTTGTCCACAGTGACCTAACAAGCAGGCAATGCATTCACACAGCCCTGCCCAGTGGCTGACTGGCAACTTTCGGCTCAGCAAGCAAGTACAAACCAAAGGCCCATGGTGCAGCGACTCAGCCTCCCTCCCACTCTCCCTCTTCCAGGCCTCCTCCTGACCCCCATTCCAGGCTGAAGCTTCGCTCCAAGTACTCTATACTTACCGGCTGAATCCGGGTTCCCGACCTGGCCATCAGCGGGCAGTTGGGGGGAACTGGGACAGCTCAGTCGGGGCTGCCTGGGGGAGGAGAGTCTCCAGTGGGGAATGGAACCGGCTTCTGTTCAGATGCAGTTTACACCATCCATGCTGGGGGGGGGGGCTGCACTTTGTCCTTGTCTTCCTCCCGCACTCAGTAGGTAAGCAATGGGGACATTTTACTTCTCTTCACCAGGAATCCCTTAGGCATGTCTGTGGCAGAAGTGGTGCAGCCTTTTTAGGGGGCAACAGAGAGGCCCGGGGGGGGGGGGGGGACAATTGCTCCCCTGCCCCAGTCCTCCCCTGGCCCCGCCCCCTTCTATACCCAATATGACTGATGTAGATGAGTGAAAGCTGAATTCCAATATCTGCTCTTCCAGGCACTTTTATCAGCTGTTCTTTAAACAATCCTTAAGCCAGAAACAAACAGAAAGAGTGGAACTGAGATCCTGTAGTGTAGGCGCTGTCTCAAAGAGCCACCGCTGGCACCCCAAAAAGTAGAACAGCACACAGTCACTAGGATCCTGAGCTCAGGTCAGTACTCACAATGCCCCAGGGGGCAGTTACACACCTTTCAGCCTCAACCAGGCAATCTTCAGTGAGGTCTTCAGACCAAATCCCTTGGTGAAATTGCTTAGTTAGCTCCAAAGGTAATTTGGAACAGCCCCCCCCCCCCCAAGCTCAACTATAACTGGGACCTTGTTGAACATCAGCAAGCTCCAGCAGAACTGATTCTAAGGGGCAGTAGCAGCCCCTGAGGGTGGAACTCTGGAGCTTCTCCAGAAGGACAAGTACTAGGTACACCACCCCAGGGATTGGCTGCAGCACAGTAAATATTCAAGCTGCCCATTAGACTCTCCCAGCCCTCTATGTTCTGGAAGCCTCCAGAATACAGAGGAAAACAATCAAACCTGCAGTCTGTGAGATGTGGAACAGCCCAGAGGAATCAATAGCTGCTCCAATTACTACAGAGGAGCCAAAAATAATTAAATGTACCTACCCTCCTAGCAACCTACGTAAGAGGGTACTACACACATAACAGAAGTAGAGAAAAAAAGTCTAAGAAATACAATGAGTTAAAGAATAAATACATCTGGGGTAAAAATGAATAGGACGTGTTATGGTGATCCACATACCGCCTTTCATGTCTTCAGCGTCAGCTACCTTTAAATGTGATCACTGAAGGCATTGGAGAAAATGGTCAGAAGCTGCAGGAATTGTGAATAATACAACAGACTTCCCCTGCAGATAAACCAGCACCAAAGCTGTCTACCCCACACCTCTCCCCTCCATGTTTATAAACCCAGGCCCAGCCAAGAAGAGCATACATGTTTATAAACACAGGCCCGGCCAAGAAGAGCATACATGTTTATAAACACAGGCCCGGCCAAGAAGAGCATACATGTTTATAAACACAGGCCCGGCCAAGAAGAGCATACATGTTTATAAACACAGGCCCGGCCAAGAAGAGCATACATGTTTATAAACACAGGCCCAGCCAAGAAGAGCATATATGTTTATAAACACAGGCCCAGCCAAGAAGAGCATACATGTTTATAAACACAGGCCCAGCCAAGCAGAGCATACATGTTTATAAACACAGGCACAGCCAAGCAGAGCATATAAGTTTATAAACACAGGCCCAGCCAAGCAGAGCATACATGTTTATAAACACAGGCCTGGACAAGCAAAGCATATAAGTTTATAAACGCAGGCCCAGCCAAGCAGAGCATACATGTTTATAAACACAGGCCTAGCCAAGCAGAGCATATATGTTTATAAACACAGGCCCAGCCAAGCAGAGCATATACGTTTATAAACACAGGCCCAGCCAAGCAGAACATACATGTTTATAAACACAGGCCTGGCCAAGCAGAGCATACATGTTTATAAAAACAGGCCTGGCCAAGCAGAGCATATAAGTTTATAAACACAGGCCTGGCCAAGCAGAGCATATATGTTTATAAACACAGGCCTGGCCGAGCAGAGCATATATGTTTATAAACACAGGCCTGGACAAGCAAAGCATATAAGTTTATAAACGCAGGCCCAGCCAAGCAGAGCATACATGTTTATAAACACAGGCCTAGCCAAGCAGAGCATATATGTTTATAAACACAGGCCCAGCCAAGCAGAGCATATACGTTTATAAACACAGGCCCAGCCAAGCAGAACATACATGTTTATAAACACAGGCCTGGCCAAGCAGAGCATACATGTTTATAAAAACAGGCCTGGCCAAGCAGAGCATATATGTTTATAAACACAGGCCTGGCCGAGCAGAGCATATATGTTTATAAACACAGGCCTGGCCGAGCAGAGCATACATGTTTATAAACACAGGCCCAGCCAAGCAGAGCATATAAGTTTATAAACACAGGCCCAGCCAAGCAGAGCATATATGTTTATAAACACAGGCCCAGCCAAGCAGAGCATATATGTTTATAAACACAGGTCTGGCCAAGCAGAGCATATATGTTTATAAACACAGGCCCAGCCAAGCAGAGCATATATGTTTATAACCACAGGCCTGGCCGTGAAGAGCATATATGTTTATAAACACAGGCCAGGCCGAGCAGAGCATATATGTTTATAAACACAGGCCAGGCCAGGCCAAGCAGAGCATATATGTTTATAAACACAGGCCCGGCCGAGCAGAGCATATATGTTTATAAACACAGGCTCAGCCAAGCAGAGCATACATGTTTTTAAACACAGGCCCAGCCAAGCAGAGCATACATGTTTTTAAACACAGGCCCAGCCAAGCAGAGCATATAAGTTTATAAACACAGGCCCAGCCAAGCAGAGCATACATGTTTATAAACACAGGCCCAGCCAAGCAGAGCATATAAGTTTATAAACACAGGCCCAGCCAAGCAGAGCATACATGTTTATAAACACAGGCCCAGCCAAGCAGAGCATATATGTTTATAAACACAGGCCAGGCCAAGCAGAGCATATAAGTTTATAAACACAGGCCCAGCCAAGCAGAGCATATATGTTTAGAAAACACAGGTCTGGCCAAGCAGAGCATATATGTTTATAAACACAGGTCTGGCCAAGCAGAGCATATATGTTTATAAACACAGGCCTGGCCGAGCAGAGCATATATGTTTATAAACACAGGCCTGGCCGAGCAGAGCATATATGTTTATAAACACAGGCCTGGCTGAGCAGAGCATATATGTTTATAAACACAGGCCTGGCCGAGCAGAGCATATATGTTTATAAACACAGGCCAGGCCAAGCAGAGCATACATGTTTATAAACACAGGCCCAGCCAAGCAGAGCATATAGGTTTATAAACACAGGCCCAGCCAGGCAGGGCTGTAGATAATTTTTTTTTTTTTGGGGGGGGGGGGGGGGTTTAGCCTGCAGCTGAGCTGCATTTTTATACCCCCCCAACCCCCGCCCCCTCTCTCAGGACCTGCTTCCTGATTGCCCAGGAGGAGAATCAGTGTGGCAAAAGCAAATATTCATTGTCACACAACTGGGTGGGCTCAGGGCGCAGTGCTCTGCGCCCCGAGCCCACCCTTTTTTGAAGCCTATTAGAGCCTCTGGCTCTAAACACGTGCTTCAAAAAAACCCCATTGGAATCCATGCGTCCAGTGCCCTGCATGTAGATTAGGGGGCGGGACGCATGGATAGGGGGGGCGGCGCCCCCAATGGACGGGCCGCCACTGCTCCCGTCCGTGTGTTCACCAGGCCTCAGACCCCGAACTTGGAAGCTGTCATTAGCCTGGCACTGCTGTACCAATAAATATCGCTGTATCGATAATTTGCATTTTTATTCTCGTGGGTGTTTTTGTAGGCGGAGCCCCAGTGCACTGCATTGCCCGGAGCCCTTTAATGCTCTTAAGATGGCACTGCTTGGACGCAGACCATGTGTATCCTGGGCCGGACTTTCTGCAGAGTTCTGGTTGCACACGGAGTGATCACAGTTAATCAGCCAGTTTGTACACAGCCATAATACATAGCGCTGCTGTATCCAGAAGCGCCATTTAGGATCAGCTCACGCCTGAACGTAGTGCAGGAAACACGCCTTCCGTGCATAAACGGAGTGCAGGAAACACGCCTTCTGTGCGTGAACGCAGTGCAGGAAACACGCCTTCTGTGCGTGAACGCAGTGCAGGAAACACGCCTTCTGTGCGTGAACGCAGTGCAGGAAACACGCCTTCTGTGCGTGAACGCAGTGCAGGAAACACACCTTCTGTGCGTGAACACAGTGCAGGAAACACGCCATTCTGTGTGTGAACGCAGTGCAGGAAACACGCCTTCTGTGTGTGAACGTAGTGCAGGAAACACGCCATTCTGTGTGTGAACGCAGTGCAGGAAACACGCCATTCTGTGCGTGAACGCAGTGCAGGAAACACGCCATTCTGTGCGTGAACGTATTGCAGGAAACACGCCTTCTGTGTGTGAACGCAGTGCAGGAAACACGCCATTCTGTGTGTGAACGCAGTGCAGGAAACACGCCTTCTGTGTGTGAACGCAGTGCAGGAAACACGCCATTCTGTGTGTGAACGCAGTGCAGGAAACACGCCTTCTGTGTGTGAACGCAGTGCAGGAAACACGCCATTCTGTGTGTGAACGCAGTGCAGGAAACACGCCTTCTGTGTGTGAACGCAGTGCAGGAAACACGCCATTCTGTGTGTGAACGCAGTGCAGGAAACACGCCTTCTGTGTGTGAACGCAGTGCAGGAAACACGCCATTCTGTGTGTGAACGCAGTGCAGGAAACACGCCTTCTGTGTGTGAACGCAGTGCAGGAAACACGCCTTCTGTGTGTGAACGCAGTGCAGGAAACACGCCTTCTGTGCGTGAACGCAGTGCAGGAAACACGCCATTCTGTGTGTGAACGCAGTGCAGGAAACACGCCATTCTGTGTGTGAACGCAGTGCAGGAAACACGCCTTCTGTGCGTGAACGCAGTGCAGGAAACACGCCTTCTGTGCGTGAACGTAGTGCAGGAAACACGCCTTCTGTGCGTGAACGCAGTGCAGGAAACACGCCATCTGTGCGTGAACGTAGTGCAGGAAACACGCCATTCTGTTTGTGAACGCAGTGCAGGAAACACGCCATCTGTGCGTGTTTACTGCACCACATTACAAAACACACTTCAGTTGTGATCTGCAGGGGATGTCAATATAAACTTACTGACAACCCAAAAGCAGGTAACAAACGCAGTACATTCCAAGCGGATTCCATGATACAAAAGTGCCTTGCGACGTTGTTGCAGTGAGTTTGCAAAAGTAGTGCATGCGCTTTTTGCTGCAGTGCGATTTCAGCCTATTCAAAATGAATGGTGTGAAATTGCACCACACAGAACTGCGTGCGAATTTGCACAGGAACAAACAGCAAAGTCCTCCCCCTTCCCTGCCACAAAGTTTAGTTGGGTAACTTCTGCCCTGCTGTCACTGTAAGGCTCACCTGTGTTCTCCCATCTTCTTATTACAAAGTAAAAGCCACAGACAGCAGCAGGCAAGAGTCATGGAGCATGGGGGAGAGATGTAATCTGAAGCAGCCTGAACAGAGGGGGGAGGTGAAAGCAACTGCATGACACAGACTGCCAGAGCTCCGACTGTGGCTGATATCGGAACTGCACCTTACACACAGCACGTTGCTGAATTAAAACTGTGCTCACTGGGACGGTTGGCAAACTTCTCCACAACTTTATCCCTGACCTGTCTGGTGTGTTCCTTGGCCTGCATGATGCTGTTTGTTCACTAAGGTTCTCTAACAAACCTCTGAGGGCCTCACAGAACCGCTGTATTTATACTGAGATTACATTACACACAGGTGGACTCTATTTACTAATTAGGTGTCTTCTGAAGGCAATTGGTTCCATTTGATTTTAGTTAGGGGGATCAGAATAAAGGGGGGTGAATACAAATGCCCCCTCCCCAGATTTCACAGATTTATTTGTATCATGTATCACAGAGGTGTAACTAGAACCTTCAGGGCCCCGGTGCAAGAAACCATGAAGGGCCCCCCATGCCCCTAGCCGGGACCCTTCCCTTCAAGCCTGGGGCTCTCCCCACTGATCCTGGGGCCCTTTACTCTCGTTGCGGGGGGGGCCCTTTATTACGGTCCCGCAGCGGGACCCTTTCACCAGTTCTGCAGTGGGCCCCCTTCCTGCCATCTTGGGGGCCTCCCCACGGTGGTGGAATGCCAGGGCCCGGTTGCAAGTGCGACCTTTGCGATCCTGGAAGTTCACCCACTGGTGTCAGTAGTTTTTATTTTTTGGTATTTTAATTGTATTATTTTTTATCATTTTATTTATTTTTTTTAAATGTGACTGACTATGACTCTGTCCATTCAGAAAAGGAAGGAGCTGATAAATTACCTATTTACCGACCCCTTCCCGGTTCTTTATTGTGATACATCGGCTGAAGCAGGCAGCAGGAGCGGGGAGGGAGCACAGGGGGGGGGGGCAGCACAGTAGGGGGGGGGGAGCAGGGGAGCACACAGGGGCCCAGAGACAGCAGAACACAAGTGAACTGGATAGGAGGAGTGGCGGGGGCAGCATATAGAGGAACCAATCTCCTCCATTTTGCTCCTGCAGCTACAGGAGGAAAAAGGAGGACAGTGATTTCTCTACATCACGGATGTCCAACCTTTTGGCTTCTCTGGGCTACATTGAGTGTAGAAAAATTTTCCCAGGCCGCATATAAAATATATACTATAGTTAAGGTATACTAGTAAGAAAATGCGGCTGGCGGGCCCCATTGCCTGCGGTTTCCGGGCCGCATGCGGCTCGCAGGCCGCAGATTGGACATGCCTGCTCTACATGCTGCCCCCGCCGCCCCTCCTATCCAGGTGTACAGGGGAGCCGCACAGGCCCTCTGGAGCATGGGGCCCAGTTGCAATTGCATCCCCTGCAACCCCTGTAGTTACACCCCTGGTTTATCATTTTCCTTCCACTTCACAATTATGTGCCACTTTGTGTCGGTCTATCACATAAAATCCCAATAAAATACATTTCCGTTTTTGGTTGTAACATGACAAAATGTGGGAAATTTCAAGGGGTGTGAATACTTTTTCAAGGCACTGTTTGGATGGACAGATACATTAAAGGGCCTATATTCAATATAAATAATAAAAAGTCAGTAAATAGTAAAATGTATAATTTCTTCCTGTGAAATCGGTGTTAGCTGCCATCTTATCTTGGCTAATGAATTAGGCAATGACAGAAGGACAGCGTGAAAAAAAAAAAAAAACATTTCAATGAGAGAGAAGGGACGGGCTGTGTGCGGCGGAGTGTCAGGTTATCCCCACAGGGAAAATCTTTAGTCCCATTCATTTTTAATTAACGGTTACTAGTTTGCAGCTTATCAGCACCATTGCTGCCCGCTGAGAGTGAAGCCATTAGCACCTTTGCTTTCAGCTCTGGGAAATTTTAAATGATTATTTCCTAGGAGCCGCAAAGCTTTGACAGCCGTTCTGGATTTGTTTTCCTGCAGGGTACTTCTACTTTTGTGAAAAAAACAAAAAAAAAAAAAAAAAACATTGCAAATAAAACAAAAAAATATATATAACTTACAACTGCTACACAAGTCATATTGTCATTGAGTATTATGAAAAAATTACCTTTCCAATCTGCAGCCGCTGTAATCTTCTATGAAATGCAATATGGCCGCCTGGAGGGCTCCAGAAATGTCATTTCCTGCTTGGGTGGAGAACTCTGCAGTAAGGTTGTAGGCATCTTCTGCAATAAGAATTTTTTTTTTTTGTAAAATTCTTTTTATTGAAGTTTTCACACAAACAAAACATACAAAATCAATAGACCAGCTCACCCCAACATGGGGGAGTCACACAAACAGCAACATCAAAACAGTAAAGTCCCCCCCCACTCTGGCAACCCAACCCCCAAACACAGCCGGACTCCCTCCGAAAAAAGCAGGATAATGGGACCCGGAACGACTGAGCCCCGGCGCACCAGTGCCCAGCCGTCCCCGCTCCCAGCCTACACATAAAGGAAGCATCACTCAGTTAGGTGAACATTATCATAACAAATTACAAAATAAGAATTTTATTTTGATACTCCCGCTGGATACACACTATACAACTTTTGTTTGATTTCCTTTAGATTTACCTTCAACTATATAGTACAGGGGCATGCCTGATTGCATAGAAAATTGAAGGTGTTTAGGTCTGACCTCATACTATATGGTTTTGGTAAATCTAAAGGAGAAAAATCTAAAGAAAGTTGTATAATGTGTATCCAGCTTAAGGGTTGTTCACTTCTAAAGGGATGCAGACACTGCAACTTTTCTCATTAGAACCCCCAAACGTGTATCAGGTGATCATAAACCAGGCCCTCCCATTCAGAATTATTGGTATAAGAAAGAGCTATTCCTTCAGAGCAGAAGTTGGTAGGAATCTGCAACACAGTTTATCCTCTCGTTTCTCTCATGCCTTTCCCTTCCTTGACACTTTTCCGCTCTCCATCCACACTGAGGAATCTTCATCCAAGTGCTCTCTATCCTCCATGAGAGATCTCCATCCTCATGTCTGTACTGAGAGTGTCCTCTATCCTCCATGAGAGATCTCCATCCTCATGTCTGTACTGAGAGTGTCCTCTATCCTCCATGAGAGATCTCCATCCTCATGTCTGTACTGAGTGTCCTCTATCCTCCATGAGAAATCTCCATCCTCATGTCTGTACTGAGTGTCCTCTATCCTCCATGAGAGATCTCTATCCTCATGTCTGTACTGAGTGTCCTCTATCCTCCATGAGAGATCTCCATCCTCCATGAGAGATCTCTATCCTCATGTCTGTACTGAGTGTCCTCTATCCTCCATGAGAGATCTCCATCCTCCATGAGAGATCTCTATCCTCATGTCTGTACTGAGTGTCCTCTATCCTCAGTGAGTGTTCTCCATCCTCATGTCTGTACTGAGAGTGTCCTCTATCCTCCATGAGAGATCTCCATTCTCATGTCTGTACTGAGAGTGTCCTCTATCCTCCATGAGAGATCTCCATTCTCATGTCTGTACTGAGAGTGTCCTCTATCCTCAGTGAGTGCTCTCCATCCTCATGTCTGTACTGAGTGTCCTCTATCCTCCATGAGAGATCTCTATCCTCATGTCTGTACTGAGAGTCCTCTATCCTCCATGAGAGATCTCCATCCTCATATATGTACTGAGTGTCCTCTATCCTCCATGAGAGATCTCCATTCTCATGTCTGTACTGAGAGTGTCCTCTATCCTCAGTGAGTGTTCTCCATCCTCATGTCTGTACTGAGAGTCCTCTGTCCTCCATGAGAGATCTCCATCCTCATGTCTGTACTGAGAGTGTCCTCTATCCTCCATGAGAGATCTCTATCCTCATGTCTATACTGAGAGTGTCCTCTATCCTCCATGAGAGATCTCCATTCTCATGTCTGTACTGAGTGTCCTCTATCCTCCATGAGAGATCTCCATCCTCATGTCTGTACTGAGTGTCCTCTATCCTCCATGAGAGATCTCTATCCTCATGTCTGTACTGAGTGTCCTCTATCCTCAATGAGGAAACTCTATTCTGATCTCCTCACAGAGGGTTCTCCATCCCCACTGAGTGCTCTCCATTCTGATCCTTACACTAAATTCTCTCCAGTCTCAATGATCTCCTCACTAGTTGATCTTCCTTCTGTCCCCATTCCTGTACTGTCTATTCTCACTGGGGGATCACCATCTTCACGGAGGGATCTCAAGCTTGGTGGATCCTTCACCGACTATTCTCCATCCTCACTTAGTGCGCTCCGTCCTCATCTCTGTGTTGAGTGTTTTCCTTCCTCGGTAAGTGCTCTTCATCCTCACTGAGGGATCTCCATCCTCACTGAGGGATCTCTATCCTTACTGACCTGGATAATGAGGGATCTCTATCCTTATTGAGGGATCTCTATCCTTATTGAGGGATATCTATCCTTACTGAGGGATCTCCATCCACACTGAGGGATCTCTATCCTTATTAAGTGATCTCTGTCCTTACTGAGGGATCTCTATTCTTACTGAGGGATCTCTATCCTTACTGAGGGATCTCCATCCTTATTGAGGGATCTCTATCCTTATTGAGGGATCTCTATCCTTATTGAGGGATATCTATCCTTATTGAGGGATCTCTATCCTTATTGAGGGATATCTATCCTTACTGAGGGATCTTCATCCTTATTGAGAGATCTCTATCCTTACTGAGGGATCTCCATCCTTATTGAGGGATCTCTATCCTTATTGAGGGATCTCTATCCTTATTGAGGGATCTCTATCCTTATTGAGGGATATCTATCCTTACTGAGGGATCTCTATCCTTACTGAGGGATCTCTATCCTTACTGAGGGCTCTCCATCCTCACTGAGGGATCTCTATCCTTATTGAGGGATCTCTAACCTTACTGAGGGATCTCAATCTTCACTGAGGGATCTATAACCTCACTGAGGGATCTCCATTCTTATTGAGGAATCTCTATCCTCACTGAGGGATCTCTATCCTTACTGAGGGCTCTCCATCCTCACTGAGGATCTCTATCCTTATTGAGGGAACTCTAACCTTACTGAGGGATCTCCATCTTCACTGAGGGATCTATAACCTCACTGAGGGATCTCCATCCTTATTGAGGAATCTCTATCCTCACTGAGGGATCTCTATCCTTACTGAGGGATACACATCCTCACTTTCTATATACCACTTGCACAATCTCTATCAGTCCTAATGTTGACCCCTCTACTACATCAGTTTTTTCAGTAGTAGCACCCTCCTAGGTAGGTGCTAGGTAAAAGCATCTATTTTGCTCCTACTGCTTATCATGGGAGCTGATCTGTTAGTTTAGCCTGTCACATGTTTCTAGGTGTGATTCACTGGGTCTGAGGGAGTGTCCCCACTGTAGCCAATGAGGGAGCTCATTGGACAGTGGAGGAAACCTAGCCAGTGGCACACTCTGTTTTATGTCAGTCCCAGTGGGAGGGCATTCCTGCAATGCATCCTGGGATTGCTGATAAATAGGGCGGGAGCATGTCACAGGGTGTCTTTTGGCGGGAGCAAAGTCCCAGGAGGAGGGGGACGGCTGTCTCTCCTCCTGCAGAGTGAGGAAGGTGGTCCAGGCAGTCGACCTAGGGACCAGGGGTTGAGTTGTGCGCAGAAGGATCCAGTGTGCTGACCAAATGGAGCTGTTGGGCACCACGGCACATGCCTAGTTCTACATCATTTTTTTTACTTAACCGCTTGCCGACCGCCGCACGACTATTTACTGCGGCGTTCAGCCCCTCACAGGCAAAGCGACGTAAGGCTACGTCGCTAGCCTGTGAGGGTCTAGGGAGCGAGCACACGCCGCTGGAGGCGCGCTCCCGCGCGGTCACGGACCCCCCCGCACGGTCGGTCACTCGCGATCGTCCGTTAGAGCGGGAGAAAGGCAGGCGGCTGATGTAAACAAAGCTGCCTGTCATTCTCCCCTGTGTAAGAATGGTGATCATACGGTTACAGTAACAGTGCATATGTATAGCACTGATTACTGTAGTAATGTCACTGGTAACCCCAAAAGTGTCAAAAATGTCAGCCAAGGGTCCGATCTGTCCGCCGCAATGTCGCAGTACTGCAAAAAAAAAAAAAATTGCAGATCGCCGCCATTACGCGTTAAAAAAAAAAAACAACAAAAATGATAAAAATCTTTCCCTTAGTTAGTAAACGCAATAACTTTTGCGCAAACCAATCAAAATACGCTTTTTGCGATTATTTTTACCAAACATAGGTAGCAGAAAACAAATTGGCCTAAAATGTTAAAAAATTTTGATTTTTCCTTTTTTTTGAGGGGAATTTCATATAAAAAATGTGAAAAATATTGTTATTTTTGCAAAATTGACGCTCTTTTTTTGGTTATAGCGCAAAAAGTAGAAATTGCACAGGTGATCAAATACCACCAAAAGAAAGCTCTGTTTGTGGGGAAAAAAGGACGTCAAATTAGTTTAGGTACAGCGTCGCACGACCGTGCAATTGTCCGTTAAAATCACGCAGTGCCGAATCGCAAAATAGGCCCTGGTCAGGAAGGGGGTAAAATCTTCCGAGGCTTAAGTGGTTAAATACTGTCTAATACCCCGTGTTATGTGCCCTCTCTTTGGATATGGGTCACTAACGGGGACTTTTCAGTCTCTTAGTTTTGTTCTTGTTCTCTATTTTGTTATTTATTTATTTTTTTTTTAAGACCCCGTTCACACTGGGGCGAGCCGACTTTGCCGGGCGACCTGTAAAGTCGCGGTGCGCAGCTCGCACCGCGACCTCGGAGTGGCCGGCACGGACTTCATATAATTGAAGTCAATACAGGTCGCTCCGGGTCGCCCCAAAGAAGCTCCGGACCCTTTTTCTAAGTCGGAGCGACTTGTGTCGCTCCTATTAGAACGGGTCCACAGCTTCTCTATGGCAGGCGACCTACGGCGACCTGTCAGGCGACCAGGTCGCCCCAGTGTGAACCGGCTCTAAACGCTTTTTAATGAAGGAGAAAAGACATTTGGTACAGTAAACAAAGCGCTCAACATGAGCGCATAAAATAGTAAGGTATAATACATTACAAATACATTTCGAAACATCAAATATGCAGCATTCCACATCATTACAGAGCTCATATATATGCAAAGCAACAGATAGATTCAAAGTCATGAGTGCCAAGAAGCAACAAAGCCAACAGACCTATAGTCTGCCGAGTTCAAAACCTTTCTCAGTGAGATATCTAGTACTCAGTGATTTCTTCAGGCACTGGATACGGTGAGGGCAGAGAAGCACCAGACGTCCCAGACAGGGCCGGCCCTACCATGGGTCCCACTGGGTCCACTGGACCCAGGCAGCACTTGGAGAGGGGCAGAAAATTGACTCCCAAGATTTTTTTTCCAGCAGTTCTGTGTCACCAGTTTGCGGCACGTTACGGGTGGCATTTCCCCATCTCAGACGGCCCCCTCAGTGCAAACTGATAAGTATGAGGAGGTGGGGCGTCTCCTCTGAGGAACGTCCCTCACGTGATTGTGGTGTGCGCAATGGCGTCAGACATCAGCGCATTCCATCTCACACAGGGCAGGATGGATTTTCTAGGGGGCGGTGGGCGTGGCAAACACAGGAGGACAGACAGCAGGTGTTAGGTGGACCGGTCCGGTGGTGAGTTATGGAAGAAGATAACAGTATATTTAATTATTTCAAAATTGTATATTTATATAAAATAATGGATGTTGGGACCTTCTAGATTAACTTTCTGTCTCCTGGATTCTCCTCCATGCTCTTGAAACTGTGCTGGGAGACACAGCAAACCTTCTGGCAATGGCAGGTATTGATGGTCGCCTTAATGTTGCCCATCTAGTGCACCTGTTAATTTCATTAGCACAGAAGCAGCTAAAACTAATTACCAACCCCCTCTGCTACTTAACTGACCAGATCAATATCCCAGGAATTTAATTGACTTGATGCTAAAAAGTGTTGCATTCATTGTTTTTGAGCAGTGAGTATATATATATATACACACAGGTGCATCTCATAAAAGTAGAATATCATTAAAAAGTAAATCAATTAAAAAATGTAAACTCATATTTTATATAGATGCAGAGGCGTAACTAGAACCTTCAGGGCCCCGGTGCAAGAAACCATGAAGGGCCCCCCAGACCTGGGGCTCTTCCCCTGGGGGTGAACAGGGGAGCACACAGGGGCCCAGAGACAGCAGAACACAAGTGAACTGGATAGGAGGAGTGGCGGGGGCAGCATACAGAGGAACCAATCTCCTCCATTTTCCTCCTGCAGCTACAGGAGGAAAAAGGAAGACAGTGATTTCCCTACATGCTGCCCCCGCCGCCCCTCCTTTCCAGGTGTACAGGGGAGCCACACAGGCCCCCTGGAGCATGGGGCCCGGTTGCGATTGCAACCCCTGTAGTTACGTCCCTGTATAGATGCGTTACACACAGTGATCCCATGATGATGTGACCAGGTATTGGTAGTTTTGGCAGTGTGGGCGGTGCCAAGTCCTGCTGGAAAATGAAATCAGCATCTCCATGAAGCTGGTCAGCAGAGGGACGCATGAAGAGCTCTAGAATTTCCTGCTAGAGGGCTGCGCTGGCTTTGGACTTGATAAAACACAGTGGACCAACACCAGCAGAGGACACGGCTCCCCAAATCATCACCGACTGTGCATTTCATTTTATTTGGAAATGAAGGTCCCAGAGTCTGGAGGAGGAGTGGAGAGGCACAGAATCCAAGCTGCATGAGGTCCAGTGTGAAGTTTCCACAGTCAGTGATGATTTGGGGAGCCATGTCATCTGCTGGTGTTGGTCCTCTGTGTTTTATCAAATCCAAAGTCAGGATAGCCCTCTAGCAGGAAATTCTAGAGCTCTTCATGCTTCCCTCTGACCAGCTTTATGGAGATGCTGATTTCATTTTCCAGCAGGACTTGGCACCGCCCACACTGCCAAAACTACCAATACCTGGTCACATAATCATGGGATCACTGTGCTTGATTGGCCAGCAAAGTCGTCTGACCTAAACCCCATAGAGAATCTGTAGGGTATTGTTAAGACGAAGAGGAGAGACATCAG
This sequence comes from Pelophylax lessonae, assembly GCF_965119305.1. NCBI lineage: Eukaryota > Metazoa > Chordata > Amphibia > Anura > Ranidae > Pelophylax > Pelophylax lessonae. The sequence continues at coordinate 10,223,369 of NC_138779.1, forward strand.
ACCCAACAATGCAGAGGAGCTGAAGGCCACTATCAAAGCAACCTGGGCTTCTATAACACCTCAGCAGTGCCACTGGCTGATCGCCTCCATGCCACGCCGCATGGATGCAGTAATTCATCCAAAAGGACCTCCGACCAAGTACTGAGTGCATCCTATACTGTACATGGACAAACTTTTCACTAAGACAACATTTCTTTATTATAAATCCTTTTTTTTTATTGGTCCCCACAATATAATGTTCTAATTTTCTGAGGCACTGAATTTTGGGGTGTCACTCGCTGTAATCCATAATCATAAAAATTAAAAGAAAAAAATTCTTAAAATATATCACTCTGTGTGAAATACCTCTATATAAAATATAGAAGATTACATTTTTGAATTTAATTACTGAAATAAATTAACTTTTTTATGATCAAATTTTATGAGATACACCTGTATATATTTAAAGTGTCGATGTGACAAATGCCTGGGATTTCTTAGATGTACACATTTTTGCATGTATAATTTTGTGCATATTGATTGATGTGTGCAGTTGCGGCTGACCTTTTTTATATATATATACATACATATACACAGTATCTCACAAAAGTGAGTACACCCCGCACATTTTTGTAAATATTTTATTATATTTTTTCATGTGACAACACTGAAGAAATTACACTTTGCTACAAGATGTGCCATGTTAAACTTTCAGTGACCAGTATGAGAGTGAGAGCGATAGCAGGGCCCTCTAGTTCCTCCTGTTTTGAATTGTATTGTCTTCCCTCACATTGTAAAGCGCTGCGCAAACTGTTGGCATTATATAAATCCTATAATAATAATAACTCCAAATTTAACACACCTTCTTACAATTTGCACCTGAGACCTTGTAACACTAACGAGTCACATGACACCGGGGAGGGAAAATGGCTAATTGGGCCCAATTTGGACATTTTCACTTAGGGGTGTACTCACTTTTGTTGCCAGCGGTTTAGACATTAATGGCTGTGTGTTGAGTTATTTTGAGGGGACAGAAAATTGCTACAATGTAAAGTAGTGAGTGTACAGCTTGTATAACAGTGTCAAAGTGTCATTTCTTCAGTGTTGTCACATGAAAAGATAGAATAAAATATTTACAAAAATGTGAGGGGTGTACTTACTTTTGTGAGATACTGTATTTATATATACACACCAGACATGGGAGTAAGTCACACATGTGCAAGTCTCAAGCAAGTCCCAAGTTACTGTGGGGAAAAGCAAGCAAGTCAAGTTGAGTCCCTGCTAGAAGTCAAGTCATTTATTTTGGTCAAGTCACAAATCCAGTCAAAATACTGATCTACCCCAATTTTCACCTAAATCAGTTAAAAGTCAGTGGTCAGGAAAGGTTTTGCTTTATTTTCAACATTAACAAAACTGCTTAGTTCTTTTTTCTTGGCATAGAAACACATAAAGAAACATTTTGAATGCCCAAAAAGCTCAAAATCCTTCGTCCGGTCATCAACACCACAGTCACTAAAAACATGTGATGTATTTTTCATTGTTAAACAGCCAGTGTCCTAAGAATCAGAACACACTGAGGTGTTTGAAGTGACTGTGGTGTCAGAAACATAACAGGTACATTAATTTCGCTTTAACACATCTTGAGAAAATGCAAATATTTAATAACTTAAAGAGTAAAGTCATTTCGAGTCATATGTCTCAAGTCAAAGTCAAGCCTCAAGTCATGAATACCAAGTCAAAGTCAAAGTCAAGTCTTTTATTAATTTTAGTCAAGCAAGTCTCAAGTCCTCAAACTGGTGACTTAAGTCTTGTGACTCGAGTCCCCCACCTCTGATACACACACACACACACATATATATATACAGTATATATGCTTTTTTTATAATTTATTTTTCATATTGTTATTGTAGGGCCTGGCAGGGGGGGCCCCATTGATCTGAGACCATTTAAATGGCCACTGTTTATGAGGTTGGTTTAGCTCTGAGGAAGAAGGCTTGTCCCCCGAAATGCATCAGCATTCCAACCATTTGGTCCCAGGGTGGGTTTCACAGCGTTCATCTGAAGTATACCAGTTGCTGTTTTTTTATCTACTTGGTAGTATCCATTTGTCTTGGTGGATTTATTAAATTTGTCTATGGTAATGCATGAGGTGTTTGCACCCTCCTGTGTGTGTTTTATGCAGGTTGTTGAAGATTTCCCAGTCTGTGGAGGGCTGCACCCCAAGTGGCATTGTGGATAGAAACAATATTGAAGAAGTCTTCTGGATCTTGCGCTGGAGTGTTTTTGAAGAATGTAGTAGACCCTGGGATCTGTGTATGGCCAGCTTTGGGCTTGTAGGGTTAAAGACCCTATGAAAATATATAGGTCACATATGCAATGCATGCTATACAAATATGTAACAACATCTACCAAAGTAAGTTGCACTGGCTGTGTTTTACCTTTGAACAGTTTCTTCTCTATCACCTTTCTGCACAGTATAGCTATCCTCGGGCCTACTTCCTACAAGAGGATATCAAACAGAGCAGATTAGATTAGAACTATTAGAATAGTCCTCATTCATCGTCTGCTACCCAAAGGTTTAGGAGTGTCTATGGGGATGTTTGACCATTCTTCCAGAAGCGCATTTGTGAGGTCAGGCACTGATGTTGGAGAAGGCCTGGCTCGCCATCTCCGCTCTAATTCATCCCAAAGATGTTCTATTGGGTTGAGGTCAGGACTCTGTGCAGGACAGTCAAGTTCCTCCACTGCAAACTCACTCATCCATGTTTTTATGGACATTGCTTTGTGCACTGGTGCGCAGTCATGTTGGAACAGGAAGGGGCCGTCCCCAAACTCCTCCCACAAAGTTGGGAGCATGAAATTGTCCATAATGTCTTGGTATGCTGACGCTTGACAGGACTCTGTGCAGGCCAGTCAAGTTCCCCCACCCCAAACTCGCTCAGCCATGTTTTTATGGACCTTGCTTTGTGCACTGGTCCAAATCATTTGGTGGAGGGGGGGGGGGGGTTATGGTGTGGGGTTGTTTTTCAGGGGTTGGAATTGGCCTCTTATGCCCCATACACACGTGCAGATTATCTGCAGACTTTTGTCTGCAGACTTACCAAAACCATATAATATGAGGTCAAACCTAAACACTTTCAATTTGTATGCAATCCGGCAGGCCCTTGCACTACATAGAAAAGGTAAGTCTGCAGACAAAAGTCTGCAGATAATCTGCACGTGTGTATGGGGCATTAGTTCCAGTGAAGGGAACTCTTAAGGCGTCCGCATGCCAAGACATTTTGGACAATTTCAAACTCCCAACTTTGTGGGAGGAGTTTGGGGATGGCTCCTTCCTGTTCCAACATGACTGCGTACCAGTTCACAAAGCAAGGTCCATAAAGACATGGATGAGCGAGTTTGGGGTTGAGGAACTTGAATGGCATGCACAGAGTCCTGACATCAGGCCTATAGAACATCTTTGGGATGAATTAGGGCGCAGACTGCAAGCCAGGCCTTCTCGTCCACATCAGTAACTGACCTCACAAATGTGCTTCTGGAAGAATGGTCAAACATTCCCATAGACACACTCCTAAACCTTGTGGACAGAATTCCCAGAAGAGTTGAAGCTGTTATAGCTGCAAAAGGTGGGCCAACTAAACATTGAACCCTACGGAGTAAGACTAGGATGGAAGAATGGTGAAACAATCCCATAGACACTCCTAAACCTTGTGGACGGCCTTCCTAGAAGAGTTGAAGCTGTTATAGCTGCAAAGGGTGGGCCAACTCAATATTGAACCCTACGGACTAAGTCTGGGATGCCATTAAAGTTCATGTGTGTGTAAAGGCAGGCGTCCCAAAACTTTTCGTAATATAGTGTAGAAAGGCTGCCATTGCTGACCTGCTGACTGCCCAGCTTTCATGCTGATCCACCAGCTTCAGTATCTTCTGAGTTAATGACCCCGGAGCAAGTATGCACAATTAAAGTTTTGACTTTGATTATGGCTTTACTGACTACGAAGTGGCATAAAGCATGTAGACAGGTAAGTAGCATGTTAAAGACAAAGTCAACAATGACTTCTACCATTTCTCTTCTTCTTTAGCAGACTTCAAGCCTCATAGAACTGGAGAAATCTTCAATATACCAAGGCTGTACTGAATGTAATGCAACATTTTTTTTAAATTAATTTACATAGGCTGTTTAAATGTCACATGCTGGTAGAGTAACTCTTAATCTTTAATAACTGTTTCTATATAGCAGCCTTTCTCAACCTTTCTACCCTTGAAATCATTTTCAGGTCTTTGGAAACACCTACTAAAACCAATTCATTGGGGGTCAGTGGGAAGATACACCCCCCCCCCCCCCTACATTGTAGTCAGAATGCCACCCATACAGCCTGCTAAAAAGATCATTAGTGATTCCACTGACATTACCAAGTGGCGTTGGGCCTGGACCTCTGCAGACACCATTAATTGGAAGGCCAGTCAGCCACAGCTCAACAAACACCTAGCAACTCATTGGAGTAACCCCGGTTGAGAATGACCGCTCTGTAATAACTCTTTTTTTTATTGCTGGTAAATAATGGATTCCAAGCAGAAGTAATGTGCCGTCATTGAGTTCTTGACCAAGGAAAGGTGCAGGCTGTCTGACATCCACAAAGGGCTACAGAGTATTTATGGAGATGACACCAGGGGAATGTCTGGTGATTGGTGACTCTTGTCAATGAGGTCATCTCCATAAAAATTGTGTAACCTTCTTCTGTGGATGTCAGACAGCCTGCACCCCTCCTTCATCAAGAACTCAATGACGGGATGTTGCTTCTTCTTCTAATCCATTATGTACCGGTAATGAAAAAGAAGAGTAAAGCCCCGTACACACGCATCGATAATTGGCTGTGAATTTTCGGCCAACGTCCGATCGCCGATTTTCGGCTTGTTAGTATGATGCTTCCGACAACCGACTCGACTTTTCGGCTGAAAAAAATCTGGTGTGCAGGCTATAAAATTGTTGTTGGCCGTCAACACAACGGCCGATTTTCCGTCAGTGAGTACAGATTTCGGCAGACAAAAATCTGATGAGCAAGACTGGGCATGCTCAGAGAAGAAAAAACACAGGGAAAGTAAACCATCACATGACATCACTTCTGAAGTAGATTTTTGTTGGCCGTGAAAATTCGTGTGCAGTCTAGGCACATTCCAACCAACAAAACACCACTCTGCACAAAAGTCGGACGATCGGTCGGCCGATAATCGTTGCGTGTGTACGAGGCATTACTATAGAGCAGGGGTACTCAAATGTAAACTTGAAAGGTCCACTTACCAATTTTCCATTCAGTCCGAGGTCCGGAAAACTGACCGTCAAATTCCAAATACAGAACGCCAACAACAAAAGGCATTCCCCCAAAACTTTTGAACTATACACAAAAAAATGACCTAACAAATACACAACCAATATGTGAAATATGATGTTTGATCCATAGATAGAGAGAGACTGCAAACAAAATTTTGTGTCTTTTAGCTATTCTTCCCGTCAGCCTGATTTATAATTTCAGCCATTGTGGCGGCAATGATGGAAAACAAATATATATGTGCATGTAAAATAAATCTATAATTTTAACTATACAGAACTACAGAAATGTTTTTGAAAAGAATAATGTATTTCACCTGCATATCCACTGAAAATATACAGCAAAAAATAGTTTGTACTACTGTAAACCATAAAAATGAAGTCTCACTGCATTTTTAAAGAATTATTTTCATTATATTATATGAAAATAATTCTTTAAAAATGCAGTGAGACTTCATTTTTATGGTTTACAGTAGTACAAACTATTTTTTGCTGTATATTTTCAGTGGATATGCAGGTGAAATACATTATTCTTTTTAAAAACATTTCTGTAGTTCTGTATAGATAAAATTATAGATTTATTTTACATTCAAGCATTCCCGCACTTACTTGTCTTCCTAGTTGCTGTAGTGTAGAGAAAAGAAACCCCCTTCCTCTAAGGTGGCATGATCGGTGGTCGGTCGGGGATGCAGGGATGGTCAGGATGTGAGTTTGGAGTGACCCTCTTCGATGTGGTAGGTCCCGGTCTTTCTGCTTGGCAAGGAGATGAGCTCTCAGACGCCCATGCACCTAGCCACCGAGCAGATGTCTCTTCACCACCTGCCGCCGAAGCCCGGCTTCCCTCAGCTCAGTGTCCACAGACTACAACTCCCGGAATGCAGCGCGGCGGGGGTGCTTAGGCGCGAGGAGGAATAAGTTCCTCCTCCGCTGTGAATGCTGGGCGACGGGCAGGGCGGCGGTTGGGTGAAAAGGAATAGGCAGCAGCTTCAGCACAGACAGACCGCCGCGGTCCAGAGCTAAGCGCGCCTGGGTCCGGACGCGGCCCGGAGTCCGCCTATTGAGGACCCGGGCTATAGAGGAAGAGTTACTCTACCAACCTGTGAAATATGAACGGCCTATGTAAGTGTCAGGGAATCCCTGTGAGACATCTGGCACAGATATGCACATGCGCAGGGTATTTAAAAAAGAATGGCTAACAAACGCAAGAATTTGCGAATGCGCACAAGCACAGATACAATTACTCTTGGCGCCAGATAGGCTATTTAAAGGGAGCCCATTCCCATTTCTGACTGATCTTCAGCTGTGCCCTGTGTCCTGATTGTCCCAGCATGCTTTCCCGTTGCTGACCTGGCGTGTTCTTGACCTGACCTTGGATTCCGCTTCTGCCTTTCTGTTAACCTTTGACCCGGCTCCGTTCCGGACTTTGGCTCTGCACATGACTTGGTACCTCATTGCCTGCCCGTTGATGACCCCGGCTATTCCTGAGACTCTGTTCCTGCCTCTGACCCTGCTGCCGTGTTATGTCTACCCTGCTGAGATCTCCTAAAATAAGACAGATCTCATAGTGGTGGGCGCAGTTTGTTTATTGAGAACATGAACAGACAAACAAGCACAACAGGCGGCTTTAACATTTTGGCAAAATACAGCTACAAAAATTGTAGTATTAGAACGTTGTAGTGGCGGCAGCGGTAATGATCGCTCCGTTATTCCAGTCACAAAGATGGCAGTATGGGAATGTGTGTTTTTTTTTTGTTCTCTTCACACCGTGACCAGCTAATGTTATCTGAAGGGCCAAATAAGTGCATGCAGCTTTGTCAAACAAAAATAACCAGAAAAGATTTAACAAAGTCAAAAAGCTGCATATAAGTTGGTTCCTTGACAACAAAGCCGTTTCCTCGGATAAGAAAGAAACCTTTAAATATTTTCGTAACCCCCATCTGTAACTGTTTCAGTTTTTTTTTTAGTTTTTTTTTTTAAAACAAGACAAACTCTTCAAGTCTTCAATAAGAAAGTGCAAAAAATGTACAAGGAAATTAAATCCCTTTTTTTTTTTTTTTTTCAAGAAGTTCATTGGATGGTTTTTGTAGGACGTTAGAAATGTGGTTATATGGCTGTCTCTGAGCGTGGTATGCTTTTAATCTTCAATAAAAATGATATCGTGGGGTCTTCCCTTCCGATCCAACGGCGCACCGTCCAGGAGTGACTCGATTGACTTCCTGTCTGGGTAACAAGGGTGCGGCCCATTTGAAGCTGTAGGGGGGGAAACAAAATAAATAAATAACAGATGCATTGAGGGGAATTTACTAAGACTAGATAAGAGTTATTATTCCTGTCGCACACCTTCCTGGGTATAGACTAGTGATCGACCGATATCGTTTTTTTAATGCCGATACCGATATTTTGGTCATTGGATATCGGCCGATATTTTCGGACATGTAAAAATTTTTTTTTTTTCTAAAGGTACTCCTTGTGGAGGGATCTGGGGGTCTTAAAGACCCCAACCCCTCCTCAGCACTGAAAAGCATTCAAAACGCCAAGTTTGGTTGTTTTGAATGCTGTCAGTTTTTTTAATTCGGCGTCGCGTACCGGAGAGTGATGTCATGACATCACTTCCAGGTTTTTTACATGGAGACCGGCGCATGCGCACTTGCGGCAGGAATACCGGCTTTAACAGGGACACATCTTCATGCTACACCGGGTCTTCACTTCGGCGGCGGCGGTGGAGGTAGGATGCCCGGGTTTCCCGGTGGGATGGGAGACTCAGGTGAGCCGTGGAAGGCGGTGGGAGGGGGGGGGGGATGTCCCCTCCTGCTCCTTGTAATGACAGCCGAGCGGCTACTCAGCCGCAACAGTCGTCATTACAAGTCAGCCGACCGTCAGCTATGGACGCCGGTATCGGGGTGATGCCTCTAGCTGCAGGAATCACTCCGGTACAAGCACTTTCCCGAAATATCGGTAACCTCAGGGGCCGATTCTGATATATTGGGGAAAGTGCATATCGGCCCCCAATATATCGGTGTTGCCGATAATCGGTCGATCTCTAGTATAGACACATCTTTTTTGGACTGCTTTGCAAGATCCATGGCGTGCTGGCGAACATGTATATTTACTAAAACTAGTGCAGCCAGAATCTGGAGCCATTTTCATTTCAAACTAATTTTATTTTTTATATAATTTTTTTCCTTTTTCATTCGATACCTTATTCCCTACTCCCATCCCCAATCATCCGCATGCTAATGATATTTTTTTAATAAAACCTATTTTGATTACATACCTTATTTTAGCCCCGGTGATGTCATCACTGGGTCTCTGTGCATTGCTATAAAATAGTGACCGGTGGGAGGGGCATCAGGGAACTGTACAAGTAACTTCCTCAAACATCCTTCCTGAAAAGGAGCCCTCAGCCCAGATGCAGTGGACTGGCTCTGGAGGGAGGAGTTAAAAGTGGTTGTAAAGTGAGAAGGTTTTTTTTATCTTAATGCATTCTATGCATTAAGATAAAAAACCTTGTTTGTGTAGCAGCTTCTCCCAGCCCCCCTAATGCTTACTTGAGCCCCCTCTCGATGTCCACGACTGTCTCAGCCTTCCGGGATCCCCCTCCACATTGGCTAAGACACAGCAGTGGCGCCAATTGGTTCCTGCTGCTGTCAATCAGTCAGTTAGCCAATGAGGAGAGAGAGGGGGAAGGGCCAAACCGCAGCTCTGTGTCTGAATGGACACACGACACTGTGACTCGGCTCGGGTGCCCCTATAGCAAGCTGCTTGCTGTGGGGGCACTTAAAGGGAGAGAGGAGCCAGGAGAGCCGAAGAGGGACCCGAGAATAGAAGGATCCGGGCTGGTCTGTGCAAAACCAATGTTTGTTATATTTATTGAAAAAAAGCGTGACTTTACAATCAATTTAAGCAAAAATTAAAATGCCCTGATGGGTGGATGTCAGTCTGGAGGGGTGTGCTTTCCTAGGCAGGTTGCATCTGCATGCAGACCACCCTAGGTAACACCCACATGTAATGCTGAGCCTCCATGATGGAAAGAACTGAACTCTAATAAATGAAAAGTGAGGGCCAGGGACAGTCAGGCTGGAGAGGAAAGGGCTGGATGATACTGCACATTCTTCAGCCAGGAAATGAGGGTGACTCTAGCTGATTTTTTTGCAGCTTGTAATGCACAGTGTGCAGTTAAATCAGAGTAAGCAATTTCAATGAAGGAGAAGAGTCGGTACATCTGTGCAAGGCTGCAGGGGAGGCCGGAGGTCAGATTTAATACAATTATGGATTCTTAGAAAAAAAATAAAAATAATGGGGCAGCACAAGTAGCTTATAAGGATCTGCTGCAAAGCAGTATGTTGAATGGAGGAAAGAAGAGAGAGGGGAGAACAGAGGGAACAGATATATGAGAAAAGATAGGGGAGAGATAAGAAAAGAGAGAAGAAAGGATAGAGAAGAGAGGAAAAGAGTGAAGGGATAGAGAGGGCAGAGAAGAGAACAGATAAATTAGAGGGGAAGGGAAAGAGAGGAGAGGAGAGAAGAAGGGAGAGAGAACAGAGGGAAGAGAAAAGACAAATGGGAGAGGAGGCAGAGAAGAGAGCAGAGAGAAGAAAAACGAGTGGGGAAGGTAAGAGAAGAAAGGAGAGAAAGAGAACAGAGAAGAGAGCAGAGAGGACAGAGAAGAGAGGAGAGAGAAGAATGAGAGAAAAGAGAGGGGAAGGGAGAGAGAGGTCAGAGAAGAGAGCAGAGAAAAGAGGAGAATGAAAGAAGAGAAAAGAGAGGAGAAAGGATAGCGAAGAGAGGAGAGGAAAGAGGAGCAAAGAGAGAAGGGAGAGAGAGAGAGAGAGAGAAGAGAATGAGAGAAAAGAGAGGGGAAGGGAGAGAGAGGTCAGAGAAGAGAGCAGAGAAAAGAGAGGAGAGGAAAGAGGAGAAAAGAGAGAAGGGAGAGAGAGAGGACAAAGAGAGGAGGGAAGAGAAGACAGAAAGAGAGAAGGGAGAGAGAGGACAGAGAAGAGAGGAGGGGAAAGAAGGGAGAGAGAGGGTAGAGAAGAGAGGAGGGGAAAGAAGGGAGGGAAGAGAAGAGAGAAAGAGAGAAGGGAGAGAGAGAAGAGAGAAATAGAGGGGAAGAGAAGGAGAGAGGGAGAGAAGAGAGCAGAGGGAAGAGAAAAGAGGAGAAGGGAGAGAGAGCAGAGAAGAGAGCAGAGGGAAGAGAAAAGAGTGGAGAAGGGAGAGGACAGAGAAGAGAGGAGTGATGGCCTAGTTTGTGTGTTGCTGCTCCTTGAGGCTATTGCTCACCCTGGAACAGGTGTTCACTGCAGCGGGTGTCAATGCTAAGTTAATGACACCCCAAACGCAGGTTGCAAATAGTGCATTTGTGCACACCGGATTGCAATGTACAAAAGTATCATGTGATCCGGTTGCAGTGCGTTTCCTAAAGAAGTGCATGTAGTACCATTGGTGCAGTGCAGTGTGATTCGAGCCCATTCAAAATGAATGGGTTTCAATCACACCGCACTGAATTGCATGTGAATCACGCAGTAACATGCATCGATTCATAGTGTGAACCGGGGCTGAGGGGCAGGGGGTGGGTGTGAACCGGGGCTGAGGGGCAGGGGGTGGGTGGGTCCTATTTTGAATGGGCTGACTAATACACCGTATTGCAATATGCTTTAACATAGGGAAAAGAGGTGCTCTGTGGCACAATGCTGTCAGGTGTGAATGGGCCATAACTTACCTTTCCTGTCCCCCTGCATATTACATAAGAGGAGCATTGTACTGTACAAGGACTGACCACAGCGGCTGCTTCCACTGACATGAGAACAGGATGGGAAAGGAGCGGCGTTAGCATTTTTTTCACTGGTTATGAACTTTTGATGATGGGAGTAATAGGGATGCATCCAAACCCAGAATTTACCGTGACACTGAAAACGATGAATAATTGATGAAGAAATCGTTCGCTCTGCACTTAGAGCACATACTCCCCTATTGTGGAGGTTCTGTCAATATGAATTATTTACAATGCACAATCAATATTAGGATATGCTGAAAATTCCACTTTGCTGTTTTGTACTTTATTTATTTTTATTTTCATGTAAAAGGAAAGCTCCCCTTTTATGTGCCCGCATCTGTAGAACAATCCGTCTTACAGGGTAAGTTCACCATTACCAAAACAAAACTGCCTTTGCAGGTAGGGGGTGTCTGTAGATAAAAACCAAACTGTGTAGCTTTGACTGAAGTTGGATAATGCCCTTGCTATAGGTGTAGGCCATTTATATACCTCCTGAACCCTGGAACTTCAAGAGATGGTATCATCCAGTCCTGCCTTGTTGCTAGGACGTTGCTAGGACACACACAGGGCCAGATTAATGTAGGGGCTATTGGAGCTGCAGCTCCAGGCCCCAACCCTAATATAGGCCCAGTAGGGGCAGACTGACTATTCAACTCAGGGCCAGTAGGGGGCCACATAAGAGGCTCCCGGCACCTCCTGCAGCAGGGGAAATATGACAGTCAGGGTTTTATTGGTGCGGTGGTAAGGGCAATTTAAAGCACTGATCTCCCTCTTTGACTCTCCATGAAGCATCTGAACGCTGCTTCTCCTCCTCTCCCTCCCGCAGCTTTCAGCTGCTTCTTTTGTGAGCCATAGAGGGAGATCAGTGCTTATAATTGCCCCCCCCCCCCCTCGCCTGCACCATTCACCCCAGACTGTCCATCAGATTCCCCCTGCTCTCTGGGTACTGATCCTTACCGATCACTGACTGTGTTCATTCATGCCTGAAGCACCAAAATCCTCAGCACCAGGCCCATAATCCAACCCTGGACACACACAGCCATTACTGCTCACTGCCATCATCATAGGAGCAAGCGATCAAACCCCAGCCCATACAATATGTGGTTTCCTATATCCTTGTTGCAACAGCACTGAGCTCAGAACTACAGCAACAGGGGAGAGACTGCTTGTGAAGGGTCTGAACTGACTGTAAGTGTCTTAGGAACATCCTTGCAACAAGACAGGGCAAGATGGTGTCCTATTTGGTAGGCATGTAAATGGCACACACCTATAGCAAAGGCATTATTCAACTTTAGCTGAAGCTGCTAAGTTTATATACAGTCGGTCTTTACCTGCACTGGCAGTTTTTAGGTAAAAACCTTTAAGATGGATTATTGTGGTTAACATCACGCCCTCTCTGAGAGAAAACTACTGATGTCATCGGCGCATGCACTCTGGTGGAACGGCCCCCTATGCTGTTTCTTCAGACCCCTGTGCCATAATCGGCGGCTCCCGTGCGCAAGCGTGGGAGTGACGTCACATGGCTCCAGCCAATCACACAGCCGGAGTTTGCGGACCCAGAAGGAAGACGGGCGAAGATGGATGCGGCCTCCAGCGGGAATGACGAGGGCTTCGTTTGCAGGTAAGCGTCACATAATATGCTAGTATGCGAGGCATACTAGCACATTATGCCTTAACTTTGCAGGTAAGAAAAAAAGCAGAGTTTACTTCCATTTTAATAAAGAAAACTATTTTATACAACAGCCCGGTGAAGTGTTCGATTTTGTAATTTTGATACAAAGGTTTTTTTGTCTAGATATGAATATCTAAATGGAGTCTGAGTCCAAATCAGGTTTTTATTGTAAAGGGTCTGTTGTATAACGCATCCCTTTGCATTCTATAGCTACGACTATGATCTGGGTGTTATATTTGATGAAAGGTCTCTGTATCTACTTATGTAACCTTTGTCATTGATTCCATGCTTGCTTTGTATGTTGGGATTTGGGATATTGTTGTCTATACTTTCTGGTGTCGGAGTAACTCTGTACTTTACAGCCCCATGACTGGATTCAATAAAAGCCTAAATTTAAAAAAAATAAAAATAAATGGATTGTACGACAGATGTGGGCACATAAATGGGCGTTGAGGTTCAAACCTAAAGCTTCTTATTATAGGAAGCTCCTGCAGACAGTTAACCTCCCTGGTGGTATGATTGATTCCGATTTTAGGTGCTGAAAGCGGTACAATTATTTTCCATGTGATTCTTAAGAATGAGCAGCCCAAACCAACTATTTACATATGATTTTTTTTACTGTGCGTTCTTCTTTATAACATCTCAGGTTTGATAAAGTTTGAAACACAAAATCATAAATTATAATATAATAAATAACTATAAATAAGTTAAAGAATATATATATATATATATATACACACACACACATTTATATATATATATATATATATATATATATATATATATATTTATATATATATATATAAATGTGTCTATGTGTATATATATATATATATATATACACACATATATATATATATATATATATATATATATATATATACGTATATATGTGTGTGTATACATATATATACATATAAATATACATTATATCTATATATATATGTACATATATATATATATATATATATATATATATATATATATACACACACTGTATATATATATACTGTATGTATATATATATAAAAAGTACAGTAAAACTGCAGGAAAGGGCACTGGGGGGCAAACTAATGTCAATTTATTTTATTTTGTAATGGTATCAGTGTGTTTGGTGTGTTTTACTATTTGAATTTGCCGCCAGTTCCACTCCCCCCTGCGAGCGTCACGTCGCAGGAGATGGAAGCCGGGGCTCACAGCATCGGGCGGAAGATCCGGCCGCCATATGCTGCAGGGACACATGGCTGGATCCCGGGGACAAGGTAAGTAACCTCTACCAGGATCCAGCGATGCTCCCTGGCGGTACCCAGAATGTGGCTCGGGGTTACTGCTAATGCCAGTGAAATCCCACCCCGAGCCACGCTCAGGAATAGAGCAAGGGAGGTTAAGCATACCGCCCAACTTTCTGAGATTGAAATGAGGGACACCTATAAGCAAACGTATGTAGGCATAGGACACACACCCTGATACGCCCTCCTTAAAGGAGAATTCAACAAAATAAATGATTGAGTAAACCCACAAGTGATTTTTTTTTACCACTACTATGCCTTTATATTGGCCTTAGGAATGTACACATGCAGAAATTTAGAAATTGGATGAAAGGTTTAGCCCTGTGAAACACTTTTTGATAGATGCGTAGCGCTTTTTTTATACAACTATATAGATTAGACCAAAATGAGGGAAAAAAAGAGGAGGAAAGAGGGAGTTTGTTCCGATTTAGGGACAGTCCCTCGAAATCAGGGACAGTTGGGAGCTATGGTTAAGGTCTCGCACTGGATTACTGCAGGGATCTGGAAGAAATACACAAACCTCACTGAGATATAAGAAAGAATACGCATGGCTCCTGTATTCAGACAATGTTTGCTTATCCCGGAGACTCCTGCCTTCAAAACCTTTTTGTTTCCTTTGCAACATCTAATTCATAGCAAAGTTTTCCGGTGCACTTTAGTTTGCTATAAATATACACTACAGAGACCAAGCTTAAAGCCAGCACCAACACTGAAGGATTAGACGGATGGTGTGGAGCACACAGTGGTGAGTCCACTTACCTCCCTTCCGCACGGGGGCTGTCCCGGAGGAACATTTCAGAAACAGCTAAAAATCTATTAATAAGGAAGAAAACATCCGGTTTGCCAGGCGGTTTTACTGGAAATATTCCCCATTTGATGATGGTGGTTCTTAAATGATCAGAGATGGCTTAGCAACTCACCTGCCACATAGGGGCCCAGGGGCATCTGGCTATAATTAACCATACTGCCTGGACCCGGTCCTCGGAAGTTTGGGCCAAAATTATTGTTGTACATCTGTGTGGAGCCAAAGGTCCCCTGCAAACAAAACAACACAAAAGTCAAACAGATGGACTCGGGGATTAAACAGTTAACCACTTAAGCCCCGGAAGATTTTACCCCCTTCCTGACCAGGTCCTATTTTGCGATTCGGCACGACATGACTTTAACTGACAATTGCGAAGTCGTGCGACGCTGTACCCAAATGAAATTGATGTCCTTTTTTCCCCACAAACAGAGCTTTCTTTCGGTGGTATTTGATCACCTGTGCGATTTTTATTTTTTGCGCTATAAACAAAAAAATAGCGTACATTTTGAAAAAATAACAATATTTTTCACATTTTTTTATATGAAATCCCCCCCCCCCCCCCCAAAAATGTAAAAATCTAATTTTTTTACTATTTTTGGCCAATTTGTTTTCTGCTACATATGTTTGGTAAAAAAAAAAACAATCGCAATAAGCGTATTTTGATTGGTTTGCACAAAAGTTATTGCGTTTACCAACTAAAGGAAAGATTTTTGTCATTTTTGGTGTTTTTTTTTTTTTTAACGAGTAATGGCGGCAATCTGAGATTTTTTTTTTGTGGGACTGCGACATTGCGGCAGACAGATCGGACCCTTGAACGGCATTTTTGAAACTTTTGGGGGTACCAGTGACATTACTACAGTAATCAGTGCTATAAATATGCACTGTTACTGTAAAAATGACACTGGCAGGGAAGGGGTTAACTTTATTGGTGATGCAGGGGTTAAGTGTGTCCCTAGGGGCGTGATTCTAACTGTAAAGGGGTGTGGCTAGTGATGTAAGCACAGAGACATACGATCCTACATAGCAGGGTCGTATGATCTCTGTTCTTACATCAGGCAGAATGACAGGGGGCTTTGTTTACATCAGCCGCCTGCCTTTCTCCCTCTCCACGGGAGATCGCGAGTGGCCGGCGGACATCGGGTCCGCTGGTCACATGCACGGGGATGTTAGGGAACGAGCGGGGGCGGGAGCGCGCCTCTGGCGGCGCTTGCTCGCCCCCTACAGGCTCACAGGCGAGCGATGTAGTCCTACGTCACTTTGCCTGTACGGTGCTGACCGCTGCAGTAAATAATCGTGCGGCGGTCGGCAAGCGGTTAAAGAGGAAACAAACTCTGTAAATTAATAGGAACTATTTTTAATCCTTGCTTTGAATATTAACCACTTCACGTCTAAACCTAAAACAAATGTTAATGCCTAAGCACAATTTTGCAACTTTGACATGCGTTAGTAAAACTGTACATATTATCACAACTACTTTGTGCATCCCGGTGGATTATACTGCGTTTTTTTCAGGACAAACTGGGCTTTCATTTAGTGGTAAATGGTAATGGATTTCTCCTGATTTTTCTTTTTATTATCAAAGGAAAATTGGTCCGAAATAGTAAAACAATTTGTTTTTTTTTAACCACTTGCCCACCGCCCCAGGCAGATTTATTGCGGAAGGGCGGCTCGGCTGCGCATAATCACGTAGATCTACATAATTACGTACATGTGGTCTCAGCGGCGAGTGAGTAGACACAGCGGGAGGAGCGGGCGCAACCGCTGCCGGCCTCCCGCGATCTTTAGAGAACCTGACAGGAGAGTGGCCAGCCTATGTAAACAAAGCAGGTGGCTCTCCTGTCAGACAGGCACAATGAGTGTGTGCCTGCTTGAGGGCCTCCCTCCCCAGCCCCCACAGTTAGTAAGCCCAATTTAGGCTCACACTTAACCCTGTTAATCACCCCCAGTATTAACCCCTTCCCTGCCAGTGTCATTTATACAGTAACAGTGCATATTATTTAGCACTGATCACTTTATTGGTGTCACTGGTCCCCAAAAAGTGTAATTTAGTGTCAGATTTGTCCACCGCAATGTCACAGTCCCACTAAAAAAATCGCTGATCACCGCCATTACTAATAAAAACATATTTGTATGCTGAACACCACATGTGATTTGCACCAAAAACGCACCGTATTCCTGTGCCCATCACATGTGATGTCTGTGCGATGCGATTTGAGCCATTTAATTTGTATGGCTCAAATTGCATCAGATTTGCACCAAAATGTTGTAGGACACTTTTTTCCCCACACCTAAATCTGAACACCCATGTAAATGCAATTCTGGCAAGCATTGCATTGTGGGAAAGTCGGAGTTACTAAAAAAGCAGAGAGGCGATTTTTAGCTAAAAACGCTGTAAAACGCTGAACAACGCTAATGCAAAAAAGTTATAATCACCCCCAGTATTAACCCCTTCCCTGCCAGTGTCATTTATACAGTAACAGTGCATATTATTTAGCACTGATCACTTTATTGGTGTCACTGGTCCCCAAAAAGTGTAATTTAGTGTCAGATTTGTCCACCGCAATGTCACAGTCCCACTAAAAAAATCGCTGATCACCGCCATTACTAATAAAAACATATTTGTATGCTGAACACCACATGTGATTTGCACCAAAAACGCACCGTATTCCTGTGCCCATCACATGTGATGTCTGTGCGATGCGATTTGAGCCATTTAATTTGTATGGCTCAAATTGCATCAGATTTGCACCAAAATGTTGTAGGACACTTTTTTCCCCACACCTAAATCTGAACACCCATGTAAATGCAATTCTGGCAAGCATTGCATTGTGGGAAAGTCGGAGTTACTAAAAAAGCAGAGAGGCGATTTTTAGCTAAAAACGCTGTAAAACGCTGAACAACGCTAATGCAAAAAAGTTATAAAACGCTGAAAAACTCACTACAAAGCTACTGGCGTTTTTATAAAGCCCAGTGTGCATGAGGCCTTAGAACAGGGGTGGGCAAACTTTTTGACTCGAGGGCCGCAATGGGTTCATATATTGGACCCGGGGGCCGGACCGAGAGTAGATGGACGGTGTGCCCCCTTTCAATGCAGAAAGACCAGCGTGCCCCCTTTCAATGCACAGTGACCAGCATGCCCCCTTTCAATGCACAGTGACCAGCGTGCCCCCTTTCAATGCAGTGACCAGCGTGCCCCCTTCAATGCAGAGACCAGCGTGCCCCCTTCAATGCAGAGACCAGCGTGCCCCCTTCAATGCAGAGACCGGCGTACCCCTTTCAATGCAGAGACCATTGTGCGTGCCCCCTTTCAATGCAGAGACCAGCGTGCGTGCCCCCTTTCAATGCAGAGACCAGCGTGCGTGCCCCCTTTCAATGCAGAGACCAGTGTGCCCCCTTCAATGCCGAGACCAGCGTGCGTGCCCCCTTCGATGCAGTGTGATGCAATGTAATGCAGTGTGGCTGACCCCCCCACACAATGGGTGGGCTCAGGGCGCACTGCTCTGCGCCCCGGGTCCACCCTTTGCTAAAGCCTGGCCGGGCCGGATTAAAAGGTCCGCTGGGCCGTAGTTTGCCCATTCCTGCCTTAGAATCACTATATGTCACAACTTCGCTATGGACTTTCCACCATTGTTTTTTCAATCGTTACTAATTATTATTATCACGTTTTTAGTCAATTATTGTTTTATTACACTGTTGTATAGTTTTTCATTGTCTATATATTGTTTTTGGATTAGTTTGGTCTTTGAACACATATGCACTTCATTTTTTTATCATATCACATCAGATTCAGAATAGCGCACTATTATATTTTGCCAGTTAAAGTAACGCCGTGCCAAATAGCAAAAAATAGACTTGTCATGAAGGGAGTAATATCTTCTTGAGTTAAAGTGGTTAACAAGGGATCATGGATTTTTTTTATACACAGTTACATTGGTCCAGCCTGGACCAATATAACTGTATATAACATACCTGGCTGATGCCCTTGGAAGCTGGAAGTCACTAAAATAGACACTGCTACTACACTGCTACTACAGTGACCTCCACTTGCTTCCGGGTCCCGTGCTGAGTGGCTGGCCTGCTACATTCTGAACACAGGAGGTCGGCCACTCGGCACAGGTGCCATTCAAGTGATGCTTTGCAATTTCGCAATGAAAGCAAATCATTCTGATTGGAGGAGGTGGAGAGTGTGGCGTCTACTTTGTCCAACCAGAGAGGGCTTCAGTGATTTCCATCTTCCAGGAGCATCAGCCACGTATGGTACATACATAGTTACATTGCCTCAAACTGGACCAATGTAACTAAATAATAAATATAAATATATATATAATAAAATGATAAAATATCCATACCTGGAATTCATCTTTAAGTGATTGATCCATATATAGTAGATTATAGACTTGGGGGGTTCTAACCTGGACTGTAGCTTCTCCTCCTCGGTTGGTCAGCCGGCTGAGAATACTGCGCTCGGACATCTGTAGGCGGGCTGCCACCGGGGGTATCCGGGACAGCATGGAGGGCAAGCGGGTCACGTCGGCCTTCATGTCGCTCAGCAGCTCTTCCAGCTGGTTCAGCACTGTCCACAAGTGACAAACCAAAAAAATGACATGATCACGTATATCTATTATCCAGTTTTGTTGCAGTTCAAAAACTTTAGGCAAATCTTTCATGCTTAGGAGGGGGCCATCAAATTCTCTACCGTAGGGAAATGGGGTCAGCAGCTGCAATGTCACATGCACCAGCCAGGGTCCCATCAATGAGCACAGATATATTCATGAACTCACAAACATAATGCAAACAAAACTGAGGGAGACATATCAATATTAATATTAGTCACTACCAGTGGCGGCTGGTGTTCCATGGGCCGGCAGATGGACCACACCATACCCGCACCCCCCCCCCCCGGACTACACCAGCTCGCACACCACAACCGGCTCACTCACCCTGGACAGACGTGCAGCAGTGGCGCCGGCTTCCCCTGCATCTCCTCCCTCCTCCTTGGCCAATAGCAAGGCCTTTCCTTTCAGCCAATTGGGAAACGGGACACGCTTCCTGATTGGCTGGGAGGAGAATCAGTGTGATAATAGCGAATATATACATTCTCTATTGTCACACAACTGGGTGGGCTCAGGGCGCAGTGCTCTGCGCCCCGAGCCCACCCTTTTTTGAAGCCTATTAGAGCCCCTGGCTCCAATCACATGCTTCAAAGAAAAAAATCCCCTATTGGAATCCATGCGTCCGGCGCCCTGCATGTAGATTAGGGGGATTGGGGACGGGCCACCACTGGTCACTGCAAAGACGGTCATATAGCTAAAGTGATGCTGGATTAAGTGTTTTTTTTTTTTACCATACATTGCTGGGTGTCACTGACCTTTGTGTAGGACGGCATTAGCAGGCTTGTTCCCTGCCAGAGACTCTTTGGAGAGATGCTGATGGCTCTCAGCAAGGCACTCCACTTCGGCCAGTCGGGCATTCAGTGCCATGGCTGGGTGGTTGGGATCCTGGGTCATATTGAGATAGGCGGCTCTTCTCAGCTGTTCTTCAATTACAAGCGCTTGTTCCAGAAGCTACAGGAAACACAAATGTTCCATTAGAAAATACTTTCTCAAAATTTTCCACAACCCCTAGCAAACTTTGGCAGAACCCTAGGATTTTACAGGACCCTGGTTGAGAAACCTTGCATTCGATCTTGCTGATCCATTCATTCTGTACCCATTCATAAGTACTGATCTCTCTCCTTCCTCTTTTGTAAGGGGAAGGGTAGAGACCAGCATTATAAACAGTACCATGTGGTCGCTGTGATGACCAATCAAAGCAATCACATGGTACCCAGCCCCTTAAATATTCTTGGTACAGTTTCTGTGTATACCCAACTCTCTAATGACAGCTGGGTACACAGCGATTACCAGCCAGATTGGCCACCTGATGGCTATTTATCCAGTGCTGTTCATAAAAGGCACTGTGTAAATTACCTGCTTCCCTACTGCACTATAGCCGAACGTCGGCTACAACGAGGCTCTCCAGCGCGTTCATGGACGTCCTCCCACCTGCACGCTATGTGACCGATGTGTACTTTCAGCTGATCACATTGAGGGCCCAATAACAGCAGCCCTTTACTGAAGCAGCCCTATCAGTGCCAACTCAGTGCGCATCAGTGCAGCCTCATCAGTGAAGAAGAAAAAATTACTTATTTGCAAAATTTTGTAACAAAAACTATGAAAACCTTTTTTTTTTTTTCAAAATTTTCAGGCTTTCTTTGTTTGTTTAGAAAAAATAAAAAACCCAGTGGGGATTACATACCACCAAAATAAAGCTCTAGGTCATGTGATCTCTGCTAATGGGTAGGGTGTCAGTCCCCTTTCAGCAGAAATCACACGACCAAACAGGGCAGGGGGAAGCTTTGAACAGCATTTTCTTCAAGTAAAGGAATGTTTTTTCCCCCTTCTATTACCCTTTATGTATCCATCCTGACAGGACGGTTAACAGGTCCACTTGGATGTATATATCACCACTATTGATCGACCGATATAGTTTTTTTAACGCCGATACTGATATTTTGGTCATCGGATATCGGCCGATATTTTCAGACATTAAAAATAATTTTTTTTTTTTTAAATGTCTACAGGTACTGTGGTGGAGGGATCTGGGGGTCTAAAAGACCCCAAACCCCTCCTCTGCACATAAAAGCATTCAAAACGCCAAGTTTGGCTGTTTTGAATGCTGTACGTTTTTTGAATTTCGGCGCCACCAGTACCCGGAAGTCATGTCATGACATGACTTCCGGGTACTCGGCGCCACCGAATTAAAAAAAAATGGAGACCCGGTCAGAGCTGAATGCGGTGTCTTCTCTTCGGCAGCCCAGCAGGTAAGATGCCCGATGGGATGGGAGCTGCGGAAGGCGGTGGGGGGGGGGAACATCCCCTCCCGCTCCTTGGAATGACAGCTTCTCAGCCGCATCGGTTGTCATTACAAGACAGCCGACCGTCGGCTATGGACGCCGGTACCGGGGTGATGCCTCTATCTGCAGGCATCACTCCGGTACAAGCACTTTCCCGAAATATCGGCAATATCGGTAAATCCAAAGTCCGATTCCGATATATTGGGAAAAGTGTACGTATGTGAGTTAGGGACCTTAGATTGTAAGCTCCTTGAGGGCAGGGACTGATGTGAATGTGCAATGTATATGTAAAGCGCTGCGTAAATTGACAGCGCTATATAAGTACCTGAAATAAATAATAATAAATAAGTGCATATCGGCCCCCGATATATCGGTGTTGCCGATAATCGGTCGATCACTAATCACCACCATAATACTTTGCCACGTGCACAAACTCAACATAAATCACATTTACCTTAAATCTTCGAGCCAGGAATTTATTCTTCATTTCCAGGTAGTTTCCTTTGTGTATCTCAGATTTAAAAGGCTCATTTAATATTAAGTAGCAAGGGTCGTTTTGTATATCCTGCCAGCGGGCATAGCCATGTCTGTAGGGGATAGCAATGAAGGAGGACAACTGCTTGCTGGACGGACAATTATTAGTGATACCCCGTATGCCGAGTCAACAATTAATCTCCAAACAAAGAGGGATTATCGGGAGAGAAGGCCATGCAATAATAAATACATCTCCCTCCCCGGGGTGAGTTAACCTTTAATTACCAATAAATAAAGAGCAAGGATCGGCACCCCGCTGGATTACACTAGTCCTGATGAACACAGAGGAGCCTCATGCTGACGGTAATGAAAAGGTCATTATGGCTAAGAGTGATTTTAGGGGTTATTATCGTGTAGATGGTGCAGCGGGAATCCCATTAAGCCAAAACAATTAAAATGATTAGGCATTTAACCCATTTAACCACTTCAAGATTATCCGACGCAGTTTTGCTGCAGTAGGTTTGGCTCTGTCCTGCGAAATGACGTAACTGTACGTTGCTGCGTGGGACACTTAGCAGAGGGGGAAGCGTATCACCGGAGGCCCGCCCACCCATTCGCCACAGAGGAAGCCGATCAGCGGGTCCGGTAGCCACGATTGCCGCCGGGCACCCGCGATTGCCGCCGGGCACCAGCGATTGCCGCAGGGCACCAGCAATCGCTCCTCATGGAGACAGAACAGCGGTCTTCCGTTGTAAACACAGCAGACCGCTGTTCTGTCAGTTATGAACACTGGGATCCTGTGTTCCTACTATTTTAAGAACACAGGTCTCTGTGTTCATGCAGTAAGCCCCCCCCCCACAGTTAGAAAACACCCCCTAGGGACACATTTATCTCTTTGATCGCCCCTGGTATTAACCTCTTCCCTGCCAGTGTCATTAGTACAGTGACAGTGCATATTTTTAGCACTGATTACTGTAGTAATGTCACTGATCCCCCCAAAAGTGTCAAAAATGTCAGTTAGGGGTCCGATCTGTCCATTGCAATGTCGCTGTCCCGTTAAAAATTGCTGATCACTGCAATTACTAGTAAAAAAATAAAATAAAAATAAATAAAAATGACAAATCTTTCGCCTTGTTTGTAGATTTTTTTTTACCAAAAATATGTAGCAGAATACAAATTGGCCTAAAATGATGAAAAAAATTTGATATAAAAGTTTTTTTATTCAGAATTTTATATATCATTTTTCTTGTTTATATGGCAAGAAATAAAAATCGCACAGGTGATCAAATACTGCCAAAAGAAAGCTCTATTTGTGGGAAAAAAAGGACATCAATTTCGTGTCCTTTTTTTCTCACAAATAGAGCTTTCTTTTGGTGGTATTTGATCACCCGTGCGATTTTTATTTTTTGCGCTATAAACAAAAAAATTCAGAAAAATGCTATATAAAATTTCCGAATAAAAAATGTGCATAATTGTCAGTAATAATAACGCAGTGCCGAATCGCAAAAAATGGGGCCTGGCCATTAAGGGGGGTAAATCCTTCTGGTCCAGAAGTGGTTAAAGAGCTCCCATCAAAACAAAAACATGAGAGTCGGCACATAAGTGAGATCTGGGGGGATAGCCTCACCTCTTGACATTTTGTTCCTAAAAATTATTTTTGTTGGAAGGGCATCTGGTCTTTTTATGATTAAATTTATAATTATAATACTGTATATAATTATAATAATAAATATTATAAATGACAAGTAATATAATAAAAATAATAATATAATAAAAAATGTATAATTATTATAATAATAAAAAATTATTATTATTATTAAAAATATACAATCCTTATATTATATGGAATTATTTCATCATTTTCCGAGAGATTCTGACGAGGCTTATAGTGACATGTCAGTAATGTATTTATAAGACACTTTAATTTACGAAATGGGCTATATTAAGGAAAGGGGGACAGGCTAAGGTATCTGAAAGTCAGATCATGGACTACAAACCACCGGCTGTCTTACATTCTGCTCTGCACAGATCTTCCAAGCTGTCTGTAATACTTTCATCTTGGAAACCATAAAGAAGCACCAACTGAAACATCTGCTGAAAATACTCAAATATCATCCGCTGTTCCATTACAGCAGTGGTCTCCAAACTTTCTAAACAAAGGGCCAGATTACTGTGCTTCAGACTTTAGGGGGGTAAGAATGTGGCCAGTGGAGGTAGAAAATGTCCCATCTTTGGTATTAGGGGAATTATGAGTGCCTCATTGTTGGTGTCAGTGGGGATATTAGTACCCCATCATTGGTGTCAGTGTGAGGAATAGTGCCCCATCATTGGTGTCAATGGGGGGAATAGTGCCCCATCATTAGTGTCAATGGGCGAAATAATGCCCCATCATTGGTGTCAGTGGGAGGAATAGTGCTCCATCATTGGTTTCAGTAGGAGGAATAGTGTCCCATCCTTGGTGTCAGTGGGAGGAATAGTCTCTCATCATTGGTGTCAGTGGAAGGAATAGTGCCCCATCATTGGTGTCAGTAGGAGGAATAATGTCCCATCATTG
The DNA here is from genome assembly GCF_965119305.1 of Pelophylax lessonae. Taxonomy (NCBI): domain Eukaryota; kingdom Metazoa; phylum Chordata; class Amphibia; order Anura; family Ranidae; genus Pelophylax; species Pelophylax lessonae. Next base: position 10,248,136 of record NC_138779.1, read on the forward strand.
GTGTCAGTAGGAGGAATAGTGCTCCATCATTGGTGTCAGTAGGAGGAATAGTGCTCCATCATTGGTATCAGTAGGAGGAATAGTGCTCCATTGTTGGAGTCAGGGAGAGAAATAGTGCCCCATCATTGGTGTCAGTGGGAGGAATAGTGCCCCATCATTGGTGTCAATGGGGGGGAATAGTGCCCCATCATTCAGCTTCGGGTGTGGCTGCTGGAAGGTTCTCTGGCTGTGTGTCTGTTGCTGCTCCAGGTGATCTGTGTAAGAGGGGAGTGAGGTGAAATCCCTCCCAGCCCTGCTGGCTCCTTCCTGGGGAGGCCATGCAGGCCAGTGGGGCCCCTCCTGCTGGAGGTTCTCAGCCATCCCCTGGGTGGATGGATGGCACTCCTGCTCCTGGACAAGCCGTGGTTGGTGATCTCTCTGCCCCTTGTGAGGATGAAGATGCTGGATCCATTCGGGAGCGAGTGGTGGCCGGGATCAAAGTCCTCAATAAGGAAAGAGACAAGCTCTACAAGCTTAGAGCGGATTTAAAGCGCCTGAGAAAGCAGCCAAAGGGTTGTACAGCAGGAACCGTGGATCCATGGATTCAGAGGTCCAATTGGCTAAGGTCCGTGTGGAACATCAAGAAACCATCGTGGCCATGATGGAAGGCAGGGATGATCCTTTCAAGGAAAAGTTTAGCAACGACCGAAGGTTTGCAAAGATGGAGGTGGAGGAGGAGACCCCCAGTTCTGACCCCCTTCCCCCTCAAGGTGAGGTAAGCAGCCCATTGCCATCTCAGGGCTCAGGAGGCATGCTAAAGGTAATCCAGGTAATGGAGTCTCCAGTACAGGGAGATAAGCTGGTGTTTGGTGGTGTGGAGGACTTGCCGGATCATGTACCTGATAAGATAAAGGCTATCAAGCCTCAGGTAATAGACAAAACTATTTTTGTGCCTTTTAGCACCTTGCCTAATTCTGAGGGTTTTCCCAGTGACACCCAGGGTGATTCCCCTATGCTCAGCAATGTTTTGCCTGCTGAGGAAAGGTTACTTTTAAAAAATGACATTTCTGCTCAGGAACTACAAAACCCAGAAGAGCCGATTAACCCTGCTTCTGCTGAGCTCAAAACTGTTTCAGTAATAACTAACCAGGACTCTACAGCGCAGCAGCAGGAAGCACTTGGTACTGCATTAGAAGCAGTAACTACACCTAATAACATTGCAGGTGTGGTGGAACCCACCATTGTATGTTTAACTGATAATGCTGCTGGTTTAGGCCAAGCTGAAAATAATAATAGTAATGTATCCGATAATGTGACATCAGTGTGGGGTCTTGGCCCTAATAAGCCTACATTTGCACAGGTGGTAAGCTGTGCTCCTGGCAATATCATCAAGCCAGAAATACAATCAAGGAGGAGCTCCGCTTCCAATCGGGGTTTTCCTTTGCAGGCTGCCACTATGAGCACCATTGGATCTGGTCTTGGGTCTATGGCTCCTGCTGGGGGTCCAAGGCGGAACGTAGTCCTCCTTAAATGGGAAGGTGGTGCAGTCCCTCTAGCACGGCGTATGGTGGTGGACCTGATCTTAGATATGGGTTTTGGGGCTAATGACCTATATGCCCTGATACATGTGGCTGGAAGCCGGGAGTACACGGTTAGTTTCACCAGACCAGAGGGTCTTGACTTGTTCTGGGAACGATATATGGCTCGGTGCAGGTCAAGACCCGAATAGGAAGGTCTGGTGCCAGTGGCAGTTTCTCAAAGGTCAACAGTAAAGAAAATTACTATTATCCTTACAAATGAGAGTGTTTCTGCTCGGGACTTAGAGGTCTGGTTGAGAAATTATGGGGATGTTTTGACCAGGCCAGATAAAATTTATGATGAGCGTGGCATCTGGACCGGGGGTTGGTCGGTAACGGTCAGGTTGGCTATGGATGGGAATGTTGTCCATCACCTGCCCTCCTCTGCCTTTATAGGGAGGGATAGGATGACTATTTTTTATCCCGGTCAGCCAAAACTGTGTCACCGCTGTGGAGAAAAGGGCCATTTTAGCTCCTCTTGTTCAGCACTGATCTGTTCAGTGTGTCAGGGACAGGGTCATGTGGCCAGGGACTGCACCCAGGCGATAAGGTGCAACCTGTGCCTGCGCCTTGGCCACCCCTACAGCCGATGTCCTGAAGCCTGGCATAATATGGATAGAGAGGTGATAGATGACCTCTTAAGGCTGGACAGGATGGAGGATGAGGCCCCTGGTGTACCACCCTACTCTGCGGTGACTGACTCCCCTGGTCTTGTTCAGGATCCCTCCCTAGTCCCTGTGCCCACCCCTCCTGTATCTGAAAGTATTCCTTCTGTGTCTGTCCCTGTGTCCCCCCAGCCTACTGTACCCGCTCCTCTTGTGTCAGAATCTGCCAAGTCTGTGCCCCCTGAGTCAGTTATTCCCGATCAGTCTTCCCTTCCTAAGTGTGACCTTAAAGAAGCCCCCCACCCACCAGGAGTGGTAGAGGGTACCAAAAAGGGTGCTGCTGCGGCTTCCTCTGTAAAGAAGTCTTCTGCGAAGACTTCAAAGAAGAAGAAGAAAACAAGAGATGAAAGCATCTCTGAATCTGACCTGCAGTACCTGGAGGAGAGAAGGAAGGTTGTGAGGTGGAAGAGACGGACGGTGAGGACGGAACAGGGACAGGATGCCTCAGTGACTGTCTCCAACCGTTCTAGGGCTTCTGCTTGGGATATCTCCTCATCTGGGGATTGTTCTGAGCAGAATTCAGAAATTGAAATGGAGTTGGAGGAGGCTTCAAGAAAGAGAGAGGCTTCTGGTGATGAGCAGCAGAGGGGAGCTAAGAAGCAATTCACTCAATAACCCAAATGGCGGTTCCCCCTCCGTTAAAAGTGGTGACAATAAATGTCGCCAGTATTAAGTCAGTAAGAGCTCGTTCTATGGCCTTCTTTTTGTTCAGCCAATTAGATGCTGAAATTTTATTTTTGCAGGAGACTAGGCTCACCTCCTTGGCAGATATTCATATGGCCAAGAGAGAGTGGAGGTATGGTCCATCTTACTGGTCTCTTGTGGCCGAGCCTTACGGCGGGGTGGCGGTGTTTTTTAAAACCGGCATGGTAACTGTCCGGCGGGTTATTGAGGTGGAGATTGGGAGATGTATGGTCTTAGACGTTCTTGTGGGAGGGCAGGACCTGCGCCTAATTAATATTTATGGGCCGCACACAAAGTTGGACAGGAAATGCCTTTTTACAAGGATCAAGCCATTTCTTTTTACATCCCGGCAAGTGGTTTTTGGAGGTGACTTTAATACTGTGACTAGGCCCAAGGACAGGAAGGACTTCAATGACAGGCTGGGATATGATAGCGTTTTTTTAAATAGTATGGTTAGGGATGCTGGTCTTGTGGATGTGCACATTAAGCACCTTGCGGATGACACAGGGTTCACCTTTCATCGAGGTAATAATCAGAGTAGGATAGATAGGTTTTTTTTGAAGGAGGCCTCTGCTTTCTCACCCCCAGTGGTGCAGGCAGTGGAGTTCTCTGATCACTGTATGCTATCTGTGGTCTTGAATGCTTCAGACTTCCCTCAGAGGGGCAAAGGCATCTGGAGATTAAATTCGACTCTCCTTGAGGAAGAACATGTTAGACAATCCTTTGAGGAATTCTTTCAGGCACAGGTGACCATCCTGGACTTTTGTAGCAGCAAGGCTGAGTGGTGGGAGCTGACCAAAAAGAGGATTGCTGGATTCTACAGGGGCCTAGCCAATAAAAAACAGTTTAATAGATACATGACCTACCAACGTTTGCAGAGGAAGCTGGATATTCTTGTCTCGAGAGGAGGAGATCCTGGGGCAATCTCTGAAGTGAAAATCCTCCTCAGGAAGTGTCAATATGACCGGCATACCTCTTTGGTTCTGGAGCGGGACTATGGGAAATACCACTCGCCTGACCCTTACCAGAACTGCAAACAGGGTGTAGCTGTTAAGATGGTCGTTGGCCTTAAGGATAGTACAGGTTCCTTGACAAAGTCCAGGTCAGGGATCCTGGAGGTCGTGAGGTCTTTTTATGCTGAATTTCTTGGGAGGAAAGAGCTTGACAGGGACAAGATGGAAAGCTTTTTGGACTCTACTCCAGGTCTAAATGGTGGAGATGTCCCTTTGATGAATTTGACAGAAGAGATCACAGTTGAAGAGGTGACGAGGGCAATTGAACAGCTTGCCATCAAAAAGTCACCTGGACCGGATGGTCTGACGGCTGAGTTTTACAAAGCCTTTAAGTCTATTCTGGCCCCACATTCGGTAGAGATTTTTAACAGTTGTCTTGCTGAGGGGGTGCTTCCCCCTTCCATGAGACACTCAGCTGTGATTCTTCTTTCAAAAGGTAAAGATCCTTCGATGATTGAGAATTGGCGCCCCATCAGCCTTCTCAATGTCGATAGAAAGGTGCTGGCGAAGATACTTTTCTGGCGCCTATCGGCAGTAGCAGAGTCTTTGCTTTCTCGCCATCAGCACTGTTCGATCCAGGGTAGGAGCACCTTCACAGCGGTTTTAGCTGTCCGGGAGGCCTTGGAGCAGTGCAGGGCTGCAGGCTGGGGAAAGTATTTACTGGCATTGGATCAGGCAAAGGCTTTCGATCGTGTCAACCATGAGTACCTGTGGTTGCTCTTTAGTAAGTACGGTCTGCCGGGTGGTTTTGTCGATTGGTTAAAAGTCTTGTATAAGGGGGCAGAAAGCTTCCCTCTTGTTAATGGTTGGGTTGGACAGTCCTTTGAGGTTGGTTCTGGGGTGCGCCAGGGTTGTCCCCTGAGTCCCCTGCTCTATGTGTTTGCAATCGACCCCTTCATCAGGAGGCTAGAGAGCAGCATGTTGTGTGGGGTACCAGTGGGAGTCCCGGGTGAGCCGCCTTTGAGGGTTGTTGCCTATGCGGATGATGTGTCAGTGATTGTCACTGGGACAGATGAAGCGGAGGAGGTGGTCTCTCTGACATCACGGTACTCTGAAGCATCAGGCTCCAAGATCAATCAGGAAAAGAGTGAAGTTTTTTGGATGGGAAAGGAAGGTGAGGGGTTTGATCTCCCGGACACCTTTCCAGTGCCCCAGGAAAAAATTAAGATATTAGGCATTGAATTTGGACCTGGCGATTATGGCCTCAAAAACTGGGAAGGCAGGCTGGAAGTTGCCAATACTAAGGTGGTCAGCTGGAAAACATGGAAGTTATCTCTGAGGGAAAGGGTTGATCTGATTAAGACTTACCTGATACCGATCTTCTTGTATGTCAGCCCTGTCTGCATCTTGCCAGTGTCTCTCTATGCTAGGATCTATAGTGTGTTCTTCCAGATGCTATGGGGGAACAGACTGAACCCCATCAAGAGGAATGTCACCTATCTATCCAGGAGGGAGGGTGGCTTAGGTATGGTCAACCCCGTTCTTTTCTTTTCACTGCTATTTCTCAAGTTTAACATTGGTAGTATGCTTGCAGTGGAACCTCCTGGATGGGCAGGCATGTTTAGATCTTGGTTTAGGCCTTTTCTGCGACTTTGGGAAAAAGGTGGCCAAGTGAAGAATCTCAGGGGTCATCGTGGTCAGCTTCCAGCCTATGTCGCTCCGTGTCTGAAGTTGCTGCGGCAGTGGCAACTGTCGGCTGAAGATCTCAGATCCGCTCCGAGGAAAGTCCTTATGAGCCGAGTCTTGAGCGAAGTCTTTCATGACCCACTGGTCTTAAGGGATTGCCCAGGCCCAATTTTGAGGGAAGGGTTAAGACTGATTAATTTGGCTAGAGTCCCCCTTAAATTCAGGGATCTGGCCTGGTTGTACTTCCACGGGAGACTCTATGTTCGGGGCAATTTGAAATTCCGCAGTGGAATGGATCGTGGTTGTCCTCGGGAGGAATGTACAGGTGAGGAGGAGACTATGGACCATTTTCTGCTTCGTTGCCCTTTTAACATAGAGGTATACAAACAGGTGGGGCGGGCCCTCGGTGTTCCTTTCCTCTCCAGGCTGGGTTATGCTGAGTGGGTGTACGGAGCATTCAATACTGGTGGGGGCTTTTGTTTGGATACACTTTTTTTAGTTAGTTTAGTAGTCCGTTATTACACATGGAATGCACGGTGTCAGGTCACCCTTCGGCGTAAAATCCTTCCTGTTCAGGTGGTGGTGTGTGACATTTTGCATGAGGTGGGGAAGATTTGGGCGCTTAAGAGAGACAAGTGGGGTCAGAGGGCTTGGTTGAAGGCGTGGAGGGGTTTCAAGCCTCCCTGACTGCCAGGAGTCTCTTTCCCTGGGTGTGGCTTTCTGTCTCTTATCACCCTAGATTTTTTCTTAATTCTCAGTTTTTGATAAATGGCTGCATACATAGGTGATGGGTTGTGCCTCTTAGGCCCTCTCTGCTGCTTTATGTAAATAGTTTTCTAAGAATGTTGGAAGTGGATTATGTATATATTGTATATATTCTGCACATGGATGTGTATTCCTTTGTTTTCTGTTGGAATATTGTACTATAGTTCTGTTTTTTACTTTTGTATAAAATATGTTGCTTGATTCTTTTCAATAAAAGATCAATAGTGCCCCATCATTGGTGTCAATGGGTGAAATAATGCCCCATCATTGGTGTCAGTAGGAGGAATAGTGCTCCATCATTGGTGTCAGTAGGAGGAATAGTGTCCCATCATTGGTGTCAGTAGGAGGAATAGTGCTCCATCATTGGTGTCAGTAGGAGGAATAGTGTCCCATCATTGGTATCAGTAGGAGGAATAGTGCTCCATTGTTGGAGTCAGGGAGAGAAATAATGCCCTATCATTGGTGTCAGGGGAAGGAATAGTGCCCCATTGTGGGAGTCAGTGGGAGGAATAGATCCTTATCATTGGTATCAGTGGGAAGAATAGTGCCCCATTGTTGATGTCATTATGGGAATTATTGTTGGTGTCAGTGGGAGGAATAGTTTTCCTATCATTGGTGTCAGTGGGAGAATTCGTTTTCCCATCACTGGTGTCAGTATTAAGAATAGTGCCCCATCGCTGGTGTCAGTGGGAGGAATAGTGCCCCATCGGTGGTGTCAGTGGGAGGAATAGTTCCCCATCACTGGGGTCAGTGGGAGGAATAGTGCCCCATTGTTTCTTGTTAATGGAAGGAATAGTATTCCCATCATTGTTGTCAGTAGGAGGATTATTTTCCCATCACTGGTGTCAATGTTAAGAATAGTGCCCTCTCGTTGGTGTCAGTGGAAGGAATAGTGCCCCATTGTTGATGTCAGTGCCTCTTATCAGTAGGAGGAATAGTGCTCTGAGGCCGGATAAAGGCAATCAAAAGGCTGCATTCGGCTCCCGGGCCGCAGTTTGGAGACCACTGCATTACACCGAAGGATCTGCATTTAGCATCCTCAAAGGATACGTGACAATTCCAGCAAGCAACCAATAGTCATGTCTCCTGTGCCATATGTCATAGATTTTTCCAGAAGAGACAGCGGCTCTTTCTTCGTTCTGCCATAACGTATGGAGTTCTGAAACACAGAAACAAATACATATTGCATGAGGATTTTTTGGTAGAAGGGGCTAAAACCTTAATTCACAAAGTGCACTGTATAATATTACGCTGGTGGACACCTGACCATCACACCTACCTATATGTAAATGCTACATCATACCAATACTTTGTAGTCAATTGCAATTTATTTTTACCAAAAATATGTAGCAGAAAACAAATTGGCCTAAAATGTTAAAAAATTTTGATTTTTCCATTTTTTTTTTGAGAATGTTATATAGCAGAATGTGAAAAATATATATATATATATTTTTTTTCAAAATTGTTGCTCTTTTTTTGTTTATAGCGCAAAAAATAAAAATCGCACAGGTGATCAAATACCATTAAAAAAATCTCTTATTTGTGGGGGAAAAAGATGTCAATTTTATTTGGGTACAGCGTTGCACGACCGCGCAATTGTCCGTTAAAGTAACGCAGTGCGGAATCGCAAAATAGGGCCTGGTCATTAAGGGGGCAAATCCTTCCGGTCTTAAAGTGGTAAAGAGGGGGAGAACCCAACTTTTCAGGGGTAAGGGAACACCTTTTCTTAAGGGTCTTCTAGAACTGACCCACTCTAAACAGCAGACAACAAAGGGGTCAACTCTGCCCAATCCTAATATTTTAGTCTTTAAGGTGGGCACTGACATATAGAATGGCCAGCCAGCTTTTCCCTGCAGTAGTCCATCTCTGCCCCCCTACCAGGCAGCCATAAAGAACATGTCTCTCAGCTTCTTCTCTCCGGTTTCCTGTGTATTCTATATTATGGGGAAGTGTGACACCATCACTTGGCTTTGCAATGGCCGTGGCCAGAGGAAATAGCTTGGAATGCCGGTGGGTACATCTCACAACCAGTCTCCAGGATATAACAGAATCTGAGTTATGGTTCAAGGTAACCCACAACCACTGAAAGACACACCACCTGTTAAAATGCAATACCTGTGAACCCGCCATCTGCAATGTTAAACATAAATTTAAATTTTCCGCCATCGTCTTGTTTCCCGCTTTCATCTTCTTGTTTTATACAATTTTCTCCATTTTGTTGCTTTACACATTCTTCTTTTTCCTCAGGTTTGGTTTCCTCTTCTGTAAATAAAAAAAAGAAATAAATCAGAGACCCAATTTTTTTTTTCTTTTTTTAACTACTTCCATACCGGGCACTTTCACCCCCCTTCCTGCCCAGGCCAATTTTCATCTTTTGAGCACCGTCAGACTTTGAATGACAATTGTGCAGTCATGTAACACTGTAGCCATATGAATTTTTATATATTTTTTCACACAAATAGAGCTTTATTTTGGTGGTATTTATTTACTACTAGGTTTTTTTTCTAAATAAATGAAAAATTACCGTAAACTTTGAGAAAAAAAAACGAATTCTTTGTTTCTGAAATTTTGCAAATAAATACTCTTTCTTCATATATTTAGGCCAAAATGTATTCTGCTACATTTCTTCGGGTAAAATAACCCAAATCAGTGTATATTATTTAGTCTGTAGGAAAGTTATAGAGTCCACAATTTTTAATATATAATGTATATCTAAAAATGTATTAATCCTGATGTACATAGTTATGCCTCGTACACACATACTGATCGTCGGCCGAATGATCGGCCGTCTTTTGTCCAGGGCTGTCGTGTCTGTTGAAAACTGTAAAAGACTGCACACAAATTTTGTCAGCCAACAACAGCAGACTGCAGAAGTGATGTCATGTGATGGTTAACTTTCCTTGTCTTTTTTCTTTTCTGAGCATGCCCAGTCTTGCTAATCTGCTGTCTGTCGGCCGAAATCTGTACTGACTGGCGAACAATCGGCCGTTCTGGTGTTGGCCAACAAAAATTTTAATACTTGCACGACAGATTCTGTTCGGCCGAAAGTGCGCCTTCGGCTGTCGGAAGCATCATACTAACAAGCCTACAATCGGCCGAATATTTACGGCCGACAATCGGTACGTGTGTACAGGGCATTAGGTTGAAAAAAGACATCTGTCTCAACCAATAAAAAACAAAAAAACAGAAAAGAACACCCAACCATACAATCCATATACACAATCCTATACCCGCTGTTGATCCAGAAGAAGGCGAAAAAACCCCCAGCAATGCATGATCCAATTTGCTACAGCAGGGAAAAAAATTCCTTCTTTATCACTCGAGAGGCAATCAGATATTTCCCTGGATCAACTTTACCTATAAATATTAGTACCCATTTTTCATGTTTACGGTGAAGAAACCTTTCCGTATTTGGAGACAAAATCTGTTTTCCTCTAGACGTAAAGAGCGCCCCCTATGTCCTCTGTGTTGACCTTAAAGCGGAGTTCCGGCCACGAAAACGTTTTTTCAATAAAAATACCCCAGGGACAGTCAGGGCTAGTACATTCCACAATGGATAGCCTCTGTACTGTCCCAGGTCGCACTTACCTTTTAGAAGATATACTTACCATAAAAATTTCTTCTCCAGCGCTGCCATCTCGGATGTGGGCAGCTGAAGCCATCGCGTCCTCTTCCGTGTCCTCTTCTCCCAGAATGCGCCTGCACCGGCCCCGCTCGTCACTTCCGGTGCGGGAGCGTCATCCCTCCACAGCTTGTGGGCATGCCCAGAAGCTGTTTAGCAGGGAATGAGGCGCCCGCACCGGAAGTGACGAGCGGGGCCGGTGCAGGCGCATTGATTCTTGGGAGCGATGACGTTCAGCACCCACCAATTTTGTGTGCGTTACCTGTGCTGTGCCATAGACTTCTTTTGCATCAATTGGTTTGGTGCGTGTTTTGAAAAAGCACCAACATTTCTGCAGCAAGAAGATGGGATAATCTCTCTCTGCTCTCTCCTCCTAAAAGCATACAAACTGATTGGCTCCTTCTATTGCATCTTCCTGTTACATTACAGGGCCTGCAAGAGGCTGATGTCAGGTCAAATTTGGGTACCTAAGCTGCTTGCATTGAAAAGAAAAATATTATTGATGTATGAATGATTATGGAGCTGCATGAATGTGTCTTTTATATCTGCCTAGTTTGTCTTCAAAAGGAAACTGCGAAAGCTACAAAAATGCTAGCTGCCTGACCTCAATACTCGATAAGCATGCAGCTACTCCAGATGGGCACACTCCATCCAGGTCAGTGACTCAGGGCCTAAACCCTTGGATCAACATCAAAGCTTGGTAATGAGTCTTTTTAACCACTTGACCTCTGGAAGATTTATCCTCCTTCATAACCAGGCCGTTTTTTTTGTTTGCGATACGGCACTGCGTTACTTTAACTGACAATGTCGTGGTCATGCAACACCGTACCCAAATGAAATCTATGTAATTTTTTTCCCCCCACAAATAGAGCTTTCGTTTTGTGGTATTTGATCACTTTTGTTTTTTATTTTTTATGCTGTAAACAAAAAAAGACCCACAATTTTGAGAAAAAAAAAAAAATCTTATTTCTTAATGAATTTAGGCTAATATGTATTCTACTACATATTTTTTGTAAAAGAAAATCCCAATAAGAGTATATTTTGTGGAAAAGTTATAGCATCTACAAACATTGGGATATATACTGGAATCTGTATTTATTTTTATTATACTTGTATTGGCGGTGATCAGCGATATTGCGGCGGGACAATCAGACACTGACACTTTGTGGGAACAAGTGATACTAATACAGTGATCAGTGCTAAAAATATGCACTGTCACTGTACTAATAACACAGGCTGGGAAGGAGTTAAACATCTAGGGTGATCAAAGGGTTAAATGTGTGCCTAACCAGTGTTTTTGTGTAAACTGTGTATTGCTTTTACTAAGGGAAGTGATGGATTTTATTCCCTGCTTTGCAGGGACGCAAAATCCATCACATCCCTGTCAGAACAGATCTCTGCCTTGTTTACATGGGCAGAGGTCAGTTCTGTGTCTCTCCAAGCCAATCAGTGGGTGCCGGCGGACATCTATTGGCTGGCTTGTCAAATCACAGCACAGCCGTGGCGCCAGCGACGCGCACACGTACCCCCTGCCTGGAAGTGCTGGATCACGTACTAGGTATGTAAACCAGGGTAGGAGAGACACTCTGCCGCTGTATAACTAAGTTATGCTGTCGGCAATCGGTTAAAGCAAACCACAGCCTACAGTACAGTACAGTACAGTTCTCAGTACTTCAACTGAGTACTTCAACATCAATGCCATTTCGAGGTAGAGACAACTGACCATACCTGACTTAGGTTCCTTGTCCTCTGTTTTGGTCTGAGTGCTGTTCAGTCCTGATTTTTCCAAGGATTTCTCCTCTTGAAGTGCTTCAGCTGCAAAAGGTATCAGTGTGAACTTTACGTGGTATATGCGATTGGCCATGATCATAAAACAATATGCTACAGATTATTTCAATGATCCATAATGGAGGTGTCTATGTTCATACATGCCTTTAGGAGTCTGCTCAGTAGAGTCTTTTCCCTCTTCTTCTTCAACACAATCTTTTACTTGCTTTTCTTTTCCTTCTAAATTTTCACTGTTCTCTTCGGGTTCTTCCTTCTCCAGTTTGGTTGCCGGCTTAAAAAAAAGGTATATTACATTAAAACGACTCTGTCACTAGGTTAACAAAAATATATACATAAGCGCTGAGCCAGGCACTTTACTACGTATATGGTGGACCTGTCCGTCTCTTCAACCCTATTGGGCTGCCGTCCACATCATCATATCTAAAGTCACTAACTATACTCTAGGTTTTACCCCAGCTCAATTTTTTCTTCACCACTTATCTGTCCCCAGAAATGTGTATTTCAAGTCATTAGTCATGCATCTAGTGAACGCAGGACAGGATGTATATCCCGGTTGGCCTACTGCCACGATTTGTTGTAGGGGTGAAACAAGGAAAGCACCTTCAGTTTAAAACAAAAAAAGGCAGAGGCTTCAACACCACCTTATCCTGGTGAAGAATCAAGAAAGGTTCTATCCTGGTGAAGAATCAAGAAAGGTTCTATCCTGGTGAAGAATCAAGAAAGGTTCTATCCTGGTGAAGAATCAAGAAAGGTTCTATCCTGGTGAAGAATCAAGAAAGGTTCCTTGCAGAAGAGAGAAGTCAACTAGACCCTGTGAGCCAAAGTAATGGCAACCAAAAGCAACCTTGCACGTAAGAAGCAACAAAGAAATCTCTCAGAGAGGCTCAAATGGTGAAGTCTGTAAAACAGACAACACCAAAGTAAGGTCCTAAAAAGAAAAAAGGGGGCTGCACAGATGGAACAATCTCTGTGACATCCTGTACAAACCCCTAACCAAAGAATGACACCGTAAGTCTCTAGAACAGAACAGCCAGAGCCGAGACTTGCCCCTTGATGGTACTTATGGCCAGGGTCATCTCCACACAAGACTGGAGAAAAGCCAAAAGGCACCCCACGAGGTGCTAGTTGGGAATAAAACTTGCAAGCCTCACTTCAGCCAAAAATGGGCCTTCCATGTACGGTGGTACACTTTCCCCGAGGTTGACTTTCTTGCCCTGAGAAGGGTACGAACTACAGAAACACCACTGATCCTCAGGATGTCATGCTGTCAAAGCCAGTGACCCTAAAGCAGGATGAAACATTGGACCTTGTGACAGCAAGTCTGGTTCATCTGGAAGAGCCTATGGCTCCTCTGTCAAGACATTTATAATAACACAATCTTCTTGGCCATTCAAGTGTGATCAGAATCACCAGAATGCCATCACCTTTATCTTGCACAACAGACGAGGAAGAAGCTGCAGAGGAGGAAAGGTAGAGATTATAGAGAACTGATATCAATGAGTAACCAAGGCATCCACCACAAACACCTAAGGATCCCTGGTCCAGGGCACAAACCTGTCAAGCTTGTTGACACCTGGAACTGCGTCAAGCGCCTTCCCACTGCAAACACCTCTTGATAAAGGGCTCATTCATCCACATCTGCTGTCGATGGCTGAGTAAGTCTGCCTGCAATTTCCACACCTGAAACTTGCACAGCCAGAAGATCCAGGATGTTGATCGATAACTTCTGCTCTTCTGGTGACCATGCTGCCTGAACAGAGAGGTTCTTCAGAAAACCTGCTCAGTCTCACAAGCTTGCATTTGTCGTAAAAACTTTCCATGTCATTGGAAGGAATATTTTCTGGCATCCAGAATGCCCATGGAATTCCACCACTCCAGAGCTGATGAAAGTGCTGGTCTGCCACATAAAACACAGGAAGCGCTTGTGTGATGGGAGAATGGGATCTGGACATAGGCATCTTGTAGGTCTACTAATGCAAGAAATTCATCTTGTCTGAGGGAAGGAATGACACATCTTGTAGATTCAAATCTGTTCAGTGATTTAAAGTCCAGTATTGGGTGAATGCCCACATTGGTTTTAGGACTTTGAATAGGTTTGAATAGAAACTACTATTCTGCAGGAACTGGTACAGCCACTTCTAATGCCTGAAGCTGGTGCAAGGCAGTCACCAAATCTGCCTTCCTCTGGTCTGAATTCTGGGGAGAACCGTTATCTTGATCGCCGCTATTCTACCCAACCAGGAAAGAGTGTAGGTGTGCCAGCTCTTTGGAGGAATAAAGAGGAACATAATTAGCCAGGTATAGCAAAGAAACCTCACAGGTAAGCTTTATGCTGGAGTGCACCAATCTTTAAGGACTTTTCCCCCCTTTATTTTTACCTGGTGGTCCTACCAGTAGCACACTTTCTGTCCTAGCGTGACATATGCTCATTTGTTGTACAGTATCTATGAAGGAGCAGCGTTGTCACCCTAAAGGGAAGGAAGAGATTTAGTACTGCAAAACACCTCTTCCGCTAATCTACGTCATAGCATAGGAGGGACTGTCCATATAGAGCTGGGAACAACTAGGGCTCATGTACTACAGCTCAAAGAAGCTGCTCCTATAGGCTTTTGAGTTCTCATTCTATTCCGCCTGGAATCTCCCCTCTATGTTAAGCAGGCCATAGACGATTCGAATTTCGTTCGAAAATCGTAAATGGCAGTGTTATCGAACGATTTTCGTATCGTTAGTGTGGTATGTAAAACGTTCGATTTTCGTACGACAGCAAAAATTCACATATCCAACATGTTGGGTTTTTTTGCGAAAATCGGCCGAATTTCGTATCATTAGTGGGGGAGTTGTATGATTTCGCCTAACAAAACACAGAACAGTAGGGAGTGTGTCCGGTAGAGATGTGGTTAAAAGGCACAAAAAATTGTGTTTTGTCGTACAATTTTCGGCTCACATTGATGGTACACTCGATGATGTGCACGAGAGCCGCTTTCGTTTATCGAACGATAAATCGTACGAAATTCGAATCGTCTATGGCCTGCTTTAGCCAATGTGTCCATACACACTATGGCTTTTTCATGATTTTACAGGCATATACTCCGACAGGCAGAAACCCCCCCACCAAACTCACATTTTTGAGAGGGGCTTTTGAGCAGAAAAAATGCCTAAGTGCTCAAAAAAGCTCAAAGAAGCTGCTCCTACAGGCTTTTGAGCTCTCATTTTATTCTGCCTGGAAAATCCCCTCCATGTTAGCCAATGTGTCCATACACATTATGGTTTTTTCATGATATTACAGGCATATATTTTTACAGGTAGAACCCCCCCCCCCCCCACCAAACTCACATTTTTGAGAGGAGCTTTTGAGCAGAAAAGATGCCTAATGCCTCGTACACACGCAACGATTGTTGGCCGTGAATTTTCGGTCAACGTCCGATTTTCGGCTTGTTAGTATGATGCTTCCGACAACCGACTGCGACTTTTCAGCCGAGCAAAATCTGGTGTGCATGCTATAAAATTTTTGTTGGCCGTCAACAGAACGGCTGATTGTTCGTCAGTCAGTACAGATTTCGGCAGACAAAAATCTGATGAGCAAGACTGGGCATGCTCAGGGAAGAAAAAACACACGGAAAGTAAACCAGCACATGACATCACTTCTGAAGTTGGTTTTTGTTGCCCGATAAAATTCGTGTACAGTCTAGAGCACATTTCAACCAACACACCAACACTGGACAAAAGACGGCCGATCGGTCGGCCGATAATCATTGCGTCCAAAGGAATTTATTTGCATTTATAGAACAGATATAAACAAAACATGTTTAATGTTATATTTAACAGACTGAAAAGGAGCAAATAAAAGAAGCTCATAGTTAGGGTTTATATGCACTTTACAATAATCAAACGATCGAAGAAAATATGCAAGCTCATTGCTATATAATACATCATCATGTGAAACAAATACACTTTGAAAAGACAGAAGAAAAATGTGGACATCAGCTAATCTGGTTCTGAAAAAAACAAACAAAAAGGAATTTAGTTACACACCGTCACATTATAACATCATTATTGCTAAATGGACTAGCGATGGTAAATGGATGGCTTTTATCCTGGGATTACTTTACAAGGTTGTTTTTTACATCCACAGTGATGTCTAATGGCTTCAAATTACAATTTGGTCTAAAAGGAATAGATACTTAGGGCCAAATTCACTAAGAATAAGGAGAAGAAATAGTAATTCTATATTTAATCACTCCCAATTAACCACTTAAGCCCCGGAGGATTTTCCTGCTAAACGACCAGGGGGTATTTTGCGATTCGGCACTGCGTGACTTTAACGGACAATTGCGCGGTCGTGCAACGCTGTACCTAAACGAATTTGACATCCTTTTTTTCCCACAAACAGAGCTTTCTTTTGGTGGTATTTGATCACCCGTGCGATTTTTACTTTTTGCGCTATAAACAAAAAAATAGCGTACATTTTGCAAAAATAACAATATTTTTCACATTTTTTTATATGAAATTCCCCCCCAAAAAAATGTAAAAATCAAAATTTTTTAACATTTTCGGCCAATTTGTTTTATGCTACATATGTTTGGTAAAAAAAAAAATCGCAAAAAGCGTATTTTGATTGGTTTGCGCAAAAGTTATCGCGTTTACTAACAAAGGGAAAGATTTTTGTCATTTTTGTTGTTTTTTTTTTAACGTGTAATGGCGGCGATCTGCGATTTTTTTTGCGGTACTGCGACATTGCGGCGGACAGATCGGACCCTTGACTGACATTTTTGACACTTTTGGGGTTACCAGTGACATTTCTACAGTAATCAGTGCTATACATATGCACTGTTACTGTAAAAATACACTGGTAGTGAAGGGGTTAACTTTATTTGGGAGGGAGGGGCTGTGTGTGTCCCTAGGGGTGTGCTTTCTACTGTGATTGGCTGTGGCTTGAGCTGTAAGGACACTGATCAACGGATCTACATAGTAGATCCGTGTGATCAGTGTCTTTACACCGAGGAGAATGACAGGTGGCTTGTTTACACAAGCTGCCTGACATTCTCCCTCTCCCCCGCCGATCGCCGAGTGACCGGCAGACATCGGGTCCGCTGGTCACACGCGCGGGGGGGGTCCCGTGACCGCGTGGGAGCGGGGGCGCGCGCTCGCTCCCCAGAGCCTCACAGGCGAGCGACGTAGACCTACGTCGCTCTGCCTGTGAGGGGCTGACTGCCGCAGTAAATATACTGTGAGCAGTCGGCAAGCGGTTAAAACAACTGAGACCCCAACTAGATGAAGATGTAAACGGAAAAGTAGGAGTACAAATAGGCGAATATGCATTAGTGAATTCCAAATCGGCATAATCACGGTTCCATAAAAAGCAATTGCCAACAAGTTTCCTATATGAAACTGCACTGCAGTATTTAGCTATGATCATGTGTGTACATGTATGCCGATAAATATGGGGTGTGCTGTACCTCAGGTGTGGCTATTTATTTATATTACAATTATTGTGCATAGTTTGTTTTCTTCTTTTGCTAACGAATGCTGTTCTGAAGGATTATTACAGAGTAATGTCTGCTATTCCATGAGGTTACATGTATTTATCATTCACAGTTACATATCTGTCATATGTTCATTTTTTTTTTTCATGTTACATTTATTTTTTAGGAGACTATAGAGTTTCTAATTATCTATGTTTATTCTTTAATCATACTAAACTATGATGCAAGTCTAATTGTACTTGGCACATCGGCTTAGTGGTCTGCGCTCATGAGCAAAAAGCTCTTAGATCATGAGTTCAAATCCCAAACATGCTAACACCCTGTGTGTTCACTAGTGTTTGATTATTTTATTTCTATACAATATTATTTTTGCTACCATTGCATGCAATTGAGCATGGAAATTATGGAAACAACCATTCTGATGTGGCAGTGGCAATTAGGCGTTTGCCTATTTTCAGCATACTCTGCTGTATAAAATTTAAAGCGGAGTTCCAGCCTCAAATACTTTTTTTAACTAAAAATACCCCTATAATACTAATCCATTGCCCTTTACAGAACCGCTATCCTCATACTTATAAGGTGTACAGTATTGGATTTTAGTCAAAATCTTACTTTTAAAAACGCTGTCTGAACGCGGCCATCTTGGATGTGGGCATCTGAAGCCGCAGTGTAATATGCTGTGTCCTTCTTCCTGATTCCAGGGAGTGTTCTGGGAGTTCTTCCTGATTCCAGGGAGTGTTCTGGGAGTTCTTCCTGATTGCAGCCTCCTGGGAGTGATGACAAACAGCTCCCAGGATGCAATGCAAAGGTGGAAGTGATGTCGGTGGCAATGGCCACAGAGGGGGGAGAAGGAGGAAGTACAATCAAAAATGCCCTGAAAATAAGGTAAAGGACCCCCGAAAAAAATTGAAAGTGCCCAATTGTTGATCAACATAGCGAGCACTCCAGGAATCACTAAAGTTGCAAAATAGGCCGGAACTCCACTTTAAGCAGTTGATGCTTGGGATTTGAACCCATGGTCTGAGTCTTTCTAGGTAGGAGTGCTACCCACTAAGCCATTGAGATGAGCACAATCATCAAAAATTAGTAGATGTGACTTGTTTTGCTTCTTTTATTGAAAGCATGTAAATCAAATGTTACTGATATTTATATTATTATAATTGATGTAACAGTTACATCTCTATTCTATATATGTCCATTTTTTTTTTTATATCCAATTCGTATTATAGGAAAATGTTGAGTACTATAATCATGGTACTTCTTTATATTCTAGGTATAATTGTAATCAGCACAGTGGCTTAATTTTTAGCACTCTTAGCTAGTAGCACTTAGGCTACGTTCACATGTGGGCGCAGCGGATCAGGGCAGAATCACTGCGATTCTGCCCGCGATCCGGAAATCATTGCAAATCGCGGGACGCCTGTGCGATGCCCGTGATTTACAATGGCAACCCAAACGCTGTGCGATGTTGCCGCGATTTCTGCCTGGCGAATCGCGGTAACATTGCGCAAACAGAATCGCAGGACGCATGACGCCCAAAAAAAAGGTACAAGAGCTTCTTTTGTGCCTCATGCGTCCCGCGATTCTGCTTACGTGACGTTACCGCGATTCGGCAGGCGGTGATTCTGCCCGTGATCCGCTGTGCCCACATGTGAACGTAGCCTTAGGTCATGAGTTCAAATCCCACCCATGCTACCACCTCCCTAGAATTGCAATGGCAAATGCGCTTTGGTGAACACAGAAGTGCCATCAGCGATAAAATGTATCACGCTGATGGCAAAGATGCTTTCGCCTACGCACATATCCATTCGCCATTAAAACTTTAGGGAGGTGATAAGTAGCATAGGTACCAACGACCTGACGACTTTTAGATCAGAGCGCTAACCACTAAGCCACTGTGTTGACCAGATTCATACCTAAAATATATAGTAGTACCATGATAAAAGAATAAACATATAACTAGAATTCAACATTCTAATAAAATTTTATTTAGACATTACCAATTATTTATCATATAATAGAGACCTAAGAGCCTGGTTTGGATTGGGGGGACCCCCACGCTGTTTTTTTTTGTACGATCAAATTTGTGTCGTTACACCCACTTGTGGGAGGCAGCACAACTCCACTACACAAAGCTACTTAAGAGTTCCCTGGACACAATTAAGAGATACCCCTAACTTTTCTAAATGTTACTGAATTGGATTTGTATTTCGAAAATGTTGTTGTAAAGCAAACAAGGATTAGAAGTAATAAGCAACTAGTTCATTTCAGGTGGCTAAGAGCCGGTTCACATAGGCGCGACCCGACTTGCCGGGGCGACCTGTGAAGTCGCGGTGCACAGCTCGCACCGCGACCTCGGAGCGGCCGGCACGGACTTCATATCATTGAAGTCAATGCAGGTCGCCCCAAAGAAGCTCAGGACCCTTTTTCTAAGTCGGAGCGACTTGTGTCGCTCCTATTAGAACGGGTCCTGTGCTACTCTATGGCAGGCGACCCACGGCGACTTGTTAGGCGACCAGGTCGCCTGACAAGTCCCCCCCAAGTGTGAACGGGGTCTAAAGGTGGCCATACACTATACAGTCTCATTGTACAAGCTCTGTACAATCTCCATTTATATAATGGGAGGACACACCAGCTATCCGATCACTCTGTATCCAATCAGGCAGGCCCTTGCACTACATAATTGATGGAAGATCTAAATGAGATTGTACAATCAGATTGTATAGTGTATGCTGAGCTTAGCAGAACCCAGGACACGCTTCTCTTTTTAGTTTTCAGTACTACAGCTCTATCCATATAGGCAGTTATCTGATCTCTCATTTCCTGCACTCTCCAAATGAACAGATCTAAGCAAGATAAATTTAAGACAAAACAAAAAGGTCTGTAATTAGTGAGACCAGTGATCACTGATTAATTAGAAAAGCCTGCACCTAGCTGGGGGTGGTTGGGATCTGCTGGAAGGAGGGAAGGCAGCCACAGGTGTGTGCTAATGAGGTCAGCTGATTAATTCCTTCCTGTGTCTTAAGGTGCCCATACACTAAAATCAGCCAAAATTCAGTCTTTTGGACAGTTTGTTTGTTTTTCAGCCAGTTAATGGGCACAAATTGGTAGTCGGTTGTGACATTTTATAGCGAAAAAAACAAAGGACATGTTTGGAAATTCGAGTGTAGAATATTGGTGTTACCCTCTGAATTTTGGCAATGACATTTTGATTTGGATTAATGTTGTTGGTACACATATTACATTTTTGAGGTATAAATGCAAAAAATTGCATCAGCAATGGTATTGTGTGTGGTTTGTGAAGACATCTGTGGGAGTTTTGGTTTAGATTTATGTGAGATGGAGAGCAACGAGTGCATTATCTACCATTTACTTATCAGATGTCAAACAGCTAAATCTCTGAGCATGCTCAGTTTAACCAGAGATATGGCTCAAATGGCAAAGTGGCTGAGCATGCTCAGTGTAACAAAAGATATTTCACAAATGGCAAAGTCCCTGAGCATACACAATGCACATGGCAGTATATACACAAATATATATACTGCAGAGAATGCATATAGAATATCTATCTATCTATCTATCTATCTATCTATCTCAAATATGTTAACAATACAAACAATATATATATATATATAGATATATATATATATATCTATATATATCTCTGAATAAATACACTGCTCTAAAAAAAATAAAGGAACACTTTGAAAACACATCAGATCTCAATGAGGAAACATATCATGCTGGATATCTATACTGGTATGGACTGGATAATGTGTTAGGAGTGAAAGGTTGTAGCATTGTTTGATGGAAATTTAAAATGATCACCCTACAGAGGGCTGAATTCAAAGACGCCCCGAAAATTAAAGTTAAAATATGATGCAGCAGACTAGTCCATTTTGCTAAAATTTCAATGCACCAACTCAGAGTGGTCCTCAGCACTTTGTATGGCCCCCACATGCTTGTATGCATGCCTGACAACATCTGGGCATGCTCTTATTGAGACGACGGGTGGTGTCCTGGGGGATTTCTTCCGAGATCTGGACCAGGGCATCACTGAGCTCTTGACTAGAATGAGGTGCAACCGGTCAGCGTTGGATGGACCAAAACATAATGTCCCAGAGGTGTTCTATTGGATTTAGGTCAGGGGAGCGTGGGGACTATCCAGTGGTATCAATTCCTTCATTCTCCAGCAACTGGCTGCATACTCTCGCCACATGAGGCCGGGCATTGTTCTGCACCAGGAGGAACCCAGGTCTCACTGCACCAGCATAGGGTCTGACAATGGGTCCAAGGATTTCATCCCAATACCTGATGGCAGTCAGGGTGCCATTGCCTAGTCTGCAGAGGTCTGTGCGTTCCTCCATGGATTTGCCTCCCCAGACCATCACTGACCCACCACCAAACCGGTCATGCTGAACGATGTTACAGGCAGCATAATGTTCTCCACAAAATTCTGCACTTTGGGCCCAATTTGGACATTTTCATCTAGGAGTGTACTCACTTTTATTGCCAGCAGTTAAGACATTAATGACTCACTAATTTACATTGCAGCAAAGTGTCATTTCTTCAGTATTGTCACATGAAAAGATAGAATAAAATATTTACAAAAATGTGAGGGGTGTACTCACTTTTGTTGCCAGCGGTTTAGACATTAATGGCTGTGTGTTGAGTTATTTTGAGGGGACGGCAAATTTACACTGTTATACAAGCTGTACACTCACTACTCTACATTGTAGCAAAGTGTCATTTCTTCAGTATTGTCACATGAAAAGATAGAATAAAATATTTACAAAAATGTGAGGGGTGTACTCACTTTTGTGAAATACTGTATGTACAGTATCTAACAAAAGTAAGTACACCCATCACATTTTTGTAAATATTTTATTCTATCTTTTCATGTGACAATACTGAAGAAATGACACTTTGCTACAATGTAGAGTAGTGAGTGTACAGCTTGTATAACAGTGTAAATTTGCCGTCCCCTCAAAATAACTCAACACACAGCCATTAATGTCTAAACCGCTGGCAACAAAAGTGAGTACACCCCTAAGTGAAAATGTCCAAATTTTGCCCAATTAGCCATTTTCCCTCCCCAGTGTCATGTGACTCATTAGTGTTACAAGGTCTCAGGTGTGAATGGGGAGCAGGTGTGTTAAATTTGGTGTTATCGCTCTCACTCTCTCATACTGGTCACTGGAAGTTCAACATGGCACCTCATGGCAAAGAACTCTCTGAGGATCAGAAATAAAAATTGTTGCTCTACATAAGATGGCCTAGGCTATAAGGAGATTGTCAAGACCCTGAAACTGAGCTGCAGCACAGTGGCCAAGACCATACAGCGGTTTAACAGGACAGGTTCCACTCAGAACAGGCCTCGCCATGGACCACCAAAGAAGTTGAGTGCACATGCTCAGCGTCATATCCAGAGGTTGTCTTTGGGAAATAGACGTATGAGTGCTGCCAGCATTGCTGCAGAGGTTGAAGGGGTGGGGGGTTGGCCTGTCAGTGCTCAGACCAAACGCCGCACACTGCATCAAATTAGTCTTCATTGCTGTCATCCCAGAAGGAAGCCTCTTCTAAAGATGTTGCACAAGAAAGCCCACAAACAGTTTGCTGAAGACAAGCAGACTAAAGACATGGATTACTGGAACCGTGTCCTATGGTCTGATGAGACCAAGATAAACTTATTTGGTTCAGATGGTGACAAGTGTGTGTGGTGGCAACCAGGTGAGGAGTACAAAGAAAAGTGTGTCTTGCCTACAGTCAAACATGGTGGTGGGAGTGTCATGGTCTGGGGCTGCATGAGTGCTGCCGGCACTGGGGAGTTACAGTTCATTGAAGGAACCATGAATGCCAACATGTACTGTGACATACTGAAGAAGAGAATGATCCCCTCCCTTCAGAGACTGGGCCGCAGGGCAGTATTCCAACATAACGACCCCAAACACCTCCAAGATGACCACTTTCTCGATAAAGAAGCTGAGGGTAAAGGAGATGGACTGGCCAAGCATGTCTCCAGACCTAAACCCTATTGAGCATCTGTGGGGCATCCTCAAATGGAAGGTGGAGGAGCGCAAGGTGTCTAACTTCCACCAGCTCCATAATGTCGTCATGGAGGAGGGGAAGAGGACTCCAGTGAGAGAGAGAGAGAGATTTTCCAAAAACAGGAAAACATTACTAATTACTAGCATTGTTAAAAAATAATAATAAAAAAAAAAGCAACATAAAAACCCAGCAAGGGCAAATTATTTAAGGGATTAAAGAGTTCATCTCAAGATTGAAATGTATGTGTTTGAGGAAGTAACAGTTATACCATAAGAATCAATGGTTGACACTTGCATTTATATATAAATAGTACATAGTTTTCTCTCACTAATTCACACTTGTTTGGTATTCACACATTTCGGAATTCACTATAGTACGGGGCTAAAACAAAATGAGAGTAGGTTTGTGACTAGTTTTCTAGTCTGGGCATGCTCAGTTCTGTCAGTTCTAAAAACGGGGTGAATTTATCTCTTCTCAGACTTTTAAGCATATTTCTGCTTTCACAACAATATTTCAAGAAATTTAAAAGCAGATCATCTCCAAACAATATACCACATGTTCAGGAACCAATATATAAGATTAAGCTCTAAACATTATTTCCATGTGCAATTCACCTGCTTCTACCACGAGTACTGATTTAGACGGTCACTGATTTATGTGACCTGTATAGTGAATTTGATTATGCAAGTAAATATGCACCGCGTGCTATAGTGAATACCGTTTCTGACTAGTTTTAGTCATTTTCTATGGATTTTAGATGCTTGTGACCATTTGTTCATCCATTTGCTGACTAGGTGCTATAGTGAGTTAGGCCCTATGTATGTTTTACAGATGAGATGGGTTACATGGAGTTTTAATGTCTTCACTTCTATCAGAAATTATTTTTTTATTTGATTATTGTATGAAGAGTTTGGCATAGAAATTTAAAGTCTTATATACAGATCGGCCATCAGGTATGTCAGCATGCTCTCCTCAAGTGCAGGTACCACCATATGCTGGCAAAGAGATTTGTTATTAGCCAAACCTTCTTCTGTGCGCCATCGAAAATCTGAATAGGTTCTGACCAACTGCCACTGCTCTATGCAGTATATGAATAGAAATTAATCACTGACTGCGGAAACTTCACACTGGACCTCATTCAATTTGGACTCTGTCCAAAACTGAACTATCTGGAAGAAGGTAATTCTTCCCAGTGTCCACAAGTTTAGGGAGCATTCATTCCACTGACCATCACACTAATGTACAGTGGGTACGGAAAGTATTCAGACCCCCTTAAATTTTTCACTCTTTGTTATATTGCAGCCATTTGCTAAAATCATTTAAGTTCATTCTTCTTCCTCATGAATGTACACATAGCACCCCATACTGACAGAAAAACACAGAATTGTTGACATTGTTGCAGATTTATTAAAAAAGAAAAACTGAAATATCACATGGTCCTAAGTATTCAGACCCTTTGCTGTGACACTCATATATTTAACTCAGGTGCTTTCCATTTCTTCTGATCATCCTTGAGATGGTTCTACACCTTCATTTGAGTCCAGCTGTGTTTGATTATACTGATTGGACTTGATTAGGAAAGCCACACACCTGTCTATATAAGACCTTTCAGATCACAATGCATGTCAGAGCAAATGAGAATCATGAGGTCAAAGGAACTGCCTGAAGAGCTCAGAGACAGAATTGTGGCAAGGCACAGATCTGGCCAAGGTTACAAAAAGATTTCTGCTGCACTTAAGGTTCCTAAGAGCACAGTGGCCTCCATAATCCTCAAATGGAAGACGTTTGGGACGACCAGAACCCTTCCTAGAGCTGGCCGTCCGGCCAAACTGAGCTATCGGGGGAGAAGAGCCTTGGTGAGAGAGGTAAAGAAGAACCCAAAGATCACTGTGGCTGAGCTCCAGAGATGCAGTCAGGAGATGGGAGAAAGTTGTAGAAAGTCAACCATCACTGCAGCCCTCCACCAGTCGGGGCTTTATGGCAGAGTGGCCCGACGGAAGCCTCTCCTCAGTGTAAGACACATGAAAGCTCGCATGGAGTTTGCTAAAAAACACCTGAAGGACTCCAAGATGGTGAGAAATAAGATTCTCTGGTCTGATGAGACCAAAATAGAACTTTTTGGCCTTAATTCTAAGCGGTATGTGTGGAGAAAACCAGGCACTGCTCATCACCTGTCCAATACAGTCCCAACAGTGAAGCATGGTGGTGGCAGCATCATGCTGTGGGGGTGTTTTTCAGCTGCAGGGACAGGACGACTGCTTGCAATCGAGGGAAAGATGAATGCGGCCAAGTACAGGGATATCCTGGACAAAAACCTTCTCCAGAGTGCTCTGGACCTCAGACTGGGCCGAAGGTTTACCTTCCAACAAGACAATGACCCTAAGCACACAGCTAAAATAACGAAGGAGTGGCTTCACAACAACTCCGTGACTGTTCTTGAATGGCCCATCCAGAGCCCTGACTTAAACCCAATTGAGCATCTCTGGAGAGACCTAAAAATGGCTGTCCACCAACGTTTACCATCCAACCTGACAGAACTGGAGAGGATCTGCAAGGAGGAATGGCAGAGGATCCCCAAATCCAGGTGTGAAAGACTTGTTGCATCTTTCCCAAAAAGACTCCTGGCTGTATTAGATCAAAAGGGGGCTTCTACTAAATACTGAGCAAAGGGTCTGAATACTTAGGACCATGTGATATTTCAGTTTTTCTTTTTTAATAAATCTGCAACAATGTCAACAATTCTGTGTTTTTCTGTCAGTATGGGGTGCTATGTGTACATTCATGAGGAAGAAGAATGAACTTAAATGATTTTAGCAAATGGCTGCAATATAACAAAGAGTGAAAAATGTAAGGGGGTCTGAATACTTTCCGTACCCACTGTACCTTGAGTTGTATATATAGTCATTTTTAGCAGGGGTTCCCTGAGACCTGAAAATTATTTTAAGGGTTCCTCTGTGTTGAAAGGGTTGAGAAAGGCTGCTGTAGAGCTACTTGAGTTCGGTGCCCTACCTAGGAACCACACTCCAACCCAATTAAACACCTGAGATTTTTAGGGATTATTTGGAAAGTTGATTACTTTCGAGGTCTTCTCTAACATCAGCACCTGTCCTCACAAATGCTCTTTGGGTGGAAGCTGTTAGAGCCACAGGGGTAAGGTGGGGGTTGTTAGAGACAATGCTGAGGGTGCAACTTCATAATATTGCTCATTGTTTTGCAATAGCATGTCCGATAAGTTCATATAGGTATGTAGGTTAGTCAGGTGAGCACAAACATTTGTATATCACTGTCATTTGAAGAGGACAATTATCTCACCGGAGGCTCTGACTGCTGTATGGACTTCTGATCCGTGCTCTCCACTTCCTCCGATAACAAAGATGGTGTCTCACTTTTTTCTAGAAAAATAAAAATAAAATTCAGATGTATTTATTACACAGCATACTACAGAAACAGTTTTGCTTAAATCATTTCTGCCCATAAAGTTTTCCTAGTGACAATAGATTTGAGGTCACTTAGGGGGTAGACATAAGAAACGTCAGACGTATAAACAACTCTGTCTCTGCACTAGGCTCCTTGTAACATTCAGATGTATATGGATCACCCATAACAATATGACCACTGACAGGTAAAGTGAATAACATTGATTATCTTATTACAATGACATCTGAAAGTGGGTGGGATATATTAGGCAGCAAATTAAGATTTTTTTCCATGAAGTTGATATGCTAAAAGCAGAAAAAAATAGCCAAGTAAAAAGATTTGAGCGGCTTTGACAAGAACCAAAATTGTAATGGCCAGACCACTGGGTCCAAAACTGCACCTCTTGTGGGATTTTCCTGGTCTGCAGTGGTCAGGACCGACCAAGAGGGGTCCAAGAGAGGAAAAGCAGGGAACTGGTGACAGGGTAATAGATGGCCAAGGCTCATTGATGGAGGTGGGGGGGTCATTGATGGAGGTGGGGGGGTCATTGATGGAGGTGGGGAGGGAAGGTTCATTGATGGAGGTGGGGAGGGAAGGCTCATTGATGGAGTCGGGGAGGGAAGGCTCATTGATGGAGGTGGGGAGGGAAGGCTCACTGATGGAGGTGGGGGAGGGGAGGCTCATTGATGGAGGTGGGGAGGGGAAGGCTCATTGATGGAGGTGGGGGAGGGAAAGATCATTGATGGAGGTGGGGAGGGAAGGCTCAATGATGGAGGTGGGGGAGGGAAGGCTCATTGATGGAGGTGGGGGGGGGGGGGGAAGGCTCATTGATGGAGGTGGGGGAGGGAAGGCTCATTGATGGAGGTGGGGAGAGAAGGCTCAATGATGGAGGTGGGGGAGGGAAGGCTCATTGATGGAGGTGGGGAGGGGAAGGCTCATTGATGGAGGTGGGGGAGGGAAAGCTCATTGATGGAGGTGTGGAGGGAAGGCTCATTGATGGAGGTGTGGAGGGAAGGCTCAATGATGGAGGTGGGGGAGGGAAGGCTCATTGATGGAGGTGGGGGAGGGAAGGGTCATTGATGGAGGTGGGGGAGGTAAGGCTCATTGACGGAGGTGGGGGAGGTAAGGCTCATTGATGGAGGTGGGGAGGGAAGGCTCATTGATGGAGGCGGGGAGGGAAGGCTCATTGATGGAGGCGGGGAGGGAAGGCTCATTGATGGAGGCGGGGAGGGAAGACTCATTGATGGAAGCGGGGAGGGAAGGGTCATTGATGGAGGCGGGGAGAGAAGGCTCGTTGATGGAGGCGGGGAGGGAAAGCTCATTGATGGAGGTGGGGAGGGAAGGCTCATTGATGGAGGTGGGGAGGGAAGGCTCAATGATGGAGGTGGGGGAGGGAAGGCTCATTGATGGAGGTGGGGGAGGTAAGGCTCATTGATGGAGGTGGGGAGGGAAGGCTCATTGATGGAGGCGGGGAGGGAAGGCTCATTGATGGAGGCGGGGAGGGAAGGCTCATTGATGGAGGCGGGGAGGGAAGGCTCATTGATGTAAGCGGGGAGGGAAGGGTCATTGATGGAGGCGGGGAGAGAAGGCTCGTTGATGGAGGCGGGGAGGGAAAGCTCATTGATGGAGGTGGGGAGGGAAGGCTCATTGATGGAGGTGGGGAGGGAAGGCTCAATGATGGAGGTGGGGGAGGGAAGGCTCATTGATGGAGGTGGGGAGGGGAAGGCTCATTGATGGAGGTGGGGGAGGGAAAGCTCATTGATGGAGGTGGGGAGGGAAGGCTGGGCTATGTAGGCCGATCCAATAGAAGAGCAATTTGGAGTTCAAATTGCTGGAAAAGTGAATGCTGGTTCTGATAGAAAGGAACACACAGAGCATCGCAGTGTGTTGTGTATGGGGCTGTGTAGCCACAGACCGGTCAGGGTGCCCATGCTGATCCATGTCCACAGCCAAAAGTGGCTACGATGGGCATGTGAGCATTAGAACTGCAGCACGGAGCAATGGAAGAAGGTGTCCTGGTCGGATGAATCACATTTTCTTTTGCATCATTTGGATGGCCGTGTGTGTTTTTTACCTGTGGCAGAGATGGTACCATGATGCATTAAGGGAAGCAGGCAAGCTGACGGAGGCTGAAACCACAGCATACCTTCAGAGGTCTAGTATGTTCCATGCCTCGAGGGGTCAGGGTTGTTTTGGCAGCAAAAGGGGGACCTTCTCAATATTATGTGTGTGGTCATAATGGTATGACTGATCGGTGTATATGGGGTGGTGTATGACACTACACACATCAGTCTGCCTGTGCTCTAAAATACATACCGTATAGTAAATCTATTGGGTACATTTGAAAACTCGGTAGACATTTAGCATGTACTGAGAGTCTCCAGCCAAAGCCCATTTCCCTTCTTAGTAAAACTTTCTTTTTTCCCTATAGGATCATGGCACATGCAGACACACAACTGCCATAAGATACATTGAGGCATTCACTCATTAACATGTCTGCATTATTATTACTGGAAAACCAAAGAAAACATAACGGTGTACATAGACCCTGCAATCAAGGGTCAAAGGGCATGGCGTTTTAGAATTTTCATCACGTAAAGCCAGCCAAACATGGACCAAAAATTCGGCCAGTTCAGCAGGGACCGGACAAACTCTGATCCATGTATGGGCATGATGATTGTACAGAAAGTCAATCTATAGATGCTGATCAATGTACTTTAGGGTAGTCTTCCTGCTGTCAGAAAACAAAAGCACAGCGGTATTCACCCATCCACATCGAGTGTGTGGATCAGGAAATCAAGTCAGTTATGTTTTTGTTCAATCCACTGGTTGAAAAATAAAAATGGCTCCACCTATATGGGACATGTGCCAAACACAAGGCCGTGGGCTGAACCTGGCCCTCACAGCCAGGGCTTCATGTGGTAAGCTGCACTGTGATCCCCATCTGTGCCCAAAGAGTGCACAAATCCCAATCAATGACTACTAGAGCTGGGCTGGGTAGGTGAGATGAGAGGAACTTTTTTTTTTTTTGGGGGGGGGGGGGGGACTGTGTAGGGAGATGTGTGGTACAGAGGTTAGAACTGAGGAGGGGTGTAAGTGAGATGTAGATAGCCTGTGAGAGAGAGCTGAACCCTTAACCCTGCACTGTGTATGTAGCGCACTCCTTTACCCTGCACTCTGTGCATAGCACACCCCTTAACTCTTCACTCTGTATGTAGCTCACTCCTCACCCCTGCACTCTGTACATAGAACATCCCTGAAACTGCACTCTGTACATAGCACAACCCTTAACCCTGCACTGTGTATGTAGCGCACTCCTTTACCCTGCACTCTGTGCATAGCGCACCCCTTAACTCTGTATGTAGCTCACTCCTCACCCCTGCACTCTGTACATAGAACATCCCTGAAACTGCACTCTGTACATAGCACAACCCTTAACCCTGCACTGTGTATGTAGCGCACTCCTTTACCCTGCACTCTGTGCATAGCGCACCCCTTAACTCTGCACTCTGCATGTAGCGCACTCCTCCACGCTGCACTCTGTGCATAGAACATCCCTGAAACTGCACTCTGTACATAGCGCACCTCTTAACCCTGCACTCTGTACATAGCGCACCTCTTAACCCAGCACTCTGTACATAGCGCACCTCTTAACCCAGCACTCTGTACATAGCGCACCTCTTAACCCTGCACTCTGTACATAGCGCACCTCTTAACCCAGCACTCTGTATGTATCACACTCTTCAACCCTGCACTCTGTTCATAAGACATCCCTGAAACTGCACTCTGTACATAAGACATCCCTGAAATTGAACTCTGTACATAGCACATAACGCATTCCTGGTATTTAATGTTTCTTTAAGATCCTCCCACTGTGCAATTTAGCCCTCCCACTGTTCGATGCGGTTTGGCATGGTTGGGTCCCTGCACCAATTCTTTAAGAAAAAAAATCCCTGCATAAATGTATATAGTCTTACAGAAACAACCGGCAACCATAATGCTGATTTGGCCCAGGATGAAATTTGAGTTTGACTCCCTTGACCTATGGGCTGCCTGACTTGGTTACCGGCAAACACTTATTTCCAGAACATAGCTAACCCATTTAGCCTATCAATTGTTTCGAAAGACAAAACAAGAGTGTGTACCTGAAAAAGCCACAGCACCTGGCTGTGTGGGAGCGGGACTGGCTGGAACTGGCGTGGTAGGATCTGAAGAACCTGTGTCAAAACATTTCCTGTTCTCTGTCCCCTCTGGAATCATATCCGGGGTGCTGTACTTGCCATTGACCTGTTCAAATTCCTGGACCTTAAAACAAAAAAACGATAAAACAGTTTCATTGATACCCTCTTTTCTGTATTTTTCTGCTACAACAGGTAGCAGGCAAAGCCTCAGCTTTTTGTAGATGGGTTTTGTAAACATTGGTGATGTCACATAAAGGAATTGTACATTGGTTTGGTGATGTCACATAAAGGGATTACACATTGGTTTGGTGATGTCACATAAAGGAATTGTACGTTGGTTTGGTGATGTCACATAAAGGAATTGTACATTGGTTTGGTGATATCACATAAAGGGATTACACATTGGTTTGGTGATGTCACATAAAGGGATTACACATTGGTTTGGTGATGTCACATAAAGGGATTACACATTCGTTTTTTATTTTTTTACATTTTTTAATATCTGAAAGGAGATAGACTTGATTTACATTATATGGTCAATATATGTAAATGATTTTAAAGCCTTTGATTTAGGTATAGTTTGTGATTATATAGTTTATGGGCATGGAGGTGGTCATGTTTGCTCACTACATACACATGTCATGCTTCCTTATTTGTAGTGCTACACAATGGCTGCGCATTTATTGCTCCTTCTCACAAAGGAAGCCCATGAGTCTGTCGATCCTAGGAAGAGCTCGGTTTGTATATCTATTTTGCATGTAAATTATTTTGGGTATAAATTGAGTGTTTTTGTACTGAATACAATGCACACCCAGATATCTTCTCTCAACAGCGGAGGTATTATAGTGCAACACACAGCTCCCTCTAGTGGCAAATCTACAAATTGCTATGTATTATTAATATACAAGATTTATATAGTGCCAAAAGTTTGTGCAGCGCTTAACAAAACTAAGTCAGACATTACAGTTACAAAACAATTTGGTACAAAAGGAACCAGAGTGCCCTGCTCGTTGGAGCTTACAATCTAAGAGGGAGGGTCAATTGATACAAAAGGTAATGCTGTGTTTCCCCGAAAATAAGACCAGGTCTTATATTAATTTTGGCACCAAAAGACACAGTAGGGCTTATTTTCGGGAATAGGTCTTATGAAATGTGCTGTCTTCTCTCCCCCTCTCCTTCCCTGCCTGTCAGGAATCCTCAGTGTGAACTGAGTAAAACTGGTTATAAAATCCTAGAATCCACTCTGTTGTTATTATTAGTATATATCATGTCCAATGTGTGTGTTCCTGTATTATAATTGTGCCAAATACCTTTGTTACAGCGCCGCTCGGGCCTTCCGTGACCCGCTGGAGCTCTCTACCCCACTCTGAGCACTAGAAAGGGAGGGGCTAAGATCCCCCACTGACAGCCAGAAGAGGAGGAGAGCAGCGGGAGGTCAGCTGAGCGCCGCTGTACCGAAGGTATTTGGCACAATTATATTACAGAAACACACACATTGGACATTATATAAAACAGTAATAGAGTGGATTCTAGGATTTTACAACTACTTTAACCACTTTACCACCGGAGGATTTTGCTCTCTTACGTCCAGCTCACTTTTTGCAATTCGGCGCTGTGCGACTTTAACTGACAATTGCGCGGTCGTGCGACGCTGTACCCAAACGAAATTTACGTCCTTTTTTTCCCACAAACAGAGCTTTCTTTTGGTGGTATTTGATCACCTGTGCGATTTTTACTTTTTGCGCTATAAACAAAAAAAGAGCGTTTATTTTGAAAAAATAACAATATTTTTAACATTTTTTATATGAAATTCCCCCCCCCCAAAAAAACGTAAAAATCAAATTTTTTTTAATTTTTGGCCAATTTGTTTTCTGCTACCTATGTTTGGTAAAAAAAATCACAATAAGCGTATTTTGATTGGTTTGCGCAAAAGTTATTGCGTTTACTAACTAAGGGAAAGATTTCTGTCATTTTTGGTGTGTTTTTTTTTAACGAGTAATGGCGGCGATCTGCGATTTTTTTTTTTTTGCAGGGACTGCGACATTGCGGCGGACAGATCGGACCCTTGACTCACATTTTTGACACTTTTGGGGGTACCAGTGACATTACTGCAGTAAACAGTGCTATACATATGCATTGTTACTGTAAAAATGACACTGGCAGGGAAGGGGTTAATTTTATTGGAGAGGGAGGGGTTAATGTATGCCTGGTGCTTACTAACGTGTGTGGGGGGAGGTGACTGAGTGACACAGGGACAGATCCAGGGTTCAGCTATGCTGAACACTGCAATCTGTCACTCCCTGTCACTTAGGAGATCCGCCCGCTCTGTTTACAAACTAGATTTCCCGACGATCGGGGAAGAGCAGCGGCGATCGCCGCCGCTCCTCCCCTGGCCCGACTCCCGCTGTGACTGAAAACAGCGGGAGCGCGCCTCCGGCGGTGCGCAAGTGCCGCCTACAGGGGGAGGAGTCCAGCGACGTAGTACTACATCGCTGGACGATAACGAACCACTTTGCTGCAGTACGGTCAACGTGACCGGTCGGCAAGTGGTTAAACTAGGGCATATTTTTGGGGTAGGGCTTATACTTCAGCCCTCCCCGAAAATCACAGTAGGTCTTATTTTAGGGTAGGTCTTATTTTCGGGGAACATGGTAGCTGTGGGGGATGAGCTGATGGAGAAAGTGAAACAGTGTATTAGTTAGAAGCCAGATAGGCTTCTTTAAAGAGAAGGGTTTTCAGGGATCATATAAAGATGGATAGATTAGGAGACAGTTGGACAGATTGGGGTAATGAGTTCCAAAGGAAGGGAGAAGCTCTGGAAAAATCCTGGAGGCAAGCATGGGATGAGGTGACAAGATAGCTAGAGAACAGGAGGTCTTGGGAGGACCGAAGAGAGCGGCTTGGTTGATATTTTGGGATCAGGTTAGTGATGTAGCTGGGGGCAGACTTGTGGATGGCGTTGTAAACTATTGTTAGTACTTTGAATTGTATTCGTTGGGTGAGTGGAAGCCAGTGGAGGAATTGGCAGAGAGGGGTGGAGGACACTGAATGGAAGCCAGTGGAGGGATTGGCAGAGAGGGGTGGAGGGCACTGAATGGAAGCCAGTGGAGGAATTGGCAGAGAGGGGTGGAGGACACTGAATGGAAGCCAGTGGAGGAATTGGCAGAGAGGGGTGGAGGACACGGAATGGAAGCCAGTGGAGGGATTGGCAGAGAGATGTGGATGACACTGAATGGAGGCCAGTGGAGGGATTGGCAGAGAGGGGTGAAGGACACTGAATGGAGGCCAGTGGAGGGATTGGCAGAGAGGGGTGGAGGACACTGAACAGTTGGAAAGGTGGATGGTAGCAGCATTCATTATGGACAGAGGGGGGGGGGGGGGATTGTCTATGTATAGGGAGTTGCAGTAGTCAAGGCAAGAAATAACCAGGGAGTGAATTAGAAGTTTGATGATGTCGTTGGTTTAAAAGGGGCGTGTTACAGAGGTGTTGCGGAGGTTAAGGCGGCATTATTTGGACACGGATTAAATGTGGGCCTGAAAGGACAGTGCAGAGTCCAAGGTTACCTCTAGCACCTTGGCTTGTGTGGAAGGACTGATAGTTATTCCATTGATCTTGACAGAGGATTCAGGGGAAGGGGCACGTGGGGGAGGAAATATTATTAGCTTGGTTTTAGATAGATTCAGTTTGAGGAAGTTGTGTGTGACATCCAGGCTGATATGTCTGTTAGCAAATCAGAGGAGACTGATGGG
This sequence comes from Pelophylax lessonae, assembly GCF_965119305.1. Classification (NCBI taxonomy): domain Eukaryota; kingdom Metazoa; phylum Chordata; class Amphibia; order Anura; family Ranidae; genus Pelophylax; species Pelophylax lessonae. Next base: position 10,282,734 of record NC_138779.1, read on the forward strand.
GTGAGCTGAGGGGTAGAGAGATAGATTTGGGTGTCATCAGCATAGAAATGGTAGTGGAAGCCATGGGAGGCTATCAGAGGCTTATCTCAACAGCCGATATATTGTAATGCAACACACAGCTCCCTCTAGTGGCTAATCTACAAATTTCAATTTACAATAAATGGAAGGACAAGCATATAAAAGAACAGCAAAAAGTCACATCACAAATTTCTTTAAGTGTGCAAAGATTATAACCCGTGCTTTAAAATTAAAACTATGAATGTTAATAAATGTGTTTGCAGCTGCTGTTCACTAGATAAAAAACAGAGAAAATAGAATATGCCAAAAAACAGCGCTTGTAATGTGTAAATATCCAAACTGAATTAAATGCGTGTAAACCACATCAATTATTAAAGCGGTAGTTTCCCACTTTTTGACACTTTTACCTACAGGTAAGCCTATAATAAGGCTTACCTGTAGGTACAAATAATATCTCCTAAACCGGCACGGTTTAGGAGATATTTGCAGTGCATGCAGCCGCTCGCGCGAGCGGCGCGTGCGCTCTGAAGGTCCGGGGGGACCTTCAATTATGTTTGCCGGGAGCCTGCCGGAAAATCACTCCCGCGTGCATGCGCGGGAGTGACGTCATCGCGGCTCCGGCCAATCATCGCGCCGGAGCCGTCTCTTCCGGCCAATCACAGCGCCCGGAGCCGCCGAACCCGGAAGAGACAGCGAGGGATCATGGCAGCGCCCGCAGCGATGTCCGGGGGTCCGTGTCGGGGCTTCGTTCTAAGGTAAGTTACACATAATGGGCTAGTATGCGATGCATACTAGCTCATTATGCCTTTGTCTTGCAGGTTTTTTTTTTTTTTTTCATTTTAGGGTTTACAACCGCTTTAAGAAATAATCTCTATAAGGTGCAATCGTGCTAAAAATAAATAGTTCAAAAATAAATAGCATCAATTAATAAAATGGTAATCATAAAGTGCACATGTGCTAGAACCAAATCTTGAAAAATAAGTGCATAAAGTGCAATAGTGCTTCTTCCAAATACAATAAATGGTGCTAAAGTGCATAAGGTGATAGAAAAAATGTCCAAGATATGGTAATTGCAATAAAAAAAAAACCCTTTTGGGGATCCACTCACCAGAACCAAAAGGTTAGTGGGACTGTAGAAATAGTTGGACCAATGATTCCTCAACAGGCCCACTAACCTTTTGGTTCTGGTGAGTGGATCCCTAAAAGGGTTTTTTGAGGCACCTTCCACTGTGTGGAGCACCATAGCACTTTTTGGCTTCAGCACCTTGCCGATGGTGGGTGCACCTGATGTGGGACTGTTCACATAATTGGAATTACCATATCTTGGACATTTTTCCAAATACAATAAATGGTGTATAAGGTGATACCTTATATACTTTAGCACCATTTATTGTAAACCTTCAGTAAAAAAAAAAAAAATTGCAAGCAGACTGCTTATTGGGTGTCCATTCAAGAATAAAAAAAAAATACCTGTCTGTTGGCCAAGCTCTTTTGGTCATACTTCTCCTGTAGGTCACAGGAGTGCACGAAATTCTGCACTACTGTGACCCAGATTCAGCCAACAGCGGGCTGAATTTGACTCTTCATACTGTGCATACGGCACCCCTGAACTCTGCATACTGTGCATAGGGAACCCCTGAAGCTGCACTTTGTACATAGCGCACCCCTGAACCCTGCACTCAGTACGTTGAGCTCCCTTGACCTCCGCACTCTGTGAACAGCGCACCCCTGAAACTGCACTCTGTACATCCCTGAACTCAAAAAGAAAAAACAAACACCTGGTATTTATTGCCCCTTTAAGATCCTCCCACTGTTGCAAATTAGACACACCCACTGTTCGATGTGGGGGGTGGGGGAGGGGGTAATGATAAATTCATATAGTCTTACAGATTCAACCGGCCCTTTGAGGGCAACCATATTGCTAATGTAGCTCCCCCGAGGAAATTGAGTTTGGCACCCCTGCCTCAAAGTTTTACTAAACTAAGTTTTAGTTTTACTAAAGTTTTACTAAACTACCCACATCAGAGAAAGGAACCTTACATGAACAGAAAGGTAACCCTCTGGGTAACAAAAAAGGCTCAACAGGAGCAACAACCCAGGAAAGCAAATAACCAAGGGGATAAACAACCCCAACAGCCAGGGACCCGCAATAAAACCAGGGTCCCCTCACGGTACTGCCGCACAGAGAACTTTGCGGCCAAAGGAGGAATCAGCTGATGCCAGAACATCAATTTTGTAGAATTTGGAAAAGGTGTGCACTGACGACCAAGTCGCAGCCTTCCACACCTGGGCCACCGAAGCCTGATGCCAGTAGGCCCAGGACGCACTCACCGCTCTGGTAGAATGCGCCTTCACAGGGAAGGCGGTACCCGTTCCTTCAACGAATAGGCCTGTACAATTGTCTGTCTGATCCATTTCGAAATGGTCGCCGCAGACGCAGCCATACCCTTCCGAGGTCCCTCAGGAAGGACAAAAAGAGAATCCGATTTCCGAAAGGATTAAGTTGACGACAGGTAAACCCTGATCGCCCTGACAACATCCAAGGAATGCAAAGCAACCTCCTTAGGATGCTTAGGATTCGCACAGAGCGAAGGCAAAACAATGTCCTCATTAAGGTGAAACTCAGAGACCACCTTTGGAAGAAAGGACGGGTTAGGTCGCAAGACCACCTTATCGCTATGAACCACCAGGTAAGGGGAGCGGCAAGACAATGCCGCCAACTCCGACACTCTGCGAGCAGAAGTGATCGCCACAAGAAAGGCAACCTTTTTAGACAGCAGAGTTAACGAGATTTCCCTGATGTTTTCAAATGGGGAACGTTGTAACACGGACAGAACCAAGTTCAAGTCCCATGGAGGTAGGGGTGCCCTTCGAGGAGGGGCCAAGTGACGCACACCTTGAATGAAGGTGCGAATCAAAGAATCAGACGCCAAGGGGCGCTGGAAAAGGACAGCCAGTGCAGATACCTGGCCCTTAATCATGGCCAACGCAAGGCGCTGGTCCACACCAGACTGAAGGAAAGCCAACACTCTCGCCACCGAGTATGAACGAGGAGAAAAGCCCCTGGACTCACACCAGGCAAATTAAGCTTTCCATGTACAGTAATAAATCTTACCAGATGAGGCTTTTCTAGCCTTGAGTAAGGTAGGAATGACCTCTGGGGAGAGACCCCTGTCTCTCAGGACCTGGCTTTCAACAGCCACACCGTTAAAGCCAGCGACTGTAAAGCAGGATGGAAGATCGGTCCCTGAGACAGTAGACCTTCTCGCATTGGCAGCCGCCATGGAGACTCGACTTCTAGGTGAACGATGTCCGCGTACCAGGACCGTCGTGGCCAGTCTGGCGCCACCAGAATCACCAATGTTGGTTCCGAGGCTAACCTGCGAAGGAACCTGGACAACAACTGAATCGGAGGAAAGGCATATAGCAGATGATACTGATGCCAAGGCACCACAAGCGCATCCGAGGCGTCTGCCAGAGGATCGCGCATTCTTGCCACAAACCTTTCCACCTTGTTGTTTAGCCGAGACGCGAACAGATCCACATCCGGGGATCCCCATTTCGCACACAGCATTTGAAATACCTCCGGGTGCAGGGACCATTTCCTCTGGTCCAGGGTCTGGCGGCTCAGATAGTCGGCCTGCCAATTCTCCACACCCGGAATGTGAACTGCCAAAATCGCCGGGACATGAGTCTCGGCCCAAGACAGAATTCTGGTCACTTCCTGGGCTTCCTGCACTTCCTGGGCTGCCCGGGCACTCCTGGTGCCCCCTTGGTGATTGATGTAAGCCACCGCAGTGGCATTGTCTGTCTGCGGCCCTGGAGACGATCCGACCAATGGAGCAGGCACAGCCTGATCGCTCTCAATTCCAATATGTTTATGGGGAGGGAGGATTCCTCCACTGACCAAGTGCCCTGGGCAGACAGGTTGCCCAGGACTCCACCCCAGCCCGACAGGCTGGCATCCGTGGTAACTACTGTCCACAGTAACGGCCGGAAGGATTTTCCGTCCGCCACCGCCGGGGACTGAAGCCACCACAGAAGATCCATTCTGGTTTGGTGACTCAGAGACACCCTCAGACCCAAGGACTGAGGTAGTCTGTCCCATCTGGCCAGGATCTCCACTTGGAGAGACCTCGTGTGAAACTGTGCAAAGTGTATTACCTCGAAGGCCGACACCATCAACCCCAGGGACCGCATACAGGTCCTGAGTGACGAGGATTCATTTTCCCTGAGGGCCCTGACCTCGATCTGTAGGGTCCGGAGCTTGTCCTCCGGCAGGAACACCTTTGCTTGAGCAGAGTCCAGAACCATTCCCAAGTATGGGAGACGAACCGAAGGAGACAAGGACGACTTCTGCACGTTGATGGTCCATCCGAACTCCTGAAGCGTCTGAACCGTAGTGGACAGATCGCACAGCAGGCTCTGACTCTCGATCTTAACAGGAGATCATCCAGATATCCCAAGACCGCAATGCCCTGTGCCCGTAACAGGCCCCGAGAGGGAGCCAGCACTTTGGTAAACACCCTTGGAGCCGAAGCGAGACCGAAGGATAACGCCACAAAATGATAATGTTCCTCCGCAATAGCGAATCAGAGATACCTCTGATGACCCTCGAAAATGGGGATGTGCAGATACGCATCCATCAGGTCGATAGAGGCAAAGAATTCGCCTGGACTCAGGGAGGCTATCACCGAACGGAGCGAATCCATGCGGAACTTCCGAACGCGCACAAAGCCGTTTCAAGTCCAGAATCGGACGCACCTTGCCCTCCTTTCTGGGCGGAGTGAACAGATTCGAGTAAAATCCCCGAAACCTGTCCCGATGAGGCACCGGGACGATCACCCCCTGGGCGAGGAGATCCTGCACCGCCTGATGCAGGTCATGTAACCCCCCTGGGGTCAAATGAAGATTTGAGGGAAAGAATCTTTCCGCCGGCCGCGAAAGGAATTCGATCTTGTATCCTGATCGAATGATTTCCTGAACCCACCTGTTCGGAATTCGGAGCAGCCAAGGTTGGAGGAAACCACGCAAACGTCCCCCCACACCTGAAACGGGTGAGGGCGCCCCTTCAGGCAGAGGCGGACTGGGCCGCCGCACCAGCCTGGGCGGTTTTTGGTTTGCCCGCCCAGGGCATTCTCTGGCCACCCTGGCCCTTGAAGGGTTTTCCCTTGTTCTGTGCCTTGAAGGCACGAAAGGACCCCTGATTTGGTTTAAAGGAGGGGGCCCACTTACTGCGGAAAAACTTGCCCTTAGGATTCTGGGGCAGCAGAGTGCTCTTGCCCCCAGTGACCCCTTTAACCAATTCATCCAGGGATTCCCCAAAAAGGCGAGACCCCGCATAGGGGATGTCAGCCACCATTTTCCTGGAAGTCTGGTCAGCCGACCAGCTTCTCAACCATATCAGGCGACGGTTAATCACCGCGACACTGGACAGGCGCGCAGCTAATGGGGTCTCATTCAAGGCCGCATCGCACAAATACATGACCCCTTGATAAATCTGGTCCACCATCTCCACGGTAGTAGGGGGGCAGAATCAGCCACGAGGGTGCGTCTCAGCACCTTGGTCCAATCCGCCACTGCCTGAGCCACCATGACGGAGGCGAAAATAGGTTTTAGCATGGAACCCGCCACCATGTAAGCATGGTGGGCAAGGGATTCCATCCTCCTATCCATAGGATCCCTAAACACCGGAGAACCTTCGGTGGGTACCAGAGTGGCCTTGTTCAATCTGGCCACAGTGTGATCCACCTGAGGAGCCACAGACCAGCGCGAATCCGTAGGAGACACAAAGGGATAAAGGAGTTGAAACTTTTTTGGCACCACAAAGGTGCGTTTTAAATGACGCCATTGATCATTCACAGTAGCGTGAAACTCAGCGGGGCAAGGGAACACCTGCGCCGCCTTGCGGGTCCTGTGTGTACCAAAAGAGGACACAATTCCCGGAGGATTGGGCTCATCCTCTAAATGTAGTATTTCCTTGATGGCAAGAATTAGCGCATCCATAGCTGTGCGGTCTTCAGCCATCCCAGGGGGAAACATCCACCCCTGCAACCTCCGCCTCCCCCTCAGACTGAGAAGAGTGAGACCCTGCAAGGGGCATGCTACCTACGGCAACCATGTCAGATTCAGAATCAGAAGAAAAAGAAACCATAGGCCTTTTTCTATTAGCTCGTTCAGTCATCAGAATATCAACTTTGGACACCAAAGTTGCCACTGCAGCAGACAAAGTAGTCAAAGCAGAAGATTCAGAAGAACCTGAATCCCCCACTAAGGCTGGGGGAAATTTGCTGTCCTGAGATTCCATAGTAAAAAAGTTTTTTTGTGGTACTGGCCCTTTAAGCTCGCTGCGGACCCCCGCAGCACACCGCTACAAGACCTTGACAAACAGACCCCTAAGCAGGAATAAACTGATAGCCAGAAGTATTTGCACAAAAAAAGGACAGCAGACAGACCCCCACAAAGTGTTACCACCGCAGCTGATCTCTCCTGAACAGAAGGAGGAAGTGATGTCACCGCAAGAGGCTGAACAGAGACTTCAGGCCAAGGAAAAATGGTTGCCTATAGAAAGTAATGGGAGGCTTTGGGAAAATGGCCGCCGACATGTGCTCGGAACGAGCGTTTTGCCACACACAAGAGGCAGCGGTCGCCACACGTGTCTGTACCTCCCAAAGCACCCTAAAGTGACACAGGAGAGGGACCCCCACAAACCCACACAGCGCACAGGCTGTGAGAAAAACCCCCCGCAGGGACCGGGATCAGGGAGCCCAAAAACACACAGACACGAGGGGATAACACAGACACACAGGACTGCCAGCCCCAGACAGAGGCCCCACACAGAATGTACTTACCTGTACCCGATGGCGTGGGGTGCCTCTCATCGACGGGAAACCGCCCACTCTCAGAGGGCGGGGGTGCCGTCAGCCAAAACGCAGGACGCTAACAGTGCACGGAGAACCGTGGGGAGATGTCCAGGCGAGGTAGCCACCTCGCAGGCTTGCATCCCTGAGGACAGGGATGGGTCGTTTGCGAGGCCGGGGCGAACACATAGCCTGCTAAACGCTCTAATGGCGGGCTGGGATTCCATAAGGCCCTCTGTCCTGGAGAACCAGGACAACCTGTCCGACTCCCAGCTTCGCAACGCCGTCATCATTTTGAAGAAGTGACTAACTAAAAGCTGAGAAATAAACAGCTAGTAATGAAGAAAAAACACATTCACTGAAATAAAATCATAAAGAAAAAAGAAGAAGGCTGAGACTGTAGCCCCAGCACAGGGAGAGCCTATCTCACTCCTAACGCTAGGCAGAAGACAAACTGAGTTGGGATGGCTGATAGCAGGGGGGTATTGGACCAGTGGGACAGCCCCCATAGGTGTGTCTATGTAAATGCTTGGTTTTTAACAAGTCTTATGCCTAGCTTGCTCCTATGGATAAGAGGTCAATACCCATTGGTGAAGACTGTATGAGTTGGCGGCGACTGTCAGAGGACGTAAGAGAAATTGGATTTTTGTAAGAACTTAACGTAAATTTTTTTTCTCTTGAGTCCACTGACAGACGCAGCTTTTATGCTTCTTATATCATTGGGTTATGCTGCCCCCTGCAATGGTAGAGGATGCATAAGAGCTACATCTGTCAATGGACGATAGAGAAAAGGAAAATTCACCAGAAATGGGACTTTTGAGGCACAACATATCTAAAAACATAATTTATCATCACTATTTATAAAACACATTTTCCATATTCATTTGCATGACATCATATAGTGTACATAATAAAACATCAAAATGTGATGAAACAACGTGTATTGTTACAGATAGTAAAATCCATTCGGCCCGACGAGTTTCATGGACTCGATCCACTTCTTCAGGAGCCCTCAAACATTGTTTATAATAGTCTACACAAAAAAAGCCAAAATAATTATTCCAAATTCTTCATCTTGGTGGCTAAATGGTTAAGGTAATGTCCCCCGACACAAAGGAGATGAAGAAGAAGATAGACGCCTACAGACAGGAACCACCTGAGGGCCCACAGAGAACAATACTAGACCCCGTGGCATTCCCACCCCATTCACATTCACAGACCAATAATATGTTTTATGAACAGTGATAATAAATAATATTTTTAGATATATGTTGTGCCTCAAAAGTCCCATTTCTTGCATATTTTCCTTTTTCCCTTTTTTTTTCAAATTTACACAGAATCTCATTAATGTAATTTATACAAAATGGCTTTTTGTCTGTGTTGACCAAACAATTTCTAGTGATTAATGTAAAAAAAATGGATTTTTGTAAAATCTTACCGTAAAATCCTTTTCTCTTAGCTCATTGACAGACGTAGTCCTCGGTGATACACCACCTTCGGGTTATGTTGCCTCCACAGGAGCAGGACTAGACAGGAAATTAAAAAGCTCTGGCCACACCCCAGGGGCAGTCCCAGAGGGTATATCCTCTCTCTCTCTGCCTCAGCAAATCAGTTATGTGAAAAAGCAGTCTTTAGAGATTTTAACCCAACTCAAAAAAACAGAGGGGCGGGGACTACGTCTGTCAATGAGCTAAGAGAAAAGGATTTTACGGTAAGATTTTACAAAAATCCATTTTTCTCTAGCGCTCATTGACAGACGTAGTCCTCGGTGATACACCACCTTCGGGACGTCCCAGAGCAGTATCACAACTGAGGGGTGGGAAAATGGAAATCAAATCCCAATCTAGAAGGCCCAACCGGTGCCAACTAGAAGTTTACAATGCTCATCCTTAATGATGAGACTCAACAAAAAAAGAGAAAACAAATTTTTTTTTTTTTTTCAAACAGAAAAAAACCCTCGAGGTAGACCACCGGTCTCCTCAAATTGCGGCCTGCAAAACCTTGCGGCCAAATGAGGCATCCGCCGATGCCGTCACATCAATTTTATAGAATTTTGTAAAGGTATGTACTGACGACCAGGTGGCCGCCTTACATACCTGGACCACTGACGCCTGATGGCGAAAGGCCCAGGAAGTACTGAGCGCTCGAGTGGAGTGCGCCCTAACAGGGAACGGAGGACTCTGACCCTTAATAGAATAAGCCTGTACCACCGTTTGTCTAATCCATTTGGCAATGGTCGCGGCAGATGCAGGCAAACCCTTTCTGGGGCCATCCGTGATCACAAAAAGTGAATCCGTCTTACGGAAAGATTCCGTAGCTTTCAGGTATACCCTGATTGCCCGAACCACATCTAAGGAATGCAACGCATGTTCCCGATGATGCTTGGGCTGAGGACACAAGGAAGGTAGTACAATATCTTCATTCAGATGAAAATCTGAAACCACCTTGGGAAGAAAAGATGGCTTAGGATGAAGTACTACCTTATCCCTATGAATCACTAGGTATGGGGACTGGCATGATAATGCAGCCAGTTCTGACACCCTGCGAGCAGAAGTAATAGCCACCAAGAAGGCCACTTTCTGGGATAAAGTAAGCAAGGGAATCTCCCTGATGTTTTCAAAGGGAGGTTTCTGTAGAACCGACACAACCAAATTAAGATCCCAAGGCGGTAAGGGCGCGCGGACTGGAGGAGCCAGGTGCCGCACCCCCTGGATAAAATTCCGCACCAAGGATTTGGTAGCTAAAGGCTTCTGAAAGAAGATTGCTAATGCTGAAACTTGACCCTTGATGGTGCTCAAGGCTAGCTTCTGCTCAACCCCTTGTTGCAAAAAGGCCAATATTCGAGACACCGAATAGGTACGTGGAGGAAATCCTAAAGATTCGCACCACGCAATATAAGTTTTCCATGTGTGATAATAGACTTTGCTGGAAGTCGCTTTCCTTGCTTTAATAAGGGTAGGAATGACTGAAGCTGACAAACCTCTGTCCTTCAGTACTTGGGTCTCAATGGCCAGGCCATTAAACCCAGCGACTGTAAAGCATGATGGTAAATTGGTCCTTGAGACCACAGACACTCCCTGAGACGAAGTTCCCACGGAACGTCTACGACTAACATGTCCAAGTCGGCCAGGCCGGCTTGAGGAGGCCAGCCTAGAATTTCTAGGACCACTGGCGCTGATTGGATCTGAACCAGGCGTCCCTAGAGGTATCTGGCCCCGACCATCCGAGAAAGTCTGGTCGTTTTCTGTTCCCACACATTTATCAGATACCTGATAGTTATCAGGAAAGGTGATCTTTTCTGGTTGAACCTCAGGGACCGAAGTCACCCGACTAGAGGCTACTTGGCCTATCTGGTCAACCAGATCCGATTCCTGTGAGGTATCGGGACTAATCTATGGAAAAGGTAAAGGAAAAGATCTATTCAGGGAACGGTAATTACCGCTTCCTGTAGTACTTAAATGTTGGAAGGGAAGAATCGCACCGGTAGTAGTGGTTGATGCTCGATCTAATGTCCTGAATACCGGTGAAAACGTCCCCCCACCCTGAAACCGGGTGGGGGCGCACCTTCAGGCTGTGTACTCCTTTGCTTCGGGTTTGGCTGGGTTGGTCCTTTGCTTGTCCGACCAGCCCTTCTTGAACCCTCCTGGAGGAGTCTTGCCTTTCCCGCTAGTACCAGCCGGGCGCCCTTTATGGGCGGTAAAGGAAGGTCCTCGCTTGTTGCGAGGTCCCTTAGCTTTAGCAGCCTGTGGCAAAAAAGTGCTCTTGCCCCCAGTGGCATCCTTAATGATTTCATCTAGGTTGGCCCCAAATAGACGATTCCCCTGAAAGGGGAGATTTGTCAAGGTCTTCTTGGAACCTAGGTCAGCTGACCAGCATTTTAACCACAGCACACGTCTGAGGATCACCGCTGTCTTAGATGCATGCCCTAATAAGGGAGTAGTGTCCAAGGCTGCGTCACAGATAAACTGTAGCCCTTGTATAATCTGTTCCATCAAATCAGATGTCTCCTGGGGAATATCTTTTCCCCTAAGGTCTTGGCGTACCATTTTCGCCCATTCCGTAAGTGTCTGGGAAACTAGACCAATAACAATTACTGGTCTAAATGCTGACCCTATCAGAGAGAAGATAGTGCGGGACTCCGCTTCCATCTTTCGATCCACCGGATCCTTAAAGGACGAAGTGTCCTCCACTGGAATAACCGTGGCTTTATTCAGCCTGGAAATAGGCGGATCCACGACTGGTGGTACCGTCCATTTCTTAATGATGGATTCCTCAAACGGATAGCGTCTAGCAATACGCTTGGAAATAGTAAAGGTACGTTTAGAATGCTCCCATTCTCCTTTAATCTGATTACCGAAACATTTAGGTACAGGAAAAGCCTTCATCGTCTTGATGGGCTTATTAGTACCAAAAGGAATCTCTGTTTCAGTTGCCTCTGCCGGTAAAGCCTCAAGTTTTAAGGTTTCCTGCACTGCCACAACTAGTGCGTCCACCAATGCTTCTTCCTGAATAATAGCAGGAGAAGAAGCGTCCTCCTCACTGTCTGAGGGGGCTTTACCTGGGATAACAGCCCTTGCAGAGGAACCTGCAACTGCCGTGACCACCTCTGAATCTGAGTCAGAGGTGTCAGATGGTATAGGGGTAGGCGGGGGTCGCTTCCTTGACCCCCGTCCCTGACAGGCCGCCTCCACCCGAGCCACCATAGACTCCAAAATTGCTGTAAATGACTCTATACTCTATGTGCACCGGCGGGTCCCGTGGCCCCCTCGAGGGAAACAGGTGGGGGAATATGTGTGGCAGGGTCCATGATAACTCCAGTTACTTCCTGGATAATATGATTCAAAAATAAAACTTTTCTTTTTTTTTTTTTTTTTTTCGACCCCCAGCGCCACAAAAGCCCCTTAGTGTTACCTGCTAGGGATCCCTATCGATCGAGAGAGAGAGAGAGATAGACCCCCAGGCTCACCACTTGATGCTCAGAGTTTAACTGCAACAGGTTACAGCGCTGTCTTAACAAACAGGAAGTCTTTTGGCTGGCTGCCCAGGAAGAAAGGAGGCGGCTCCGCCCCTCTGTACGCCTTCCGGCGCCTCCCCCAAGCTCCACGAGGTGTTTGAATCACCTCAAACATGGCCGCCCCCATGCTGGAGACACGAGGCTACGCCAAAATGGCGGCTCGTGCGATCCAGCAAAAAAAATGGCGGCGGCCCGTACTGAATAGCGGTGTGCTGCAGGGCACACAACACTCTCACTGCATGGGGATATGGCGTGGTTGGTGGTACCGGCCCTGGCGGACCGCATGGCCGTTCGGGAGGCCTGCTAATAGCTGGAGATCTGATTAGGAAGGCAGTCTACATGTCCGTGGCTTCTGACTGGTAGGTAGCTTATTCTTAACCCATAAGATTCCCAGAATGCCACAGATTACATCTTTAAAACATGTATACAATTAGATTGTTAGCTCCCAAACCAAGCCTCCTGGCTTTTTGCACACATAAAATCACACTCAAAGTAGGAGGATCTGTGTCATGTTGTAGGATAGAAAGGGACTCTATCTTACCATACAGAGAGGGGCCCGCGTTCACCACAAAACCCGTCAGGGAAAAAGGGGGAACATACTACTCACCATACCGGAACCAGGCGGGCACCAACTCCTGACAGTACCCCTCTCCACCGGGGCGGGAGGGCTGTCGACCGATACGGACGCCGTGACTCATGGTCTTTGGCGTTTCAGCGAGACGTTTAACTCGCATGGACAGTTCTTTAATGGGACTTTGTCGCGGCCGACCCAGCGCGGAGCTATGGCCTGCACGCGCTCGTAGGCTGAACTGGGATGACCACCGGATCTCAATATCCAGCCCGTCGCCCAGTTCAGCTTTCTTGCTTGAAGATCTCACAGGAACACTGGAGAAAAAAGCTGTCTAAAAAAATCCTTTAAGAAAAAATTCTTGCCAGGACCTAAGATCCCAGCAAGGTATCTAGGTCCTTACTCCTAACTAGACAGAAAATAACTGATTTGCTGAGGCAGAGAGAGAGAGGATATACCCTCTGGGACTGCCCCTGGGGTGTGGCCAGAGCTTTTTAATTTCCTGTCTAGTCCTGCTCCTGTGGAGGCAACATAACCGAAGGTGGTGTATCACCGAGGACTACGTCTGTCAATGAGCGCTAGAGAAATAAATAAAATAAACTTGAACTAATTGATTGATAAACAAACTTTCGGTTCTCCTTTCCTCCGGGATGATGGAAAACAGACATGAGATGAATAAAATATTTCTAGAATAAGGTATGATCACATTCACATACCTGGCCTGTTACATCAAACACCTTTACTCACCCACCTTCTTTCGAACCAGTGACATGACTCCGATTCTGGTGAGGACATGCTGGCGAGAAAGTCCTTCTCTTGGGACGCCGTCGGCAAAGGTTTCTGCCCCGTCAGCACCCGGTTCACAGAGGTGTCTCATAAACAAAGACACGTACGCCCTGCAATAATTCATCGACATGAAAAACTCCAAACAAGTACATGAAACATCCTAAACTTCTTCTATGTATTTTGGAAGTTACCCAATCTTTTTGTTTGCAGTTCAGTCGGTGTGTTTGCCTAAAATCTGTCTTTTAGGCCCCTTTCACACTTGTGCAATTTGTCCTGCGATTTGGGACTGCAAAGTCTCATAAGTACCAATAAGTACCGTTCATATCTGTACGATTTAAAGTTGCAACGACTTCAAAGTAGTCCCTGCACTACTTTGGGCTGATTTTAACCACTTGCCGACTGTTCACAGTATATTTGCTGCGGCAGTCAGCCCCTCACAGGCAGAGCGACGTAGTACTACGTCGCTAGCCTGTAAGGGCTCTGGGGAGCAAGCGCGTGCCGCCGGAGGCGCGCTCCCAAGCGGTCACGGACCCCCCCGCGCGTGTGACACTGGGCGATCGTCTGTGGAGAGGGAGAAAGGCAGGCGGCTGATGTAAACAAGCCGCCTGTCATTCTCCCCGGTGTAGGAATCGTGATTATACGGTTCTACTATGTAGGACCGTTGATCACTGTTCCTACACCTCAAGCCACAGCCAATCACAGTTAGAATCACGCCCCTAGGGACACACATAACCCCTCCCTCTCAAAAAAAGTTAACCCCTTTACTGCCAGTGTAAATTTACAGTAACAGTGCATATGTATAGCACTGATTACTGTAGAAATGTCACTGGTAACCCCAAAAGTGTCAAAAATGTCAGTCAAGGGTCCGATCTGTCCGCCGCAATGTCGCAGTACCGCAAATAAAATCGCAGATCGCCGCCATTACGCATTAAAAAAAAACAACAAAAATCTTTCCCTTTGTTAGTAAACGCGATAACATTTGCGCAAACCAATCAAAATACGCTTTTTGCGATTTTTTTACCAAACATATGTAGCATAAAACAAATTGGCCGAAAATGTTAAAAAATTTTGATTTTTACATTTTTTGGGGGGAATTTCATATAAAAAATGTGAAAAATATTGTTATTTTTGCAAAATTTACGCTCTTTTTTTGTTTATAGCGCATGATCAAAAAATCGCACAGGTGATCAAATGCCACCAAAAGAAAGCTCTGTTTGTGGGAAAAAAAGGACATCAAATTTGTTTAGGTACAGCGTTGCACGACCGCGCAATTGTCCGTTAGTCCGCAGTGCCGAATCGCAAAAAGGCCCTGGTCAGGAAGGGGGTAAAATCTTCCGGGGCTTAAGTGGTTAATGCATTTTGAGGTCCATATACATAGGCATTGCTTCAAGTCCAGTCAAAATCGCAGTAAAATTGTGGCAAAAAATCGCTGTAAAACCGTGTGACTTTTAGGTTGCATAAGTGTGAAAGGGGCTTTAAAGCGATTGTAAACTATTTTTATTTTTTTATGTATGGCAGTAAAACCTTGCGCTTATGGTATGAATAAATAAATAAATATAAAGTGTCTGTGTAATCAGTAGCTGGTTGCTGCAAGTTAAAGTGCTAGTGCCTTTAAATTAATGTGAAACCGGTGTTGCAGCGCTGCTCATTATTGCAAAAATAAATTAGATATTTGAATATGTGCAAAATTGAATATATGAATCAGTACAAATGTGCAAACACGTGCAAAGTATAAAGTGCAAGTCTCGCAAAATCACTCAATAAATACTCCAATTCATAAATGCATAAATATAAAAATTCATGAATGCATAAATGTTAAAAATCATAAAGTCCATATATAATGTCCATCAGGTGCAGATAAATTTCTGTGCTCCACTGTGTGCATCAAACGGGGTGATCCCAGGACGCTCAGTACGTCAGCTACAGAAGACGCCGTGATTGGACGGCGAAACGCGTCTAGCGATTGGCTGAGCGGACCTGACGTCACTTCCGGCCGGTGAAGCGCACGCTGCGGGAGCAGCGAACCACCGAGCCGTGTTCCTATCGCCTGTATTTTAAACATGTTTGTAAGTAATTTTCTTTGGCTTCAATACATTTATTTGGAATGTACTTCACTATGGATGGCCTTTCTTTTTTCTGAGGGAACTCGGGACATATTTAAAGGACCATAGAAAAGATCTATTTCCACATGATTACTAATTCCAGGCTGGCAGGGGAGGCTGTGATCACACTGCTGAATTGCTTTTGATCGAGCGCTTTGTGGTAAGTAGACAACCACAAGGGGATCACCCCGTTTGATGCACACAGTGGAGCACAGCAATTTATCTGTACCTGATGGACATTATATATGGACTTTATGATTTTTAACATTTATGCATTAATGAATTTTTATATTTATGCATTTATGAATTGGAGTATTTAGGGCTTTGGAGAGATATGGGTAAACACTACAGATATATGATCCCAGGTTAAATTGAATGGGGTTTACATTACCTTTAAGGTTAAAAAAAACCCTTCTGCCTTTAGAACCATTTTAGGTTGCTGCACTCCAGCTAAATGTTGAAATTTGGCTTACAGTGAGGGGGGGGGGGTGCTCTGTAAACTGAGGGGGGGGGGGGGAGTACTTAGATGAGGTGACAAGAGGAAGAGATCCTGATAGAATGTTCACCAGTGGTGCAAAGAGCAAGCAGGAGGTGCAACAGGGGCAGAAAAGCAGTTGCAAAAGTGTTGCCCCAATCTTCAGAATACAAAGGAAGGTAACCGCCCAGAGGTGGCCGGATCCTGAGAATATAAGCCTTCCTATATAAATCTTTTGACAGGTGGAAAAGTTCCTATACGTGTGTTGTAAAATCAGACATCTGGACTTTTTCGAATGCAAAGACCAGGCCAACTGTAATGAAAAATGAGCTGTGTTATTGGTGTGATTGCTCTTGTTTAAAGGTCCCACTTGTACCATTATAAACTCCTGTAGGCTGTATGCCTGTAAACATGGTGACCACACACTAGTACTGTGCTGTTCTGTTCAGCAATACTGATCACTCCTCTGCTTAGATTGCATGCAAGACGCTGTACACAAATAAAATTGATGTCCTTTTTTCCCACAAACAGAGCTTTCTTTTGGTGGTATTTGATCACCGGTGCATTTTTTATTTTTTGCGCTATAAATAACGAAAAAGCAACAATTTTGAAAAAGAAAAAAAAATATATATATATATTTGTTACTTTAAATAAATACCAATAAGTGTATATTGATTGGTTTGCGCAAAAGTTATAGCGTCTACAAACGATTTGATATTTTTATGGAAATTTTATTTATTTCATTTTTACTAGTAATGACGATGATCAGTGACTTATATCAGGACTGCGACATTACTGCGGAAAAAAAACGGACACCTGACACTTTTTGGGGACCAGTGAGCAGTGCTAACAAATATGACTGATCTCAGGTGTGCTACCTGTATGCAATTTCTTCTTCCTGGTCTGGGGCGTGCACGCGTGCTGCCAGAGACCCGTTCCTGCTGTGATTGGACACAGCGGGAGGCAGTCAGCGGGTCTGGTGGACCCGATGTCCGCCGGGATTCCAGCGATCGTTCAGAGAGAGTCAGAACAGCGGTCTGCTTCTGTAAACAAGGCAGATCGTTGTTCTGCTAATAAGGAAGATAGAGATCTTGTGTTTCTGCTAAGCAGGAACACAGGTCTCTGCCTTCCTATGGGGCAGGGGTCTTCAAACTATGGCCCTCCAGTTGTTCAGAAACTACAATTCCCATCATGCCTAGTCATGTCTGGGAATGTGAGTTTTACAATGCCTCATGGGATATGTAGTTCCACAACAGCTGGAGGGCCGTAGTTTGATGACCCCTGCTTTAGGGCAACCATCCCCCCCAAAGCACTCCCTGGGAACACACTTAACCCTTTGATCGCCCCTGATGTTAATCCCTTCCCAGCCAGTGTCATTAGTACAATGACAGTGCATTTGTTTTAGCACTGATCACTGTATTAGTGTCACTGGTCCCCAAAAAGTGTCACTTAGTGTCAGACTTGTCCGCCACAATGTCGCAGTCCTGCTAAAAATCGCTGCCATTACTAGTAAAAGTGATATTAAAAAAAAGTCCATAAATCTATCCCATAGTTTGTAGACGCTATAACTTTTGTGCAAACCAATCAATATACGCTTACTGAGATTTTTTTGTTTACCAAAAATATGTATCAGAATGCATATTGGCTTAGAGCCGGTTCACATTAGTGCAACTTGTCAGGCGACTTGTCAGCCTGACAAGTCGCGGTCCCTCGCAGTCCATTGACCGCTACAGGACCCGTTCTAATAGGAGCGACACAAGTCGCTCCGACTTAGAAAAAGGGTCCTGTACTACTTTGGGGCGACCTCGGAGCAACTTGCATTGACTTCCATTATGTGAAGTCCCTGCAAGTCGCTCCGAAGTCGTGGTGCAATGTAATGCACAAGTCGCCCCCGAAGTAGTAAGGATTCGTGTCGCCTCAGTGTGAACCGGCTCTGAAACCGATGAAGAAATTCAATTTTTTTTCCCTTTTTTTTTTTTGGGATGTTTTATAGCAAAATATTTCAAAAATATTGTTTTTTTTTTTTTTTTCCAATATGTCGCTCTTTTTTTGTTTATAGTGCAAAAAATAAAAACCGCAGAGGCGATCAAATACCACCAAAAGAAAGCTCTTTTTGTGGGAAAATAAGGACATCAATGGTATTTTAATTCAGGGTCTCACGAATCGTCGGTTAAAGTAACGCAGTGCCGTATTGCAAAAAATGGCCTGGTCATAAAGGGGGTAAAACCTTCCGGAGCTGAAGTGGTTAAAGAACCTACAAAATGTAAAACATTTCAGACCTGCTGCATCCGCAGAATCGGTCACCCAGGCTCTGAAACAATGCTGCCACCTTGTGGAAGCCAAAATTTTCACCACAAACGAGGCAAGAGGACACAACAGTACCTAAATTCTTTCTCGCTCTTTCCACGAAGGTCCCGGACGAGCCAGTGTGAATTGAAGGCATCCTGCGGAGGCATTCCCCATCTCATTATTGCATTTAGGAAGGCCTTACGTTGTCTAGCGTTAAACCCAAGAACCTTAAAAAAAAAAAAAAAAAAAAGGAACATGTTGCATTATTTTATTATTGCCTTTATATGTAAAGTTTTTTTTTTTTTATAAAGGTATTTGCTTAAATCATGTAGATGTGGAAAGGACATCTAAATTTACAAACTTTAATAGAAAAATAACACACATGCAACAAATATCCAAATTTTAGACCCTCTAACATGGCAATGAACAGCTCAGGTACCTCAATATTCCCTCCGACCCTTGCTAAAAGCGGTGGGAGTGGTTTGTCCCGGTCATTCTTCAGTTGTCTTCGAGACTGTCGCCTTCCACCTAAGAGCAAAACAAAGCAAAAGGTCATTGGTGAACTCTAGAGAAGGTGGCAGTCCCTGGGAGTGTCCTTAGTGAAGCTGCCAGACCTTTCCAATCAGCAGGGAGCATGAGCTTTGAAAACTGCTGGACCACTGCAGAGAGACCACTGCTTCCTCGCTGACAGCATCAGTCCCCTCAGCAGCGTGCTGCCATCAGGGAGATGTTGGGGATGGTGCAGAGGCGCTACTTACAACTGTAGAACATTTACATTTAACCACTTAAGCCCCGGAAGATTTTACCCCCTTCCTGACCAGGGCCTATTTTGCGATTTGGCACTGCGTGACTTTAATGGACAATTGCGCGGTCATGCAACGTTGTACCCAAATGAAATTTACGTCTTTTTTTCCCCCACAAACAGAGCTTTCTTTTGGTGGTATTTGATCACCTGTGCGATTTTTAATCATGCGCTGTAAACATAAAAACAGCGTCAATTTTGCAAAAATAATATTTTTCACATTTTTTTATATGAAATTCCCCAAAAAAAAAAAAATGTAAAAATCAAAATTTTTTAACATTTTCGGCCAATTTGTTTTCTGCTACATATGTTTGGTAAAAAAAAAAAAATCGCAAAAAGCGTATTTTGATTGGTTTGCGCAAAAGTTATCGCGTTTACTAACTAAGGGAAAGATTTTTGTCATTTTTGTTGTTTTTTAACGAGTAATGGCAGCGATCTGCGATTTTTTTTGCGGTACTGCGACATTGCGGCGGACAGATCGGACCCCTGACTGACATTTTTGGGGTTACCAGTGACATTACTGCAGTAATCAGTGCTATACATATGCACTGTTACTGTAAAAATGACACTGGCAGTGAAGGGGTTAACTGTATTGGAGAGGGAGGGGTTAAGTGTGTCCTAGGGGCGTGCTTCTAACTGTGATTGGACATGGCTACTGGTGTAAGAACAGAGATCAATGGTCCTACATAGTAGAACCGTATGATCACCATTCCTACACAGGGGAGAATGACAGGCGGCTTTGTTTACATTAGCCGCCTGCCTTTCTTCCGGTGTAACGGACGATTGCGAGTGCCCGGCGGACATCGGGTCCGCCGACAACACGCGCGGGGGGGGGGGGGGGGTGGTCCGTGACCGCGCGGGAGCGCGCCTCCGGCGACGCGCGCTCGCTCCCTAGAAGCCTCACAGGCTAGCGACGTAGACCTACGTCGCTTTGCCTGTGAGGGGCTGACCGCCGTAGTAAATAGTCGTGCGGCGGTCGGCAAGTGGTTAAAGTGGTTGTAAAACCTCACATATACCCAGTGAAGTTACTCTGTAGGAATCCTGCTACATACATTGTACCTGTTTATCTGCAGCCCTCTCTCTTCTATAGCCATTCAAAAGAGCAGATATCATAAAGCTGTTGTAGGGGGGTTGCGATTCTCAGAACCTAGATAGTTGGTTTTGCCAACATCCCATGTGTGTGAATGTTTTAAAGGGGTTTTGGTGCCTCAGGCCAAAAGGTAATTGGGACTTTATGGGCTAATAGCAAGATTAAATATGTAATTTACCAGCTCCTTCCTTTTCTGAATGGACAGAGTCATAGTCCAAAAAATAAAAACTACTGACACCAGTGGGTGAACTTCCAGGATCGCAAAGGTCACACTTGCGACTAGGCCCTGGCATTCCACCACCGTGGGGAGGCCCCAAGATGGCAGGAAGGGGGCCCACTGCAGAACTTATGAAAGGGTCCCACTGTGGGACTGTAATAAAGGGCCCCACAACGAGAGTAAAGGGCCCCAGGATCAGTGGGAAGTGCCCCAGGCTCTTCCGGGGGGGCCCTTTATGGTTTCTTGTACCGGGGCCCTGAAAGTTCTAGTTACGCCTCTGACCAGAGCAGAACTCATGTTAGTTAAACTGAATCAAAATGTAATTTTTTGTAAATTGTAGAGAACAAAAAGAGGCAACTCAAGCTATTATCTTCAGAATGACCATGTACAAAGAATTCCTGGCGCTGGAAACCGGATAATCAGAGATCCCAAAACCTGTGGTGTCAAGCTGAATGGGATGGACGGCCATAGGTAGAATAATGTGCATACAAGCCAATAGTCTCTGAAACCAAGTTCACGCAGCCTGGGGGAGCCAAGGGGTGGGTGGCAACATCTCTCCTTTCTCCTCCTTTCCCCTCTATTTAAATCCTTTGCACAGTGCCACTGGAGATCTGACGAAGGGCTTGGCCCGAAACATGTAATCTCCATTCTTGTGGCTTTTATCTTCCCCCCATCGCTAGGTAGTGACCGCTGTTGTGGGGTTTGCTACGTCCTGTACGGTGAGGCTGCTGTTACCATCGGTATTGCTGCCTAGAACGGACTCTCGGGAAACCAATCGTCATCTGCCGATGACGTCATCCGTCAGTGCCGCTCAGGACATCTGAAGCGAGGAGACGCCGGTGTGCTGCGGACCTGCGGGCGGTTCGGTTTATGGGGGGTTGTGCTTTCCCCCCCCCTTCCCTACCCTCATCTCCCTCTCTCCATTAGTCCTCTTGTGTGGCTGCCCCTGAGGCTCCTTCACCATCTGAGAAGCTGGAGAGACGTTTCCATCTATCCCTCTGGCTCCCACAACAGGTACTGCCTCACTGCTCAACAGTTCTTTCACCAATTTTTAATAAATGTGACATGTATCAATTGTGATCATTCACCTTGAGTTTTTATCTGTGACCTCAGTGCCCACCTGTCATTATTTTGGGGAGCGCTTACAAACCCATCAATTTGTTGTGTTATCTTCAGAATGAACCCACACTCAGGCGACCTTAAAGGGGAAGTCCACCCTAACACTAAAATCACTACATCTACAGGCTTCCACGATCTAAGCCTAACCTATCTTAGGGCTATCCAAGCCCTGTAAAGAAGAAATCCGTATACATACCTTTTTTGAAGCTAATCCGGTCCAGTCTCCAGTGGCGGAAGCTCTGCAGAGGAAACAGCTGGCTGTGAAATTAATGGGAGGTGACGTCACCCATAGGCTTTAGCCCCCGGAAGGTGTTACCCCCTTAATGATCAGGCCATTTTGTGCAATACGGCACTGCGTTACTTCAACGAATAATTGCAGTTGTGCGACGTTGTACCCAAATAAAATTGATGTACTTTTTTTCCCACAAATAGAGCTTTCTTTTTTGGTGGTATTTGATCACCTCTGCGGTTTTGATTTTTTGCGCTATAAGCAAAAATAGAGCGACAATTTTGAGAAAAAAAAAAAAACACAATATTTTTTTACTTTGCTTTAAAACACATCCAATAAAAATGTAAAAAAGTTATTTTTTCATAATATTCTGCTACATATATTTGGTAAAAAAAAATCCCAATAAGCGTATAATGATTGGTTTACGCAAAAGTTATAGCATCTACAAACGATGGGATAATTTTACTTATTTTTTTTTTTTTACTAGTTATGGCAGCGATCAGCGGCATATAGCCATACTGTGACAAATGCGGCGGACAAATCGGACACTAACTGACACTTTTTTTGGGAACCAGTGACACCAATACAGTGATCAGTGTTAAAAAAAAGATGCATTGTTACTTTACTAATGACACTGGCAGGGAAGGGGTTAACATCAGGAGTAATCAAAGGGTTAAATGTGTCCCTATGGGGTGCTTGCTAATTGTGGGGGGGTTGCTCTGATTGGAAGGTTGGTGTTCCTGCTAAGCAGAAACATAAAATCTCCATCTTCTCCCCTGTCGGAGCGGTAATCTGCCTTGTTTGCATATACAGAGCGCTGTTCTGCCTCTCTTGGGAACGATCGCAGGTGGCCGGTGGACATCGGGTTCGCCGGCCCCTGCTGACTGGCTCCCCCTCTGTCTAATCAGTGCACGATCGGGATTCTGGTGGCGTGTGCCCCCTAGAGGCTATTGCACAAAATGACGTACAGGTACATGATTTCTTGCAATAGAGGCGATCTGCCGCAGTAAATGCACATTATGCGGTCAGCAAGTGGTTAATCCCTCAGACAGTAGAGATTAGATAATTGGGAATGATATAGCACTGACAATGAGCATTTTGCAGCTGACCAACTGTGCCAAGACCAACTTTGTTCCCCATGATTAAGTTCCCAGGGCGGAGCAAAATGTGTTGGGGGCTTGGCCTGGCCAGAGCCCAGGCTGAGACTGACACCTATTTCTCCATTAGTGGATTTGCAGTGATATGCGGCTCGGGGGATGTCTCCTTCATTACATGCTGATGTTTGGTGCTGAGATGAGCTCCGTTTCCGGCCGGCACTCCCAGTAGTTGGCGGTTGATTGGGATCCTTCAGGAGCCTGAGCGGCGCCCACATTTGTACATAGAACAACTCTGTTGTCAATTTCACTGTGCCTAATGGCTGCTATATTGGTGGATGTTAAATCTATTGGTCAGCAGTTCTTTCTGTTCCTAGAACTGACCCCTAATGGCACCATCAATGCAATCCATTGATCAGAGGCAGGAGTAGGAAGGATACGCTTCTGATTATGTCAAACTCCAGGAAAAACAGAGATGCCTAGGCACGGTCATTCGAAAATCACATTTATTTTTAAACTTTAAAACTTTAGATTCTTTTAGATTCTAAGTATGGGTTCATTTTAAAGCCCATCTCTGGGCAGATAGAAAGTTATCTCTTGCAGTGGGGCTGTGTCTGCACTACAAGGAATAATAGCTTGCTATGTCTAGGGGAGAGAAACCATTTTTATTTATTGACCTGATCCTTCACTCCTCCAGCTGGAGGCACTCCCCCACAATCCAGTGGTGAACTGTCCCTTGGCATTCTCATGTCCAGAGCAGGGCTATAGTCCCTGCTCTGATCTTGATGACATCCAGACCCTAGACTGCTGGAGTGCAGAAGCTGTAGGGACTGGTCCAGTATATTGCTATGGCTTTTTTTCATGATTTTTATAGCATAAATATTAGTAGAATCTGGGCTTCCCCTATTTATATGCCAATGAACTTGTTGGACTGGTTCATGAAGCTCGGGGCAGGAACAGATGGTGGCAGGAAGTAGGGAAAGGGGAAAAGACCGGAAACACAGCCATGTGCTAGAGACAAGGAGGCAGCAGTTTTGCAGGACTTTAAGAAGCAAGAAGCAGGCTGGGGAGATCCTGGATAAAAGGAAGACGACACCATCACCCGGAAGAACAAAGTTAGGTAACTGTTTAGTGTATACCTGTTGCACACATTTTGTCCATGCTCCTTTGCTAGGAAGGATAGATAGCTTGTGCATGCGTATACTGTATGCATAAATTGTGATACTCTGTATGTTGTGTATTGTTTTTCCCACAAGTGAGTACAGCATTTACCGTATTTATCGGCGTATAACACGCACTTTTTCCTCCTAAAAATGGAGGAAAAAGCAGCAGTGCGTGTTATACGCCAATACAAAAAAAGAAAATGGCCAGGAAGCATTGCCGAGAGCAGAAGGGGCGGGCCGGGCCGAGGAGAAGGAAGGACGAGCTGTCATAAGAGCAGAAGGGGGCGGGCAGAGCCGAGGAGAAGGGAGAACGAGCGAGCGCAGTCATCGGAAGTCCCGCCTATGACAGACGTCACACGTCTCGGCAGAGGAGGCGGGACTTTCGATGACTGCGCTCACTAGTTCTTCCTTCTCTTCGGCCCGGCCCGCCCCTTCTGCTCTCGGCGCTGCTTCACGGCCTTTTTTAAAACAAATTTGGTCAGTTCCAATGGCGCTTGCGAGGCTGCATATTTGGACATTGCGCTTGCGAGGCTGCATAAATGGACACTGCTGGTGGGCTGCATATATGGACACTGCAGGTGGGCTGCATTCATTGACACTGCTGATGGGCTGCATACATTGAGGCTGGATATATGGACACTGCTGGTGGGCTGCATTTATGGACACTGCTGGTGGGCTGCATATATGGACAAGGCTGATGAGGATGCATTGTTGGACACTGCTGATGAGGCTGCATTCATGGGCACTGGTGAGATATCATTTGATTAAAAAAAAAAAAAAAATTCTGAGTTCAAAGCTGTTTATTTTAAATTTAAGCTTTTTTCCTGAAATTTCTCTCCAAATATTGGGGTGCGTGTTATACGCCGATAAATACGGTATGTTAAGTAAAGCAAATTAATACACACTACAGAAGTTTTTACTGCTTCCTTCCTATTACCGCAAACAACCTTATAAAAAGCGAAGCAAAACATCTAGCTGTGGGGGGGTGGGGAATCGGGTAAGTATATCTCCTTTTTCTGTTCCCCTAGACATCAACAAGCAATTAACCCTTGCAGTGTGGGCACAGCCACACTGCAGGGGATAATTTTTTATTTGCCTGGTGTTGGGCTTTAATGGATATTCTTTGCCTTCATATGAAGATCCTTCCACCAATCTTGGTCACTAAAGGTATCGCCCCCAGTTGATCCAGCTAATTTACCCCACATTGGGTCCAATAGAAATCCACATAGACATTAGGGAAAAGTTTAACTCACTCTGACCTTCAGGCTTCTCTTCAAAATCTTCATCTTCATCCTCTGAGCCAACGGAGTATTCTGATTGGTTGTCAGAGAGATCATCTTGCCATTCTACAAGAAAAAGAGAAGAGCAGATGTTAGGATCTACAAGGCAGCTAGTGAAGGACCAGGAAGACTTGTGTAGTTCAGATGAGCATGTGAGCTGCCACAATGACCGGCACTTTCAACCCTGAGATGGTGAGGACAGGTAGGCCAGGAGACCTCTCCACGAGAAGACGTTCTGAATCAGCCAGCAGTAATAAGTCATTTCAAAGGACAAGCCAAGCACAAGTGATCCTTCAGACTTTGAAGATTACAGGTTCTGCATGATAGCAACAAATTCTCTGTCCACTTTCCTCAGCCATTACAAGGCTCTCTTGGCTTGGGATGTTGACACTGGACTTCTGAAGAGAGAGGAGATGACCTGCGGTGGATCAAACCACTAGTAATCACTTGGAACTGAAATATAGGTTTTGTAAGGAGAAAGTAGCAGTGCAAACAGCAACGCTTAGTAACTCACGGTAACCAGTTTCTGTAGCAGGTGTCTAGGTATTGGTTTCCAGGGGTGATTAAACACAGTTAGGGGTCGCTTTGTGTCCTCATGAAACTAGAAGCATGGCAGACAAATGCATGTATTCAATACACACGTTTACATTTTTACTTGCCGAAAGGATTTGCAGTGTTGGTAGATACCCTCACCTCTGCTAGTCAGTAAAGTGACTTTGTGACTTCAGTTTTTGGATTACTGCTCCTGGGGTCAGCTACCTCATTAGACAGAGGTGATGATGCTGATTCTCTGTCCAATAAGGAGGCTAGAGGCATAGAGAGAGATAACAAAAGTTGCATTGCTGGGCCAGGAAGATTAAAGCCGGCCATAGACGAAGTGATCTTCTTTGCAGGCAGGGGCATCTACAGTAAGGCAATCAAGGTGTTTGCCTTGGGCAGCATTTTTCAGGAGGGCTGAGCTGCTCCCAGGCAGAAGGGACATTACAAGCAGCGGATCTGCTATTGGGGTGTGGACTGCACCTAGGTGAAACCCGCCAGAGGGGTGACATTAGGGGCCATGGAAAACCAGAAGCAGGAGGCAGCAGTGGCTGCAGTCTCTGATCCCAGAATTAGCAGGTCGGAGTCCCAGGCTGTGATTGTGCCTCGGCAGCCTCGCTACATACAGCTGGTAAAAAGGAGCCCTCTTTCTCCCCTCTCAGGTGGAGCTATAATAGGAAGAGGTGGAACCGAAAGAGGAAGGGGTGGGGTAAACAGATGAAGGGGTAGATCTTAAACAGGAAGAGGTAGGACAAGTTTAGATGGTGGAGCACCCGATTTTAGTCTTGCCTACACAAAACCAAAATACACCATGAGTTGCAGGAAAGAAAATTGCTTGATTCCCCCATCAACACTGAATCCCTCCTATGGGGCTATTGTGTTTTCCCAGGGTGGAGGGACTATTGATAGCGGCTATAACAGCTCAATCAACTTGGGTACATTCAGCCTGCCTATATATAGTTCAAATCTCCGCCAGGTTCATGCTGAACGAGCCAAGATTTAAAACGTCCATGGCCGGCTTTACTGCTTAATTAATCAAGACTGACTGTATAGAATTAAAAAAACTCTGGCAAGTAAAACAATAAATGTGTTTAAAGTGTTCTCCACTTTTCAGAAAAAAATGAAAAAGTGAATGAACACCATACAACTTCCCAGTCCCTGCTGTACTTACCTCTGATCAGTGGTGGCAGGTGTATATGGGGTGCAGGGGCGCCGCCCCCCTATCAATGCGTCCGGCCCCCTAATCTACATGCAGGGCGTCGGACGCATGGAGTTCAATGGGGCTTTTTTTTTTTTTTTAACCATGTGATTAGAGCCAGAGGCTCTCACAGGCTAAAAAAATAGGTGGGCAGAGCACTGCGCCCTGAGCCCACCCAGTTGTGTGACAATAGAAAACAAAAACTCGCTATTATCACACGGATCCTCTTCCTGCCTCTGATGCTGAGGTGTTAGTGCCATTGCAGCTGGTCCAGTGTTCTGGGGATTTAAAATCCTCGCTCTTTTATCTCTTCTCTGTGCAGATGCTGACCAATCAGAATCGCTCTTGTCCATCCTGGAAGCACTGTAGGAGATGAGGAAAATAAGCGAAGGATTTCAAAACCCCAGACCACTGAACTGGCTGTGGGCAATGGCAGCCTAGTATCCCTGGAAGTAAGCATGGCAGGGACTAGGGGTGGGGTAGGGAAGGTGTATGGTGTTAGTTCATCTTTTCATTTATTTTTTCTGTAAAAGGTGAGCTTATACTTTTAACTACTTATTTAGAAGTCTGCCTGCAATCCCAATTTAAAGCGTACCTAAACCCAATTATTATTTTTTTTTTATTAAAATAACAGACATGTTATACTTACATACTCTGTGAAATGGTTTTGCACAGAGCAGCCCCGATGCTCTTCTTTGGGGTCCCCCGCCGGCGCTTCAGGCCCCTCTTCGGTGGGTGCCCCCAGGGAAAGCTGCTTTCCTTTGGGGGTTTACTCCTGAGTCACGTTGCTGCAACCATTGACACAGACAGCGGGACTCGGCCCTGCCCCTTGCGTCACAGCTTTTGATTGACTTGGCTCCTGCTGCTATCAATCTGTCCAATGATGAGGAGGACAGCTGCGCTTGTACACATCGCTGGATCGGATCGGGCTCAGATAATGGGGGGGGGGGGGGTGAGCTGCAGCCAAAAGGTTTTTTACCTTGATGCAAAGAATCCCCTAAGGTAGAAAAACCTTGAGGCTTTAGAACCACTTTAGGTAGGCCAGGCAGCCTTGCAAGACCCTACGGTGCATTGACTTACATGCCTGCCATGTAAAGCAGCAATTACCCAGAAGCCGCTTCACTTTCTGGAGAGACTTGTTTGCAAAGATCTGGAAATGTGCACCACCTGAAGTTCCCCTCCATGTGCTAAAAACTCAAGTTTACAGCACTGCACGTAACATGGGGGGGGGGGGGGGTATACGAACTCCATGAAGATGATATCTTGCTTTCAATATTCTTTGAAATAATCTGCCTGAAAAAAAAAAAAAAAAAACTTGCCAGCCAAAATAGACCACAGCAGTCAGTCCTTGTTCAGGTCACCGAATGTTGGATAGAACGCCATATTGGTTTGAAAAAAATGTGCTCATGGAAGAGGCATTGTGGAGGCACACTGGATTGATCCTGTGACAGGAATCCATGTATCAGTGTGTTTGGTTGTAAGTTATATCTAATGATTAGTACCGCGCATATCACCTTGATCCTCTTGAGAAGCATCATTGTAGTTGACTTGCTTACGGATCCGCTTTCCTTTCCCAAGGTTCCTGGCGAGGTCCTCCTGCTGCTGCTCATAATGGTGACGCAGCAGCTTCTCCCAGTAATCGGGATCCACGTTCTCCTCTTGTTTTATGATTTCCCGTTCCACTTCCTCCTGAATTTTAATAAAACATTGTTGCTACGTAAACAAAGTAATGCCAGAAAGCCATTTACAAAGGAGACACAGCCCAATAAAACCAAGCAGTAAGCAGATGTCAGTCAAGCATTGTAGAGAGACACAGCAGATTCCAGATTTGGGATCCCAGTGCTGGAGACCTTAAACTCAGGAAGAGGTTACCTTTGCTGCAGAGGATTCATGCAGGGGAGGTAAGAATGTACACAAGGGGTTACATAGCCACTTAATGACTGCCCCATGGAAGATTTACTACTACAGGACGGCTGTTCTGTGCAGAATCACATACACTAATTTTACTAAAAGTATTGGGACGCCTGCCTTTACACGCACATGATCTTTATTTATTGGCATCCCAGTCTTAGTCCGTAGGGTTCAATATTGAGTTGGCCCACCCTTTGCTGCTATAACAGCTTCAACTCTTCTGGGAAGGTTGTCCACAAGGTTTAGGAGTGTCTATGGGAATGTTTGACCATTCTTCCAGAAGCGCATTTGTGAAGTCAGGCCTGGCTCGCAGTCTGCGCTCTAATTCATCCCAAAGGTGTTCTATCGGGTTGAGGTCAGGACTCTGTGCAGGCCAGCCAAGTTCCTCCACCCCAAAGTCGCTCATCCATGTCTTTATGGACCTTGCTTTGTGCACTTTTGCGCAGTCATGTTGGAACAGGAAGGGGGGTCCCCAAACTCCTCCCACAAAGTTGGGAGCATGAAATTGTCCAAAATGTCTTGGTGCCTTAAGAGTTCCCTTCACTGGAACTAAGGGGTAAAGCCCAACCCCTGAAAAACAATCCCACACCATAATCCCACCTCCATCAAATGATTTGGGCCAGTGCACAAAGCAAGGTCCATAAAGACATGGATGAGCGAGTTTGGGGTGGAGGAACTTGACTGACCTGTAAAGAGTCCTGAGCGGTGACTGTGAGCCAGGCCTCCCCTCCTACATCAGTGCATGATCTCACAAATGCGCTTCTGGAAGAATGGTGAAACATTCCCATAGACACTCCTAAACCTTGTGGACAGCCTTCCCAGAAGAGTTGAAGCTGTTGTAGCTGCAAAGGGTAGGCCAACTCAATATTGAACCTTAACAACTAATGCCTTGTACACACGCATCGATTATTGGCCGGGAATTTTTGGCCAACGTCCGATCGGCCGATTTTCGGCTTGTTAGTATGATGCTTCCGACAACCGACTCCGACTTTTCGGCCGAAAAAAATCTGGTGTGCAGGCTATAAAATTTTTGTTGGCCGTCAACACAATGGCCGATTTTCCGTCAGAAAGTAAACCAGCACATGACATCACTTCTGAAGTAGATTTTTGTTGGCCGAAAAAATTTGTGTGCAATCTAGGCACATTCCAACCAACAAAACACCACTCTGGAAAAAAAGTCGGACCATCGGTCGGCCGATAATCGTTGTGTG
Source organism: Pelophylax lessonae (assembly GCF_965119305.1). Lineage (NCBI taxonomy): Eukaryota > Metazoa > Chordata > Amphibia > Anura > Ranidae > Pelophylax > Pelophylax lessonae. The sequence goes on from NC_138779.1 coordinate 10,312,697, forward strand.
TGTACGAGGCATAAGACTGAGGTGCTATTTAAGTTCATGTGGGTGCAAAGGCAGGCGTCCCAATACTTTTCGTAATATAGTGTCTATACACATGACTCCGCACTTCTGCCTAGGGGGGCACTGGCACGCCCCTTCTGCTGTGATTAGTCACAGCAGATGCCAATCAGAGGGTGCAGGGGAATGGATGTCTGCCGGCACCCGCCAATCGCCAGGAAGAGAGGCTGGACGGAGCTCTGCCTAAGTAAACAAGGAAGAGCTCTGTTCTGAAGGGGGGGGGGGGGGTGGATTTGCAAAGCAGGGAATCAAATCCGTCACATCCCTTAGCGCTGCACTTCTTTTTTCTTTTTCGTACCTGCAAGGCAAAGGCATAATGTGCTAGTATGGATCGCATACTAACGCATTATGCAAAACTTACCTCAAAATAAAGCATTCCACCAATGCGATAACATTGCTGGAGACGGCATCCATCTTCACCCGGTCTTCCTTCCGGGTTCACGGACACAGGTGGCCGTTCCTTCAGAGTGCATGCGTCAGTGATTTCACTGGCTGCATGTACAGTAAATATTATAGCCTTACCTATAGGATACGTTTTCTTACTCTTTAACCCTTTGGTGGCTCTAGATGTTTAACCCCTTTCCAGCCAGTGTCCTAGAGTCATTAGTACAGTGACAGTGCATATTTTTAGCACTGATCACTGTATTAGTGTCATTGGTTCCCAAAAAGTGTCAAAAGTTTGTTAGTGTCCGATTTTTCGTCGTAATATCGCAGTACAGCTGTAAGTCGCTGATCGCCGCCATTACTAGTACAAAAATAAAATAAATAAAAATTCCATTATATATCCCATAGTTTGTAGAAGTTATAACTTTTGTGGAAGCCAATCAATTGTACGCTTATTGGGATTTTCTTTTTTTTTTTACTAAAAATATGTAGCAAAATACATATTGGCCTTAAATTTATGAAGAAATTTGATTTTTAAATATTTTTTATTGGGTATGTTTTATAGCAGAAAGTAAAAAAAAATATTTTCTCTTTTTTTCTTTGTTAGGTTTGTTAAAGTACCAGGAATTTTCCTCACTATAACAATGCATAGTCAAAACAATAGCATTTGGCTTGGCATCTAATTTTTTGCTGAACCCAATAATCTAGGGATGTCTAAATGTCAGATTTTGCTTTGTATTTATTCTGGAATGGTATGATAACATCAAAAATATGTGAGGATACATTTACTGTTTTTTTGTATTATTTTATTAGTATTTTTTTTTTTTTTGTATGTTGTTTTCTGTAAAACTAAAAAAACTTTAATAAAAAGGTATTTGAAAAAAAAAAATTAAGTTTGTTGCCCTTTTTTTTTTTGTTTATAGCACAAAAAATAAAACCTGCAGAGGTGATCAAATACCACCAAAAGAAATAACTGTTTGTGGGGAAAAAAAGGACAAAAATGTTATTTGGGTACAGAGCTACATGACTGTGCAATTATCAGTTAAGGCAGCGCCGTATCACAAAAAATAACCTGGTTATGAAGGGGGGTAAATCATCTGGGAGTCAAGTTGATAAGGAAGAAAGAAAGTGATTGTAAAGGATTTAAAAAAAACAAACATATCATAATTACCTACAACGGTTTTGCACAGAGCAGTCCCGATCCTCCTCTTCTTGGGTCACTATCACTGTACTAATGACACTGGGTAGGAAGGGGTTGACTATGTGCCTAGGGAGAGTAATGTAACCGCACTGTGTACTGTTTTACTAAGGAGTGTGCCAGTTTTTGTCTCCCTTCTTTGCAGGGAGACAAAAACCGTCACATCCCTGCTAGCAGCAGAGAGATCTGTGTTGTTTACAACACATATCCCTCTTCTGTCAATCACTCTGACAATCGGCAAGTCCCGGCCATGAGTCATTGGCCGGGACCCGGTGATTGGCATGTAAGGCAGCCAGTAAGACCACAGCTAGGTGGGCATGCGCGCTCTTACCCACAAATGCAGAGACGCCTGGCGTCAACAGCAAATTGGCTGACAAAAGCCCAGGCGCCAGGATGCAATTTCTAGAACTCCTCTACGTGATTTCTCTCCAACCTTTCTAGAGGTGAACATTAGTGCAGAAAACAAACAAAAGTATCATTCCATCAATTATAGAGAACACAGGAAGACCTCAAAGCCAATATTCTTCATCACAAGGAAAGCGGTAAAATCGTTATCTCCTTCTCTGTGATGTGGCGGTTTTAGACAGATGGTATTTAGCGGAGTTCTCCTTCAAAGAACAGTTGTACGGGTATAAACAAAGAACATTTTACCACTCCGTCCTCCTCCCGCACAACATATTGAGCCACTTTGAAAGAGCTCAGGTACTCGTTCATGTTCTGGATTTCGGTATCCTCTGTAGCGTCTTGGTTCCGGTCCAGGAGTTTTGAGATGGCGCCATCATCGTAGTGGATGACACTGCTGTCTTCAACATCCTTATTGTCACCTGAGGGGTGTAGAGGTGACACTTGTATTAATCTCCTATCTGAGATGCCTGACTGACACACACCAGTAATACCAGAGACTACATGTTACTACCCCAGGCTTTACCATAGACCCAGCATAGCCACCAGAGATCCCACATAGCCACCGGAGACCCCACAAAGCAACGGGAGACCCCACACAGCAATGAGAGATCCCGCAGAGTCACCTGAGATCCCACACAGCCACCAGAGACCCCACAAAGCAACGGGAGACCCCACACAGCAATGAAAGATCCCGCACAGCCACCTGAGATCCCACATAGCCACCAGAGACCCCTCAAAGCCACGAGATATCCCACACATCAAAGAGAGACCCTACACAGGCACCAGAGACCCCACATGGCCACCAGAGACCCTACATAACCACCAGGAACCCTGCATAGCCACCAGAGAGCCCACACGGCCACCAGAGACCCCGCATAGCCACCAGAGACCCAACATAGCCACCAGAGACCCAACATAGCCACCAGAGATCCCACATAGCAACCAGAGTCCCCGCATAGCCACTTGAGAGTCCGCACTTAAGAGTCTGTAGTCGACCAGAGACCCCACATAGCCACCAGAGACTCAGCATAGCAACCAGAGACCCCACATAGCCACCAGAGACTCAGCATAGCAACCAGAGAACCCACATAGCCACCATAGATCCTACATAGCCACCAGAAACCCCGCATAGCCACCAGAGAGCCCAAACGGTCACCAGAGACTCCGCACGGCCACCAGAGACCCCCGCATAGCCACCAGAGACCCCACATAGCCAGAGACCCCGCATAGCCACCAGAGAGCCCACACGGTCACCAGAGACCCCGCATAGCCACCAGAGACCCCGCATAGCCACCAGAGTCCCAACATAGCCCCCAGAGACCCAACATAGCCACCAGAGAGCCCAAACGGTCACCAGAGACTCCGCACGGTCACCAGAGACCCCGCATAGCCACCAGAGAGCCCACACGGTCACCAGAGACCCCGCATAGCCACCAGAGACCCCGCATAGCCACCAGAGACCCAACATAGCCACCAGAGACCCAACATAGCCACCAGAGACCCAACATAGCCACCAGAGACCCCACATAGCCACCAGAGACCCTGCATAGCCACCAGAGATCCAACATAGCCACCAGAGACCCAACATAGCCACCAGAGACACCACAAAGCCACCAGAGACCCCGCATAGCCACTTGAGAGTCCGCACTTAAGAGTCTGCACAGTCGACCAGAGACCCCACATAGCCACCAGAGACTCAGCATAGCAACCAGAGACCCCACATAGCCACCAGAGACCCACACTGTCCACCAGAGACCCCATATAGCCACCAGAGACCCCACATTATCCCCTTTAATGTAAAGAGAGGAAGAGGTGGAGCCTAAAGAGGAAGGAGTGGATCTTAACAGGAAGGGGTGGGACAAATTTAGATGGGTGGGGGGGTGGTTTTGACTAGGGCAGCACAAAACCAAAATACACCACTGCCACAAGACATAAGAGGATTGCTGCCCAGTGGGATCTCTTGGGTCACATTAAAAGCCAGTCTGATGTTTGTGGGTAGTTGTAGCTGTTGCCTGCCAAGGGATCTTTGATTGGTTGTTATCTGGAACTGCATTTTACATAAAACACTTTCTGCCTCAGGGCTCATTCCCACTAGTGGTTGATGGGCAGTAAAACACCAACGGTTGAGCCACATTTTCAGCCCCCGCCCCCTCTTTAGTTGCAGAGGCAGTGGCCAGGAGTGTCCACATGCTGTGGCATGTGATGTTTTGCTTTGTGTCCACCACCACACCCCTGTTGCTTTCAACTTGCTGAACACAAGCCATTCAAGTGAATAGGGCCGATCGCCAAGCTCCCCGCAAAGTGTGCAATGCATGCGGTAGTCTGGCATTTAGGGGGTTAAAACAGGCAGCAAGGAAACAATATAATGGCTCCTCACTGCCTGTCAAATGCTCTATGAAGAATGATCTAAATGTGGATCAATCTTCAAAGAGAAGAAGCACATGTGAAAAAGCCCTTACTTTTTAAAGTGGTTGTAACCCTAAAAAAAATGATCATTTTCCTTTGAAGCAGGATATACAGCATAGTGATTAAGCGGTGTTATTTGCCCATCTCAATGCTGTAATATACCTGGTGGATCCTGCCATGTTCCTGTATCCCTGTCATCCGGCTGCTCTCCCCCCTCCCCCCCTGTATTTCAGCCCAGGAGTCTGTGTGTGAGACTTCTACTCCGCCACCCCACCCCACACCCACTGTGGGGCTGTAAAATCACTAATAAAAAATCCTGGAATCCCCTCTGGTACAGAAAGATATGCTGTGCAGTATCTGTGTATTAGAAATTATGCAGCAAAATACCTTCTATTACAGCGCCGCTGGGAGCTCACGTGACCTCCAGCCACTCTCCTCCTCTCCTCCCAGCTAACGTCAATGTGGAATCTCAGCCCCTCTCACTGTAGTCCTCAGCTCGGGGAAGGAGAGCGCCGGGAGGTCATGTGATCCCACAGCGGCGCTGTAATATAAGGTATTTTGCTGCATAATTTGGAAAACACAGATACTGCACAGTATATCTTTCTGTAACACAGGTGATCCCAGAATTTGTAAGTAGTGACTTTAACCATTTTAAGCTCAAATGCCTCACTGGAAAGAGCCAAGGAGCGCTCTACTTACCTTCAACATCGTCTTTAAACAACTCTTCAGTTCCAAATTTTAAAATATCATCTAGTTCTTGCTTCGTCATGGAGCCAGATTTGGAGCCGAGCCCCGGACGTACCACAAGGTGAGTGAGCATCATTTTCCTCTTGGCTACCTGGGTGATTCTCTCCTCTACGGACGCCCGTGTCACAAAGCGGTAGATCATTACCTTTTTATTCTGCCCGATACGGTGTGCTCGGCTAAAAGCCTGTGAAGAAGACGTGAGAAGAGGGCAATGTAAAGATATTTATTGAAGTGATACTAAAGTCTTTTTTTTTTTTTGTTAAACATAAATATGGTATATTTGCCTCCTCTCTGCAGTTGGTTTTGCACAGAAAAGCCCAGATCCTCCTCTTCTCGGGTCCCTCTTTGGCTCTCCTGGCCCCTCCCTCCTGTTGAGTGCCCCCCCACCAGCAAGCAGTTTTCTATGGGGGCACCCGTGCCAAGCCGCAGCTTCCCGTGTTCATTCAGACATGGAGCCATGGTTTGGCCCCACCCTCTATCTCCTCATTGGCTAACTGACTTTGGTTGACAGCAGCAGGAGTAAATGGCGGTGCTGCTGTGTCTCAGCCAATCAGGAGAGAGAGTTCTGGATGGCTGTTCACATCACTGGATCGAGATGGGCTCAGGTAAGTATTAGGGGGAGTTGTGGGGAGCTGCTACACACAGAAGGCTTTTTATCTTAATGCATAGAATGCACCTTCTGCCTTTACAACCACTTTAACCCTTTCCCAGTCAGTGTCACTAGAACAGCGACAGGGCATATTTTTAGCATTGATCACTGGTCCCCAAAAAAGTGTCAGTTAGTGCCCAATTTGTCCACCGCAATATGGCAATCCCGCTCTAAGTCGCTGATCGCCGCCATTAGTAGAAAAAAATAAAAAATAATAATTCCATAAATCTATCCCATAGTTTGTAGACGCTTTAACTTTTGTGCAAACCAATCAATATACGCTTATTGGGATTTTTTAACCAAAAATATGTCGCAGAATACATATTGGACTAAAATTATGAAGACATTTGATTTTTTACTGGATATGATTTAAAGCAGAAAGTAAAAAATATTGTTTTTTTTTTTTTTCAAAATTGTCGCTCTTTTTTTGTTTATAGCGCCAAAAATAAAAATCGCACAGGTGATCAAATACCAACAAAAGAAAGTTCTACTTGTGGGAAAAAAAGGACATCAATTTTAAATGGGTACAGCATCGCACGACCACGTAATTGACAGTTAAAGTAATGCAGTGCCGTATCGCACAAAGTGGCCTGATCATGAAGGGGGTAAAGAGCTGAAGTGGTTAAGCTACTTTTAAAAAGTGACTATTTTTTGGTCCATTTGGGGTATACCTTGTACCAGGCCCATGTATGGAGCACTGGTGACCACAATTTAAATTATTGTATATGCACAAATGTTTATAATATACATTTTTCATACATAAGGATCTTGTCTCATGCCAGTGCCATTAAAGAGGAGCTCCAGTCCTTTTTGCATTTATTAAAAGTCAGCAGCTACAAGAAGTTAATAAACACACACTCACCTGTCCCAGGATCCAGTGAAGTGCTCACCCGAACAGTCCCTTCTCTCCGTTTTCTCTCCCCGGCCTCTCAACCGTGGGCACCCAGCTGTGACAGCTTGCGGCTTCACAGCTGGGTGGCCACCGCGCATGCACAAGTAGCCTCCTGAATGGTCCAGCAGTCTTCTGAGACCTGTGACATGTCCCTGAAGACTGCAGAGAGATTGCAGGGAGGGAGGGAGGGGGAGAGGAGAACTTCCACTCTAATTGCCTAGGCAATCCGAGCGGAAGTAGGAGTGGGTACCTGCCAAAACTAGGTACCCCCTCCCCCCCAAAAAAATAATGACATGCGGCAGGGGAAGAGAGGAGGAGTACTTTAAGCGGAGCTTCCCCTTTTGGATGGACCTCTGCTTTAAAGTCCAACATTGTTCTAGGATTTATTCCTACATATTCTTTTCTCTTGCCTTGAACCTTGTTTCTGGTGAACCTTGAGCCCTTTGCTCCTCTCATGAGCTTCTTATGTAAGCCATGCCTTTGCACTTCCTGTTTGCCAGAGTAATGTGCTCTCTCCAGCCAATATCTCGCTATTGTCACCCCTGCTGTTGTTCACTATCACTTGTTACTGAACTTTGGCTTGTTCCTTGACTATGCTTCCACTCAATACTAACCTGCAGCCACTTGTTACCTACCTTTGGCTTGTTTACTGACTACACTTCTGCTTGATCCCTACCTGCTTATATCTGGTATTGGACCCCAGGTTGCTCACCTCCTGGTAGGGTAATTCTGAGGACTGTGACCTGGTACTAACATGCAGCAAAACCCATCTCCACCATCAAGAGCTCTGGTGAATACCGGTTAGTGGTCTCCAAACGGCGGGCCTTTGCTTGCCTTATCCGACCCCTGGGGCACTATTTTTCCCACTGATAGGAGACACAATTCTGTCATCTGACATAAACAATGGGGCACAATTTCTCCCACTGACACCAATAATGGGACACTATTCCCCCTATAAAGCCAATGATGGTGCACTATTCCTCCCCCTAATATCAAATGTGGCAATGTTTACTCCCACTGTTACCAGAAAATTTCCCACTCACACTGTCCACAGTCTGACCCACCCTAAATTATGAAAGACAATACACCAGCCCTTTGTTTAGAAAGTTTGGACACCCCTGCATTAGGGTGATAGCACAGGAAACAGAAGCCAATACCCAAGGTCATATGTGTTTTATAAAGTGGTCATTTACTCTATCCTGTCCTTGTTTAAAAGTTCCACAATAACTTTCACAATCACGCTTAAACTTCCTACTGAACCCGAATTGACCTGCCTGTGTACCCTTTCTCTCCTGTCTACCTTTCATCCCTTAGTCTAGTAGAGAAAAGCCCAGATCCCAGCACATAAAAATGTGGGAAAGCGCTGACCTGAATGTCATTATGTGGGTTCCAGTCAGAGTCGTAGATAATGACAGTGTCAGCAGTGGCCAAGTTGATCCCGAGACCTCCAGCTCTGGTGGACAGTAAGAAACAGAACTGCTGAGCTCCTGGAGCTAAGGAAGGAAGAAAGAGTTATAAACACAAATGTACACAAGAGGTTTATATTAATTTTCATCTGCAATAATAAGAACTACAATTATCACTACAACTACAAAGAATTACTATTGTGTAAGCTGTAACCCGGGGTCAAAGGGAAGGGTTATGAACTACAGGGGGTTTCATAAAGAAGTATACAGTTTCCAGAAGCTGTAAAACAGTAACAGTTGATGACACGGGCCACAACTGCGAACCGTTAGGTAGATGAACTCATAAAGTTTGTGTCCTACTACTGAGAGTTATGTAGGCACATAGGCCAGTGGTGGCCCATCCATTGGGGGCGCAGGTGGCGCTGCCCCCCCCATTCATGCGTCCGGCCCCATAATCTACATGCAGGAAGCCGGATGAATGGATTCCAATGGGGTTTTTTTTTTTTTTTTGAAGCACGTGATTAGAGCCAGAGCACTGCACCCTGAGCCCACCAAGTTGTGTGACAATAGCGAATGGAAATTCGCTATTGTGACACAGATTTTCCTCCTGGCCAATCAGGAAGCGGGTCCTGAGATTTTGCACACCAGGCCTTGATAAGTTGCAGGTATAAAGAAATATCTTACAAGATAGTTACTCGATGGTAAAGTCAGTGCTTTAACCCGACAGAGTGATATCTGTTGGAGGTGTGGCACTCACGGAGGACCTCTGTTACACGTATTCTGAGAGTGTCCAACACTGCAATCTTTTTGGCGCCCAGTTCTGGAAATCATCCGCCAAGCTTTTTTAGCTGGTAACCCGGCGGCAGTACTCCTCCATTTAACCCCCTCGTGTCTTGTATAAAATATAAGAAACCCATGCTGCTCCAGATGGTGAATGCAGCAAAAGCATGTATTCCTAGTTCCTGGAGGAGTACATCCCCACCAACGCTGAGACAATGCTTTGCCAGAGTGAACGATATTCAAGAGATGGAGGATCTCTGATCAAAAGAAAAAAATGGTACCATTGGAACAAATTTAAATTCTCCTCTAAATACCAACAATTATTTGGCTAAATCCGGATAGTGAAGTCAGGTCGCTTTCTATTTCCCAGGTATCCCCTCCAACACCTTTATGCTTGCCCTCTCCCTGTGTCCAAAATTCGGAAGATACCCCCACTGTTCCTACTGTGGGAACAACCCAAAATTTTGGGATTTTTCCTTTATTTTCACTTTCATTAATACATGTAAACAGGACAAAGAGGGTGGATACACACAGCAATTGAAAAAAAAAAAAAAACCTGGCAGATGTTCTTATCCCTCTGCACGCTATCTAAAATAAAAAAAAAAAAAAAAATTGCCTTTAGTTACACTTTAACCACCTGCCGACCGCCCCACGCAGATTTACTGTGGCAGGGCGGCTTGGCTGCGCATAATCACGTACATCTACGTGATTAGGCGCACGTGGTCTCAGCGCGCGTGCGTGCCGCCGGAGCCGCGCTCCCGCTGTGATTAGACACATCGGGAGCCAGACCATGGGGAGGAGCGGGCTCGATCGCCGCCGGCCTCCTGTGATCTTCGGGGAAACTATCAGGAGAGTCACCTACCTATGTAAACAAAGTAGGCGGCTCTTCTGTCAGACAGGCACAGTGAGATTGTGTGTCTCAGACAAGCTGAAACACCAATCTCTGTGTGCCTGTCACAGAGCTTCCCCTGCCACAGTTAGCAAGCACAATTAGGCTTACACTTAACCCCTTGATCTCCCCCAGTATTAACCCACTTTCCCTTCCAGTGTCATTTATACAGTAACAGCACACATTTAGCACTGATTACTGTATTAATGTCAATGGTCCCCAAAAAGTGCCACTTAGTGTCAGATTTGTCCGCTGCAATGTCGCAGTAAAAATCGCTGATCACCGCCATTACTAATGGAAAAAAAAAAAAAAAAAAGGTCCAAAAATCTATCCCATAGTTTGTAAACACTATACATTATGCGAAACCCAATTAAAATACGCTTTATGGGATTTTATTTTACCAAAAATATGTAGCAGAATACAAATTGGCCTAAACTGATAAAAAAATTAGATTTTTTACATTTTTTTATTGGGAATGTTTTTATAGCAGAAAGTAAAAATATTGTTTTTTTTTTTCAAAATTGTTGCTCTTTTTTTGTTTATAGAGCAAAATCTAAAAATCGCACAGGTGATCAAATACCACCAAAAGAAAGCTTAATTTGTGGGAAAAAAAAAAAAAAAAACACATCAATTGTATTTGGGTACATCGTCGCACGACTGTGTAATTGTTAGTTATAATAATGCAACGCCGAATAGCAAAAAAATGGCCTAGTCATTAAGGGGGTAAAACCATTCCGGAGCTGAAGTGGTTAATATCTTGTCTGGCAATAAAAAGCTCATAGGTGGGGTGCAGTGTGATGCGTTGGCAATAATTCACACAGGCAGGTGCAAAAGTAGACTTGTACTGAAGCAACGCAGTAACCGTTAACAACAGACCCGATGGGAAGGCTACCCAGCCGGGTACACTCAGTTTTCAGCAAGTGGAAGGAGCAGATTCCAGATGGACTGACAGCGTCTGTTGACAGGAAACAAAATGCCGCTTGGCCGTCTAGTGCCCAGTCACAATACCACCCTACACTTTCCCTCCTGGTCAGGAACCTCTCCCTAATGCTGTTACTGTCCCGAACAGACAGGGTGCCTGTGCCTTCTCTTCCAACTCGCAAAATGCGCACCAAGCCTGGGAGTCAGGGCCTAAAGTGTAACTCTTTTATTGAGAAAAAAACATTCCCTTCTGGGTGATCTCTGTACATTGCAGGGATTATAACAACCTTTGTTGCAGATTTCTACCTTTTGTTATTCTAAAGAAATCATTGTTTGTTCCTCTGTGCTGAGTGGGTCTAATGGGAGTGGTTTCATAATTATCTATCAGCTGTGCACCTGCAGAGCACTAATGAGGAAATCTGCTGGGCCTGCATCCCTTTAGACGTGTTCCTATTGGGAGTATCTCACCAAAAATGATATATTTGTTGCAGGGGATGCCAGAAATCTGACTTGTATCTCAGGCAGACTTCTGAGAAATTTGGTGAGCCAATCACACAAGCAGGAAATTATGTTTCTGGGGGTGTGGTCAGTATACATTCCGTGTACAGAACACCTCCAGGGGCCATATTGCATTTTCATAAAATTACAGCAGCTGCAGAATGAAAAGGAAAGGTAATTTTAAAAAATATATTCGATTACAATATGACTTGTGTCCCAATTGTATAACGCCAGGGATTCCCAAACTACGGCCCTGCAGCTGTTGTGAAACTACACATCCCATGAGGCATTGTAAAACTCTGACATTCACATACATGACTAGGCATGATGGGAATTGTAGTTCCTAAACAACTGCAGGGCCATAGTTTGAGAATCCCTGGTATATGCTATATTATTTTTTCTTTATTTGCTATTTTTTTTTTTTTTTTACGAAAGTGGAGTTACCCTTGAAATAGGCTTTGGCTGACCCAAAATGGCTGCTCAAGTTACAAAGGATGGCAGTATCCAAATGGGTGTTCCCCCAGTTACTCAAGAAACCATAGAGGGACTGTGTTCCTCTCAACTTCCTCTCCAGCTGCGGGACCACTGTAGAGAGGCCTTAGGAAGGAGCGCATGCTCCGTAAACGTGTCGCTTACGTCATCACGCTACACGTCATCACGCTATCATGTCATCACGCTATGACGTCAGGACCAGGAAGTGCCGCCAGATGCTACCCCTGCGTCCCAGTCACCAGGAAGTGCCGATATCCATCGGATGCAGCGGAGTACTAGAGACTGCCGGAGACATCCTGACGAACTCTTCTTACGGACGGACATGATTACATACAATATGTTGCCCTACATACTTGCTCAATTGTGAGTATATTGGTGTATATTGACATGCTTCATTAAACCTTCCTACTGCACTTAGAGTGGCGCCTGTCTTTTCCCTACAGTGGAGAAAGTAGACTGCACCTGCCTACAAGCTGACAAAGGTTCCCTATAAAAATCATATTTATTTGCCACAGTTCTACTTTAAAACTATTGTCATTACTACATCTGTTGGTATTTATAAAAGCTTGGCATCTTCAGGCATTCCAGCTTCTTACAACTGTTAAGTCATTGGCTTCAAATGACAGTAATAAGATAATGGTGGAGGTTCTATGTGATTAGCACAGTAGTACCATTAAACCTGTCAATTGCCTCTTGGCGCAGCCCTCCCGTGATCCCGCCATCTATCCGCTCGTACTTGTAGCCTTCGTACTCCAGGAAATCTTCAAGTAAATCCAGCATTTTTGTCATCTTAAAACACAAAAACAAGGTGATTGTATTTTTAATTATACAATACACTGCAACATTTCTGTACAATTGTACATGTTAGTATTTGGCAGATACGTATTTTATTTTATCCTTGTTTAGAAACGGGAGTAATGGTTTGCACTGTAAGGCCTTTTGCACACAGGAGTAAAAAACGCTACTATTTTTACTGCTCTGGATATAGATGCACTGTTGTCTATGAACTATACACACTGCTGCGTAAATAGATAATAAATAATAATAATAAATATAAATAATAGTAATAGAGCGATGAGTAAAGAGCCATTAAACAAAAAGAGAATTTTACATTTGAGTGCAGTAACTTACAGGTATATGTGTAGTGTAGCGCGGGACTAAACACATTATATTTTTCACACGTATACAGTATGTGTGTTTACGTGTCTGTATGCATGTTTATGCGTGTCTATTGCAATACTGGCAATGAAGGAAAGTTTTAATAATGTACAGAGCACCCGAAAAGTATTCACAGCGCTTCACTTTTTTTACATTTTGTTATGTTACAGCCTTATTCCAAAATGGATTCAATTAATTATTTTCCTCAAAATTCTACAAACAATCCCCCATAATGACGTGAAAGAAGTTTGTTTGAAATCTTTGCAAATTTATTAAAAATAAAAAATGAAAAAAATCCCATGTACATAAGTATTCACACCCTTTGCTCAGTACTTTGGTGAAGCTCCTTTGGCACCAATTACAGCCTCCAGTATTTCTGAGTATGATGCTACAAGCTTGGCACTCCTATTTTTGGGCAGTTTCTTCCATTCTTCTTTGCAGGACCTCTCAGGCTCCATCAGGTTGGATGGGGGAGCGTCGGTGTACAGCCATTTTCAGATCTCTCCAGAGATGTTCAATCGGGTTCAAGTCTGGGCTCTGGCTGGGCCACTCAAGGACATTCACTTCTAAAGCCCCGTACACACGTACCGATCGTCATCATACAAACGTTCGTCTTTTCTCCCCGGGATGTCGATGTCTGTTGAAAAGTGCAAAGACAGCACAAGAATTTTGTCCGCCGACTTCAGCTGACTGCAGAAGTGATGTCATGTAATGGTTAACTTTCCCTGTGTTTTTTCTTTTCTGAGCATGCCCAGTCTTGCAAATCTGCGGTCTGTCGGCTGATTTCTGTACTGACTGGCGAACAATCGTCCGTTCTGGTGTCGGCATACAAAAATTTTTATGTTTGCAAGAAAGACTCTTGTCCGCAGAATGTGCGCAGACAGCTGTCGGAGGCACCATACTAACAAGCGTACAATCGGCAGATCTTTCGTCCACCGACGTTTGTATGACGACGATCGGTACGTGTGTACGGGCCTTTAGTTATCTTGGCTGTGTGCTTAGGGTCGTTGTCCTGTTGGAAGATGAACCTTCACCCCAGTCTGAGGTCCAGAGCCCTCTGGAGCAGGTTTTCATCAAGGATGTCTCTGTACATTGCTGCATTCATCCTTCCCTCCATCCTGACTAGTTCAAAATCCAATTGTCATAGGGACAGAAAGTGGGGTGAAATCTTCTGAAGAGGGGTACAGGCAGCAAAACAAATGTTACAGGGGTGTTAACCCTGCACTATGCTATCCAAAAAACTTAAAAATTCTTATTTTGTCTGGAGCTAAACTTAAAAAATTTACCTGTTCCAACTTACAAACACATTTGACTTAAGAACAAACCTACAGACCCCATCTTGTTTGTAACCCGGGGACCGCCTGTATCAAGTTCTTAGTTTGCATTCAAGCTACAGTTCTGAGCATCCCATGTTTTCCTTTACCAATCTTACTTCATCCCCTAATTAAAACCAAAAACAAAACACTTGGGACCGGTTCTTGAAGTCTGATTGAGTGATGAAAAATTTGCTGTGCATGTAAGGGAAGATCCAAAAATCCAGAGGCCCTTACGGGGGCAGTGCTACATGGAACTAGTTAAGCTAATATAATTGTGCGCTACCTTAAATAAACCAAAATTGATAACTGTTAGAGCTGCTGCTATCACCTAAATGTGTTCCAACATCTGCAGGGTAAAATTTGGTACAAAACAATGTGAAAGTGCTGCAAACCTAAATCAATTCACTTGCAAAAAATAAAAATATTAGCAGAATGATAAATATTATATATATATATCTATATATATCTTTATATATATATATATATATATATATATATATATATAATTATTATATACAGTATATATCTATATATATATATATATTTATATATATAGATATATATATATATATATATATATATATATCATTTATCATTCTGCTAATATTTTTTGCTACATGGAACTAACTCTCCTTATCTTCAGCTGTTTTGTAAACATTCAAACACTTCCAGGTACCTGAGAAAATATGAGGACTCGGTGTCCTCCATCTTTCAGCTTCTTCAGCATTTTCTGTAGCAGCATCAACTTCCCAGAGGATTTCACTAAAGAGCTTCCATCATAAGACCCGTTTGGCAACACCGGCGCCTCCTGTGTTAAGAAATGAGAAATGCGGAAGAGGGTCATGAATTGTTTCACGATTTGCTTTTCATTTAAAGTGGAACACCGGGCACACAGCTAAATACACAGCAGAAACTCAGATCGGTAAACTGCTTTATCTGCCAATAAGGTTTATAATTCTGTTCAGTCTTGTGAGTCGGACACCCCGGCCAGACAGCACAACCAGGTCCCGGACCTCTCTACAGATTGCACTGCAACTGGGCCAGGACCTGCCTCATCCTGTGATTAGACTTCTGTCCCTCATCCTGACTACTTCTGTGTAGAGGATTATAAGAGGTTGTCATCTGGTTTAGGAAGGGATGTTACTTCCACCGTGTTTCCCCGAAAATAAGACCGGGTCTTATATTAATTTTGGCAACAAAAGACACAGTGGGGCTTATTTTCAGGGTAGGTCTTATCATGTATTGTATAATTGCCAGTTCCTGTGCCCCCCGTCTTCTCTCTCCCTCCCTGCCTGTCAGCTCAGGAGTCACAAGCATTTAGCATTATGAGTTAAAGTGGTTGTAAAATCCTATAATCCATTCTATTACAGTATTATATAATGTACAATGTGTGTGTTTCTGTAATATGATTGTTCTAAATACCTTTGGTACAGCGCCGCTGGGCACTTACGTGACCCGCCGGAGCTCTCTTCCCCACTCTGAGCATTGCAGAGGGATGGGCCGAGATCCCTCGGTGACAGCCGGGAGAAGAGAAGGAGAAACAAAGGTATTTGGCACAATAATATTACAGAAACACACACACATTGTACATTATATAATACTGTAATAGAGGGGATTATAGGATTTTACAACCACTTTAAAACTAGGGCTTATTTTCGGGGTAGGGTTTATATTACAACCACCCTGGAAAATCACAGTAGGTCTTATTTTCGGGGGAAACAGGGTATGTAATGAAAATAAAAAACAAAAAGAAACACTTAGGGCTTGTCCACATGTGCTTTGGTGTCTGAAGAGTGATCTGCATTCGGATTGCTCCTCAGACGCATTTGACAGGCGGTGAGGAGGGGCATTGGGCGGGATTGCGAGGCGCTTGCACAGCGGCCCTTTTCACTTGGACAGGGGCCATAATTCCTTCCGTGGGTCCCCAAGCACGTGTACACTGCAGGCTGCTGCCTCTGCAGCTGAACAGAGAGCATTGGGTGGCAGGAAACTGTGTGAAAGTGTGATTGAGCCCTTAGAGATTTTTATGAATGTAAAGTGGGGCACAAACTAGTAGAAAATCTGCCGAAAATTCCCGTCCAAGGTAAAATCGTACGATTTTTGTGCACAACTTTCAGCAGCCAATGCTGACATTTTCAACGAAAAAAAAAACAGAGGGACAAACACCAAAATTTTTATCGGCCGCCCCCCGGCTCGACCAATTTTCGTTTAATGTGTATGCAGTACGTCCGCGAAAAATCGGATACGAAAGACCGCGCATGTTCTGAAGTTGCTGATGACCCGGAAGTCTAGGAACAAACGTCTCAAAAAAAAAATAAAAATCAGACGAGAAATTTCGTGAGCATTATGCACTGTCAACTAAAAACGGTTATGACCGCTGAGAATGAGAGAGAAAAATCGGAGGATATTTCGTCTTAAGACTGGAATTCGGGTCAGTTCACACCACATGCAGTCCAGTATGTTTTTTTTTTTCTGCATCAAAAAAATGCATGAAAAGTAGGTTACATGGTTTTCAATGGCATAGTTCACAGCAGTGCTTGCAGTTCCAGTGTGTTCCAGTTCCAGAAAAAAGAAAGTAGAACATGCTGCATTTTTCCTACACTGGACTGTACTGGAACGCTGTAAAACGCATAAAAAACGCACCGGAATGCATTGGAACACACATGTTCTTATTTAAGGTTAAGAAAAAAAGAGAGGGAAAAAATGCTCTGGACTGCATCAAAAACACATAAAAAATGCGTCAACGCGCATGCAAAAAAGCATCTGGAACACATTCTATGGTGTGAACTGGCCCCCAAAGTTTTACTATACCTGCCTAGACTCTGCTTTCAAGCAACTGCAAACCTACATTTTTTTTTTCTTTTTAACCAGTCCTGGACGGCCCTATAGCAGATTTACTGCTACAGGGCGGCCCTTCTGTGCAGAATCACGCATACTATATTATCTAAAGTATTGGGACGCCTGCCTTTACACACACATGAACTTTAATGGCATCCCAGTCTTAGTCCGTAGGGTTCAATATTGAGTTGGCCCACCCTTTACAGCTATAACAGCTTCAACTCTTCTGGGAATGCCGTCCACAAGGTTTAGGAGTGTGTCTATGGGAATGTTTGACCATTCTTCTAAAAGCGTATTTGCGAGGTCAGGCACGGATATTGGTCAAGAAGTCCTGGCTCACAGTCTCTGCTCTAATTCATACCAAAGGTGTTCTATTGGGTTGAGGTCAGGACTCTGTGCAGGCCAGTCAAGTTCCTCCACCCCAAACTCCCTCATCCATGTCTTAATACATGGATGAGTACAGGTACGGCGATTCGTGGGAACCTGCCGCTGTATATCGATGGCGGCTGGTCGGTAAGCGGTTAAAGGCTTGGTGTTTTAGAAAAATAAAAAATAAAAAACAAATTAGACATGCTCTGTTTAGTGTTTTTTTTTTTTTACAGAGCAGCCCCAATCCTCTTCTCAGGTCCCCTGCTGGCACTCCAGGCCCCTCCCCCCTGCCCCAGAGCAAGCAGCTTGCTGCGGGGGCATTAAAGCAGGTGCATTTCCAAGCCCCTGCTCTATGTGGCTATTCACACACAGAGCCATGGCTTGGCCCTGCCCCCCCCTCTTCTCATTGGCTCGTTGGTTGCGAGCGGGAGACAATGGCCCCCGCTGCTGCCTCAATGAGGAGTTAGGAGTCTCCGAGGAGCTAAGACTCTCGTGCACATTGCTGGATCACGATGAGGCTCAGGCAAGTATTCTTTGCTGCACAAAGAAGGTTTTTTACCTTCATGCATAGAATACATGAAGGTAAAAAACCTTGATCCTTTAGAACCACTTTTAGTGTTCAAAGTTACATGACAACTCACACAAGTGTAAACGGAGCCTATATATAAAGCGCTGCATAAACTGACAGCGCTATACAAGTACCTGCAATAAATAAATGAAATAAAAATATAAATGGGATTTGAAGCCTCTTACCACAGCAGCTAC
The DNA here is from genome assembly GCF_965119305.1 of Pelophylax lessonae. Lineage (NCBI taxonomy): Eukaryota > Metazoa > Chordata > Amphibia > Anura > Ranidae > Pelophylax > Pelophylax lessonae. The sequence continues at coordinate 10,330,864 of NC_138779.1, forward strand.
AGGGAAAAGGTAAGGGTGATTGCAGCATTTCTTCAAGTCCATCATGATATTCAGCAAGGACACCTGGTTTCCTCCACCTTTAGAGTTCAACGCCTCAAAATTTCGGGTCAGTATGAACTTATAATACTTCCTAAATCAGCAAAAAATGTAATCTAGGTGAATGCAGCAGTTATAAGAAATGTATACATATGACTATATAGAAAACACATCAACCAATCAGATTTTAGCTTTTGTTCAGTTGGGAATGTCTGAGCAGACATCTTATTGGTGAAATGAATAACACATCCTCTAACGCAGCCCTTCTCATCCTTCTTACCCCAGAGGAACCCTTGAAATAATTCTTAGGTCTCAAGGAACCCCTGCTAACATTAATTAATTGGGGGGGGGGGGGTCAGTCAGTCACAGCTCAAGCTCAAGCAACCCCTAGCAATCTTTGGAGCAGCCATTTTTCACCCTTATGACCCAGTGATACACGTACAATAGTTTTTAGGTCTCAGGGATCCCCTGCTAAAATTAGTACATTTGGGGTCAGTGGGAAGAAGGTTCCCCTTACAATGGTGGTAAGATTTCCACCCTTAGGGCTCCTTCCCCTTTGGTCCCTTAACCATTTCAGCCCCTGAAGGTTTTACCCCCTTAATGACCAGGCCATTTTTTGCGATACGGCACTGCATTACTTTAAATGACAATTGCGCGGTCGTGCTGCGCTGTACCCAAATAAAATTGATGTCCTTTTTTTCTTACAAATAGAGCTTTCTTTTGGTGGTATTTGATCACCTCTGCAGTTTTAATTTTTTGCACTATAAACAAATAAATAGCAACAATTTTGAAAAAATAAAAATTGATTTTGTCTTACCGTAAAATCATTTTGTCTGAAGTTCATTGTCAGACGCAGCTCCATATAATTCTTGACCATTGTGTTATGCTGCCCCCTACAGGAGTAGAACACTAGGCAGGAAAAAGCTTTACCATGCCTATCCGGCAGTCCCTGCAGGCATACACCCACACACTCTGCTGTAAGCCTCAGTTTTGTTGCAAGCAGTGTTTAGAGGAAAAAAACCCATCAAAATCAAGATAGAGGGGCTGGTGCTGCGTCTGTCAATGAACTTCAGAGAAAAGGATTTTATGGTAAGACAAAAATCCAGTTTTCTCTATCGTTCATTGACAGACGCAGCTCCATATAATTCTTGACCATTGGGACATACCAAAGCAGTATTTGCATGAGGGGGTGGGAAAACAACGCAGAAAAAGAACGTTCATACCAACAAGGCTAAAACTTAAGCAAACCAGACTATAGAGCTTAACCAGGAACAACTGGAGCTCAACTTGACAAACACCCTCAAAGAGACAGGTCTCTTTTAAACAGCAGTCTGCAAAACTTTGCGGCCAAAGGAAGCATCCGAGGATGCCAACACATCAACTTTATAAAATTTCGTAAACGTATGCACAGACGACCAAGTTACTACCTTGCAAACTTGTAACACTGACGCCTAATGGCGAAAAGCCCAAGACGCACTCAGCGCCCTAGTACAATGCGCCTTCACAGGGAAAGGCGGAACCGGACCCTTCAGTGAATAAGCCTGAACCACCGTCTGCCTGAACCATCTGGACATGGTTGCAGCAGACGCAATCCCTGACGAGGTCCATCCGTAATGACAAATAGAGAGTCTGATTTCCTAAAAGATTCAGTGGCTGCCAGGTAGAACGTTAATTGCCCGAACCACATCCAACTAATGCAATGCAATTTCCTTAGGATGCGTGGGCTTAGGGCATAAAGAAGGCAGCACAATGTCTTCATTTAGATAATAAGCAGAAACCACCCTAGGAAGAAACGACTGACTAGGTCGAAGTACCACTTTATCTCTGTGGACAACCAAATAAGGGGAACGGCAGGGAAGCACCGCCAATTCCGATACTTTGCGAGCAGAAGTAATAGCCACCAAAAAGGCAACCTTCTGCGAAAAGGTGAGCAGAGAAATCTCCATAATGTTCCCAAAAGGAGGTTTTTGAAGAACAGACAATACCAAATTCAGATCCCACGGAGGCTCGCCTTGGAGGGGCCACATGACGGACCCCTTGGAGAAAATTGCGAATCAACGCATGCAAAGCTAAAAGGGCGTTGGAAGAACACAGCCAAAGCCAACACCTGGCCTTTATTAGTAGCCAAGGCAAACCTCATTTCAACACCCGTTTTAAGGAAAGTCAAAATCCTAGCCACCGAAAAAAGGCGAGGATGCATCTTCATAGATTCACACCATGAAATGTACGATTTCCATGTATGATGATAGATCTTCCTAGAAGTAGACTTCTGGGCTTCAACAGTGCAGGAATCACAGAGTCAACACCTGGCTTTCAACAGCCAGCCCATTAAAGCCAGCGACTGTAAAGCAGGATGGAAGATCGGCCCTTGAGACAACAGATCTTCTCTGAGAGGAAGTCTCCAAGGAACATTAGTGACCAATCTTACTAGATCTGCGTACCAAAACCAGCGAGGCCAGTCTGGAGCCACCAGATTGACTTGAATCCCCTCTGCCTCTATCCTGAGCAAAAGTCTGGGCAGGAGTTTCAGCGGTGGAAATGCATATACCAGGTGATAATGACCCCAAGGAGCCACCAGAGCATCGACGGCGTTGGATAAGGGATCCCATGACCTGGCTACAAACCTTTGAACCTTCTTGTTGAGCCGGGAGGCCAACAGATCGACATCGGGTGTCCCCCACCGAGCACACAGGAGATGAAACACCTCAGGGTGTAGGGACCATTCTCCCTGATCCAACACCTGACGACTCAGATAATTCGCCTGCCAGTTTTCCACACCTGGGATGTGTACAGCGGAGAGAGCTGGAACAAAATGTTCTGCCCACTTCAAGATCTTGGCCAACCTCCCGGGCGCCAGGACACTTTTGGTACCCCCTTGATGATTGATGTAAGCCACACCCGTGGCATTGTCAGATTGAAACTCGGACTGGACAACCCTGGAGACGATTTGTCCAGTGACAAGGCAAAGTTTTATTGCCCTGATTTCCAGAACATTGATCTGAAGTCTGGACTCTTCCACTGTCCAAGATCCCCCTGGGCACACAGCTTCCCCAGCACTTCTCCCCAGCCGGACAGGCTGGCGTCTGTGGTCACCACATTCCAATACAATGGAAGGAAAGACTTGCCCTGGCTCAACGCCAATGAGCAGAGCCACCATAGAAGAGAAATCTTTGTTGTGACTCAACCAGATCATAGAATCCAACAACTTTGTTCCATTTGACCAGAATTTCCTTCTGTAAGGATCTGGTGTGGAACTGAGCCACCCTTCCTGGGCACCGTGAACAGGTTGGTATAAAACCCCTGAAACCGTTCCTGAGAGGGAACTGGCACAATCACGCCCTGCAATAGCAGATCTTGCCCTACCTTTCGTAGATCCGTTAACCGATCTGGAGATAAGCGGAGGTTGGACAGGAGGAACCTGTCCAACGGCCGGGACCTGAATCTGATCTTGTAATGAATCAAGGTTATGGAAAGAAGCGCAGACACCCCCCCCCACCCCAAAGACGGGGGAGGGCGCCCCTTCATGCAGACAAAGATTTGTCTGCAGAACCGGATTGGCCTGTTTTCGGCTTGCCCGACCATGTCTTCTTGGAACCCCCAGAAGACCTGAATGGCTTAGCTCCTTTCTTCAGCGACCCAGAGGCACGAAAGTACCACCTACGAGCAGTAAATGAAGGACCCCGCCTATGACGCGGAGCCTTACCTTTGGAGGATTTGGGTAGGAGAGTACTCTTCCCACCCATAAGGCCTTTGACCAACTCATCCAGGGAGGATCTAAACAACCTCTCCCCCGTAATGGGAAGAACACCATCAGGCCTAGGACTCTCATGCAAGTCCGCAGAGAGGACTGATTGCTCAAAAGAAAGAAAAAAAACAGCAGGGAACAAGGTCCTATTCCTAAACTAGGCAGAAACAAACTGAGGCTTACAGCAGAGTGTGTGGGTGTATGCCTGCAGGGACGGCTCCATAGGCGTGGTAAAGCTTTTTCCTGCCTAGTGTTCTACTCCTGTAGGGGGCAGCATAAGTCAATGGTCAAGAATTATATGGAGCTGCGTCTGTCAATGAATGATAGAGAAAAACATTTCTTTTACTTTCTGTCATAAAACATGTATAATATAAAAATTGAAAAAAAATCGAATTTCTTCATCAAATTGGGCCAATATGTATTCAGCTACATATTTTTGGTAAAAAAATCCCAATATGTGTATGTTGATTGGCTTACGCAAAAGTTATCGCATCTACAAACTATGCATTTTTTTTTTTTTTTTTACTAGTAATGGCGGCAATCATTGACAAATCGGACATCTAACTGACACTTTTATCGGGACCAGTGACACTAATATAGTAATCAGTGCTAAAAATATGCACTGTTATTCTACTAATGACACTGGCAGGGAAGGGGTTAACATCAGGGGCGATCAAAGGATTAAGTGTGTCTCTAGAGCAGGGGTCTTCTAACTACGGCCCTCCAGCTGTTCAAGAACTACAATTCCCATCATGCCTAGTCATGTCTGTGAAAAGAATTTTACAATGTCTCATGGGACGTGTAGTTGGAGGACCGTAGTTTGAGGATCCCTGCTCGTGCTTGCTAACTGTGGGGGGGGGGGGGGGGGTTTCTCTTACTGGGGTAAGATAGAGATCCGTTTTCCTGTTTAGCAGAAACACAAGATCTTGATCTTCTCCCCTGTCAGAATGGCAATCTGCCTTGTTTACATAGTCAGATCGCCATTCTGCCTCTTCTGGGAATGATCAGAACGATCGCGGGCGGCTGGTGGACATCGGTCCTGCCGGACCCGCTGATCTAGTGTCCAATCAGAGCGCGATTGTGCCTCCGGCAGTGAGCATGCCCCCCAGTGGCTTTTGCACGAAATGACATACAGGTAGGTGATTTCACGCAATAGAGCCGACCTACCGCATTAAATATTCGGGAGGCGGTCAGCAAGTGGTTAAGGGTGATCCACATGGTCTGAGCACTGACAGGCAGACCCCCCACCCCTTCAACCTCTGCAGCAATGCTGGCAGCACTCATACGTCTATTTCCCAAAGACAACCTCTGGATATGACGCTGAGCACGTGCACTCAACTTCTTTGGTTGACCATGGCGAGTCCTGTTCTGAGTGGAACTTGTCCTGTTAAACCGCTGTATGGTCTTGGCCATCGTGCTGCAGCTCAGTTTCAGGGTCTTAGCAATCTTCTTATAGCCTAGGCCATCTTTATGTAGAGCAACAATTCTTTTTTTCAGATCCTTTTTCAGAGAGTTCTTTGCCATGAGGTGCCATGTTGAATTTCCAATGGCCAGTATGAGAGGGTGAGAGCAATAACACCAAATTTAACACACCCGTTCCCCATTCACACCTGAGACCTTGTAACACTAACGAGTCACATGACACCGGGGAGGGAAAATGGCTAATTGGGCCCAATTTGGGCATTGTCACTTATGGGTGTACTCACTTTTGTTGCCAGCAGTTTAGACATGAATGGCTGTGTTGAGTTATTTTGAGGGGACAGCAAATTTACACTGTTATACAAGCTGTACACTCACTACTTTACATTGTAGCAAAGTGTCATTTCTTCAGTGTTGTCACATGATAAGATGTAAAATATTTACAAAAATTAGAGGGGTGTACTCACTTTTGTGAGATACTGTATATTTTACCAAACAATTGGGTATTATAATGTGTTTTTCTGCACCAAAATTAATTAGTTGATTTTTTCCACAAATCTGCTTTTGAAAAAATCTTTGCACAAGTATCATGTGACATAAAAATATGCAATACCCACCATTTTATTCTCTAGGGCCTCTGCTTAAAATTAAATATGTAATGTTTAAGGGTTCTAAGTAATTTTCAAGCAAAAAAAAAAAAAAAAAAAAATGCAGATTTTAAAATGTAGGAGAGGAATGTCAGAATTGGCCTGAACTGGAAGCGGTTAATTGCAAAGACAACCAAACCATGAAGGCAGAGTTACCCTTTACTACAAACCACTTTGGACATACTGAGGAATTCTGAGGCAACACAAATTCTGTTAATTACAATGAAGAGTCACGCTGGTTATAGTCCTCATGGATTTTACTTACTTCTGCATTTGGCTAAGCTCCACCCGCACTATTAATTCTGTTTTGGCTGGCATGTTCTTAAAGACATCTGCTTTCAGCCGCCGTAGCATGTGAGGCCCCAGCAAGTCGTGGAGTTTTTTAATTTGGTCTTCCTTGGAGATATCGGCAAACTCTTCCAGGAAGCCGTCCAGATTGCTGTAGGGAAAAACATTACAGAGAAATCATTTCTGGTGATCACAGACAGAAAAGAGGGCTCATCTCTCCTCCGATCACCTGTGTTCATTCAGTAATGCAATGATGGTGTGCAAACTGCAGTAATCCATAGCAACCAGTGGCTTCCAGAAATTCCATCTGATTGGGTGCAATCAGGGCCGGGGGGGGGGGGGGGGTGGGGGAGACCACCAGTCCTCCTGTAGGGGGTGTGGTCACACAGGGGGGAACCTTTTACCTTCATGCATAGGATAGATAAAGGTAAAAAACCTTGAGCTGGGTAAGGTAGGATCCGGAGTAATTCCCTGGTGTGGAGGGGGTCAAAGGGGCCCAATGCGTCCTAATTCCAGAAGTGCTGCCTTGTCTGGCCAGAGATCAGGGAAGCACAAAGCCTGCGGGGTTAAGTGCCCCCTGGAAGTGACACCCCGGGGTGTTCCCTAGTATAACTATGGGTATGGAACCCCACTGTGAGAAAGGGCAATAGGCCACAACACCACTTGCTTTTTCTGCACATTGTCTCATGGGTTAGGCCTTTTGGATGAGACCAGGGCAATTTTTGTTACTAGTCTTCAAGGCTTAGCCATTGCACATGAACCTTTAGTTTTCTTCAAGTATGTCACTTGCACTTATTTGTGTATTTTTTTTCACTCAGGATACAGTGGAGATCGAAAGTTTGGGCACCCCAGGAAAAAATGTGGTGCATACTAGCTCATTATGCTTTTGTCTTTCAGTTTTTTGTTTTTTTTTTATATTTTTTTTATGAGGATTACAACTCTTTAGGGTCCTTTCATACGGCCGCTCCGCTGCTTTAGTCCGCTGCGGGACTTTTTTTTTTTCACGGAGCGGATGACACATATCATCCCATCCGTTTGCGGATGATATGCGGACATAATGTAAGTCTATGGCATTGCGGATGTCAGCGGATGACACCGCTGACATCCGATTTTCCTTCCTGTCCATTTTTTACACGGATGAAAAAATAGGGTTCTGTTCCATTCGTAAAAACGGAACAGAACTGAAAGGAGGAAAATCGGATGTCAGCGGATGGTATTCCGCTGACATCCGCAGTGCCATTCACTTACATTATGTCCGCAAATCATCCGCAAACGGATGGGATGATTTGCGGACACACGGAGCGGCCGTGTGAAAGTACCCTTAGACCCGATTCACACTAGCGCGACTTTTCAGGTGACTTGTCAGCCTGACAAGTCGCGCTCCCTCGCGGTCCATTGAGTAGTACAGGACCCGTTCTAATAGGAGCGACACAAGTCGCTCCGACTTAGAAAAAGGGTCCTGTACTACTTCGGGGCGACCTCGGAGCGACTTGCATAGACTTCCATTATGTGAAGTCCCTGCAGGTCGCTCCGAAGTCGTGGTGCATGGGAATGCACAAGTCGCCCCCGAAGTAGTACAGAGTCGTGCCGCCCCAGTGTGAACCGACTCTTAGGCCCCGTTCACATAGCAGCGACGATACTTCCCGAGGCGACCTCCGAGGTCGCGGTGCGAGCAGCACACCGTGACCTCGGAGCAGCCGGCACGGACTTCATAACATTGAAGTCTATGACGGTCGCTCCGGGTCGCCCCAAAGAAGTTCCGGACCCTTTTCTAAGTCGGAGCGACTTGTGTCGCTCCTATTAGAACGGGTCCGCAACTTTTCTATGGAAGGCGACCTACGGCGACCTGTGAGGCGACCAGGTCGCCTCACAGGTCGCCCCAGTGTGAACGGGGACTTAAAGTGATTTTAAAGTCTCGTTTTTTTTTTTGTTTTGTTTTTTAAACAAACATATTATCCTTACCTCCTCTACAGTTGGGTTTGCACAGGGCAGCCTGGATCCTCCTTTCCTCGAGTCCCTCGTTCCTGCTCCTGGCCCCTAATATCTAACGGTACAAACAAACCGAACTGCCCCAACCTATAACTGGCCTTAAAATGATTATAAAGTCAATTTTTTATTTTTCTAATAAAATATCAAACATGTCATACTTACCTGCTCTGTGAAATGGTTTTGCACAGGGCAGCCTGGATCCTCCTCTTCTCAGGTCCCCCTTCTGTGCTCCTGGCCCCTCCCTCCTGTTGAGTGCCCCCACAGCAAGCAGCTTGCTTTGGGGGCACCAGAGCCAAGTCACAGCTCCGTGTGTCCATTCAGCAGACACGTAGCTGCAATTCTGCACCCCCTCTCTCGCCTGATTGGCTTACTGACTTTGATTGACAGCTTCAGGAGCCTATGGCGCTGTGGCTGTATCTCAGTCAAGCAGGAGGTAGAGTCTCGGGATGGCTGAGGGACTCATGGACATCGCTGGACAGAGAGGGGGCACAGGTAAGTATTAGGGGGTGCTGGGGGGGCTGCTACACACAGAAGGCTTTTTTATCTTAATGCAAAAAAAGCATTAAGATAAAAAAACCTTCCTGGCTTTACAACTCCAGCAATACGGCGTCTCTGAACTCCCCACCGGCTGCTGACATCTTTGGGCCGGCAAAAATGACGCTGGAGTTCAGTTAGCTTCGGCATTGGCACATTTGTACAATTGCACAGGGGGCGTACAGGCAGGTACGTAATTCTAAAGCAGACAAACCATGTCTCTTCTGCATCAAAAACCCTGCCTGTTCGCCCATTTTTATATTTTCTCCATAAAGTTCCACTTTAAATCCAATCTCCAGACGAGACAACTACAGTGCATCCGGAAGGTATTCACAGCACTTAACTTTTTCCACATTTTGTTATGTTACAGCCTTATTCCAAAATGTATTAAATTCATTATTTTCCTCAAAATTCTACAAACAATCCCCCATAATGACAACATGACAGAAGTTTGCTTGAAATCTTTGCAAATTTATTAAAAATAAAAAAAGGAAAACAATCCCATGTACATAAGTATCACAGACTTTGCCATGACACTCAAAGATGAGCTCAGGTGCCTCCGGTTTCCACTGATCATCCTTGAGATGTTTCTACAACTTAATTGGAATCCACCTGTGGTAAATTCAGTTGATTGGACATGGTTCGGAAAGGCACACACCTCTCTATTTAAGGTCCCACAGTGCATGTCAGAGCACAAACAAAGACATGAAGTCCAAGGAAATAATTGTAGACTTCCGAGACAGGATTGTATCGAGACACATCTGAGGAACGGTACAGAAAAATTTCTGCAGCATTGAAGGTCCCAATGAGCACAGTGGAGAGAGGAGAACCTTCCAGAAGAACAACCATCTCTGCAGCACTCCACCAATCAGGCCTGTATGGTAGAGTGGTCAGACGGAAGCCACTCCTCAGTAAAAGGGACATGACAGCCCGCCTGGAGTTTACCAAAAGGCATCTGAAGGACTCTGACCATGAGAAACAAAATTCTCTGCTCTGATGAAACAAAGATTGAACTCTTTGGCCTGAATGGCAAGCGTCATGTCTGGAGGAAACCAGGCACCGCTCATCACCTGGCCAATACCATCCCTACTGTGAAGCATGGTGGTGGCAGCATTATGATGTGGGGATGTTTTTCAGCGGCAGGAACTGGGAGACTAGTCAGGATGGAGGGAAAGATGAATGCAGCAATCTACAGAGACATCCTTGATGAAAACCTTCTTCAAAGGCTTCTGGACCTCAGACTGGGACGAAGGTTCATCTTCCAACAGGACAACGACCCTAAGCACACAGCCAAGATAACAAAGGAGAGGCTATGGGACAACTCTGTGAATGTCCTTGAGTGGCCCAGCCAGAGCCCAGACTTGAACCGGATTGAACATTTCTGGAGAGATCTGAAAATGGCTGTGCACCGACCCTCCCCCATCCAACCTGATGGAGCTTGAGAGGTCCTGCAAAGAAGAATGGGAGAAACTGCCCAAACATAGGAGTGCCAAGCTTGTAGCATCATACTCAAAAAGACTGGGGGCTGTAACTGGTGCCAAAGGAGCTTCACCAAAGTATTGAGCAAAGGGTGTGAATACTTATGTATATGGGATTTTTTTTTATACATTTGCAAAGATTTCAAACAAACTTCTTTCACGTTGTCATTATGGGGGATTGTTTGTAGAATTTTGAGGAAAATAATGAACTGATTCCATTTTAGAATAAGGCCGTAACATAACAAAATGTGAAAAAAGTGAAGCGCTGTAAATATTTTGCGGATGCACTGTAAATCGTGAAAAGTGAATCGTTTTACCGGTCAGCAAATTTACCCTTCACTGGAAATGCCTGAGCTCGATAAACTGAAGGGGAGTCCACAGACTTTTAGTTCTATGGAATATCTCTAAAACCAAAAAATATAATTTTCCTTTATTAGTCTATTGTGAAATCTTTTTCCACTTGAGACCCATCTTTGACTTTTTGTTTTGTTTCAAAAAGCTTTATTTCTCTTTTGTGAAATGACCACAGATTGTATAACCATTAAGTGATATTCACATTTAAATAAAATACTCCAACCCAGCAGGAAACCCTTATTTGTGAAGATTTCACAGCAGGGGATGCTGTTAAAACGTTAAAGCTTCTAAATCCCGATGCAAATCATTGCTGATAAAAAAAAAAAAGCTCTTCTTGCAACGCTTCAATCAATATGCACTCTGCGTGACTCATCGTCCGCTCTCGCCCGGCTGCTGGGAACATGTGATGACTCCCACTTATGAATAATTTATAAGTTACATTTTTTCACAGCCTCAGACAACGGATCTTAATGATGTTGACAAGACGGGAGAGGGAGGGATGGCGGCCAACCATGAAACAAAGGGAGGGGTAAAAAAAAAAAAAAGATTATACCAGAGCGAGCCTGAAAGCCACCAGGAAATGTACGGTACTGCAAGGCGCTTAATGTCAGCAGCATGTATGAAAAGAGACGTCGTAGTATTTTTATGGTTCTTTTTTGATATACGGCCAGGTAAAGGGCTATAGAAAAACATGGAGCAGCTGCGTGAGGGGGGGGGGGGTCATGGAGGCACTCTGTTGGATTGGCCAACAAATCTTTAAATACTTTAATCATCATAGGCGTGCGCAGGGGGTGTGCCTTGGAACACCCTAACCACTATGTGTGGTGACGATCCCCCTGTACCACAGTGTTATTGGCTTCTCCCCTCTTCTTCCATCTGCTGCGGGGGATGTTTTAGGATGGAAAGCAGGGGAAGGGGCTGGCAAATATGTAATTTACCGATCCCCTTCCTTTTCACAGTGAACACACTGTTTCCATTCATAACTAAAGCATAGTAAACTGTGTTTGCTATGCTTCGGTTTGTGAACGAACAGGAAGCCACTCAGCACAAAGCACTTCCCATTCATTTGCTCCCCTGTGCAGCTGAGGCTGCAGAGAATTTCATGTGCATGAGAGCTTTTTTAGGCTGCGCACACCTATGTTAGGCATACTCTATGCTGCTTGGCTTTTGTCCTTTGTAGGAGGAGGGCTTACCAGTTAAGACCCCCTTGTGTACAATTTCAATCTATTGGAACAGTGTCCCTAGGAAGACGTCAGCTGTGTCGAAATGCGTCGGGATTGGCGTGCTGACGTCACCACGTGATACCCGGAAGTCGGGCGACTGTGTTATTTGCCGGTTTTTTTACAGCGCTGCTCATCTTTTTAAATGTGAGTGTTCTACTTGTTTTTTAACATTAAATGATATCTGTTACGTACTTTCACTATGGAGGTTTTTATTCCATATATATGCTGATACCGCTGGGGAGATTGCCGCAACATCTGGGGTTCCCTCTGGAGGTTACGGTATCCAGTGCTTTTCTGGCACTGTGTGGAGATTCGTGGTATACCCTATTGAGCTGGTCTGTCATCCGGATCCTACAGGGATAATTTTGAAAGGCTTATACTTTTTTATTCTGGTAAGCGCAATAGTTTGTCTGTGGTACGGAGACACTGCGGAGGAAGATTGCACTTCGCTGTGGTGGAGGACCTCATGTCTCATTTCTTCACATCAGAATACCCACCTTTCCTTTTTTTGTTTGGGACTCTCTTTTTTGTCTGCATATATTATTTGTAATTCACACTATTATATGTTGTGAGCACATTATTTTGTTTCACTTTTATGATTTAATATAATTCATATTATTGTATTATTTTATAAGTCTCACTGACATACATCACCAGCAGCGCAGCTTTGATTAATATTTATGCACTATTGGAACAGTGTTATGCACTGCCCTCTTGGGGTTCCTACTAGTCGCTTCTTTTGCTCTTGCCCCTTCCATGCTTTGAGGCGACCCGAGTCTTCTTTCCCATTTGGATTTAGCTCCACAAGATCTTAGTTATATGTATGTTAAACTGAGGAAGCCAGTAAATGGTGAAACGCGTAGAGACCGGCGCCCAAATTGTCTACTGCAGTCGTTCTATTGAATGTATATTGAATACCATTTTTTATATGTATACCCATGGGCTATGGTTTAGCAGAATGAGCACCTTTTTTTATGGAGCCTCCTATTCACAATATGTAATTGTACTGAAATGTTTTTATGGACAAAGGTATTTTTAAGACATTTTTGTAATGAATAAAGTTATTTTGAATTTTAAACTAATCGAGTATTCAGTTTTTTGGGGTTAGAGTGGCACCTCTAAAATCCTTTTCTCTTCATTTTTGCTTTTCTTGCAGGTAAAGTGGAAGTAAATCCTTTTCTGGCACTTGTACCTACAGGCAAACCTATAATAAGGCATACCTGTAGGTACAGTGAATATCTCCTAAACTTACACAGTTTAGGAGAAATTCATACTGAATGTAGCTGATGACGTCACCGGCACATGCGCTCTGAAGGGACGGCATACCCGTGCCATCCTCCAGAGCTCCATGCCACAGTTCATGACCCCCATGCGCAAGCATGGGAGTGACCTCATCGTGACCAGACGGCTGGAGGACGCGAACCTGGAAGAAAGACCAGGTGAAGATAAAAGCGCCTTCAGCGGTGACAGTGTGCCGCTGGAGGGCTTGGTTCTAAAGTAAGTATTTCATAATGTGCTAGCATGCGATGCATACTAGCACGTTATGCCTTTACCTCACAGGGTTTAAAGGGCTATGCCCCTACCACTGATTGTAAATATTTTAAAAACAGAACCATGCTCCTCTATATATTGAGCAATTATAAAGAAGCACAGAGGAACTTTAAAGTGGTTTTAAAGACAGAAGGTTTTTTAACCTTTAATGCATTGTATGCATTAGCGTTAAAACCCGCCTGCATGCAGCGCTCCCCTCAGCCCCACCTAAATACTTACCTGAGCCCGATCTTGATTGGCGCTTGCTGCTGTCAATCACAGCCAGTAAAGAGGGAACAGGGGGCAGGGCCAAGCCACACTGTGTGTTGTTAATGGACACACAGACCTGGCTCGGGAGCAAGCATGCACGAGTGCCCCCATAGCAAGCGGCTTGCTTTGGGGGCAGGCGGGATAAGCGGCATCAGGGGACCCGAGGAGGATTGGGGCTACTCGGTGCAAAACCATTACACAGAGCAGGTAAGGTATTTAAAAAATAAATAAAAAGTTTGCCTTCAGAATCACTTTAAGCAAACCTATTGCGTTGCCCTTGCTTGCCAGCTATTTTGGCAAACAGTTTGTGAGGGTGTCAGCTACTAACAGGAAAAAGTAGAGCCACCTTCCGGTAACATCGCCTAGTAAACTTTTATTCAAACCAGGCCTCTTTGCTCTATCAGTCCCCACCAACTGGCCACACCCCTCTGACATGTTTCACAACAACTGGGCTTAATCATGGAGGTGACCTATTACAAATAAGCTCAAAGGAGTACAGCCAAAGCTTGTTTGGCTACACTTCTCCTGTGGATCACAGGATTGCAGTTAGTTTGCGAGCAGCTGAGAGCCTGAGCCAGCCGCTCTTGCTCCCTCCACAGCCCAGCACTCCAGTGCCTGACAATCACCAGCTCTCTGCTCACGGAGCTCTGAGAATCGAATGATCAACGGTCTTTGACCACTCGGTTCTCAGTCTTAGAGCCGGCGGGGGACAGATGCAGCATCGGACCAATGCTGCCTCCACCTAGGCAAGTATGATTCTTTAAAAAAAAAAAAAAAATACAATACTTCTCTTTTAATCTGGGTAAAATGTATCAGAGTGGGGAGGCCACTGGACAGGGACTGATATAGCAAGCAGGCCTGGTTTGAACAAAAGTTTACCAAGCGATGTTACCAGAGTGCGGCTCCGCTTTATCCTGTCATCGTAGAATGGAGTGTGGACGGGCACTTTTGGGAACCGGCAGCTGATTGTGTTTGCAAATCACCATGTTGGCAATGAGACTTTCAGCAGCGCTGCCAGCTTTGAAGCTTGTCAAGTTCTGGCTATGTGAATATGCTGCAGGACCGGTCAGTTTGCATGCTGGCTCATTTAGGATGAAACACTTACTTGAATCTTTCGGGGGTCAGGAAGTTGAGAAGATGAAAGAGTTCCTCTAGGTTATTCTGGAGTGGAGTCCCAGTGAGCAGCAGTTTGTAGTCGATCTTGTAGCTATTTAATACCCTAAAGAACTTGGAAAACAACATTATGTGGTGGAAGCCTTCACCAATGCATCAGAGGTTCACAGGTCACACTTCAACAGAAATTGCTTACAATAGTTGACTGGAATAATCATTCATTGATAAACTATTAGTGATGAACAGGTTAACATCCCCCCACGGCGTTCCCTTACAGCAGGGGTCTCCAAACTGCGGCCCTAGGGCCAGATGTGGCCCTTTGCTAGTCTTTATCTGGCCCCCGGGGCACTATTCCTCCCACTGATATGAGGCACTATTCTTATAATTCTTCCCCCGATACCAATGATGGGATACTATTCCCACTACTAATAGGGGCACTGCTCATTTTCCTCCTATTGACCACCAAACCTGAGGTCATTCTCATTGACATTTACTGCCACAATCCGGCCCTCCTAAAGTCTGAAGGATAATAAACTGGCCCTTTGTTTAAAATATTTGGGGGGCCCTGCCATACAGGGTCCTTTACTACAGGGATAATGGTGCTGGATATATTTCAAATCTTAGGGGATATTGCTTAAAAAATAAAAGTGGTTTAAAAATATGTATCCTTTTTTTCCCTCCAAAATCACTTATAAATCTTTTCTATTCTTATTTCCAGCCAGTAAGTGCAACTCATTTTAAGTGTTCAAAATGAGACACGGCAGTGATTCCCTCCTCCCCGAGAGTCTAAAAGTAAACAGCTCCTGCTTTGCATAGAAAAACTATAATAACAATAGTAGCAAGGGCATCTACCCCGTATAAGGCCCCTTTCACACTGTAGAGTCCGTCGGCAGACTCCGTTTATCTCAGCGGGGGATCGGTCTGCCGATCTCCCAATGAGCAGGTGGGTGACAGCTCTGTCTCCACACTGCGTGTGGAGAGGGAGCGGTCAGGTCTCCGCTGTTCTCTATGGGGGAATCGCATGGGAACAGACCGTCTGTCCATTCTCATCCGATCCGCTGGACGGATGGAAAATAGGGTTTCCAATCCGTCCAGATTTGACAGATTGGATCAGATGTCTCCGCTAACATCCGATGTCCCACAGAGATGCATGGGGCATCTGTTCAAATCCGCCAAAAAAAACAGACAGGTGGATCTGAACGGTCCGCCTGTGTGAAAGGGGCCTAAGAGTTCCCATCCTCTACACCAGCCTTTTTCAACCAGAGTGCCCAGGCACCCTGGGGTGCCTTGAGGTTTCTTCAGGTGTGCCTTGGCAAAATGCCTAAAAATTGCCCAAATTTTTTTATAAAAGCTGGCGTGTGGATGAAGCCTGCCTTTTAGTTACACAAAGTCACAGGTTTTCATTGTGCACCTTTACAATCTTCTAGCTCCCGGCATCCTAATGACCAATGGCATCATCAGTTAATATGGAGGAAGTCAGTCGCCTGCATAGCATCCTTATTTGACTCTCCCCTGCCCCTCTTCATCAGAGTTGGGGGGTCACATTAGCTGAATGACAGAGAAAAGCTGAGGGAGAAGAGAAACATTGGAATACTAGGCAGTACCAGTTTGCCAAAGTGTATTTGCTTTGGAAGAATAAATCCCCTCTAACGTTGGGTGTCCTACTTGTGTGGATGTTGCTGCAGTATGAAAAACAATTAGAATAGTTTTTACATTGTAGAATGGGGTGCCTCAAGACTGTCCATAAATTTTAAAGGGTGCCTTGACTGACACAAGGTTGAGAAACGCTGCTCTACACTACTCTTCCTCTTGAATGAAGGATGTTTACCAGGGTCACTACACTCAACAGTGAATGTACATGAGGAGATAGCTAAGACTGAGGTGCCTCCATAAAAACAATTGAGGCTCCCAGGCATTGCTTCTTAAGAAATAAAAGCTTATGGCAGCTTATGGATGTGGAGGAGAGAAGACTGCAGATAAACAGGTACAACTTATGTAGAAGTATTTGTTTAATCTCTGTGTATCACCTAAGGCCAGTGACTTCACTGGGTATATGGAAGGGTTTACAACCACTTTTAAACAGTGCCACATACTACATGAAGGTCTGTAGGGAGGAAATATAGAAGACTTCAGTGCATTCTAATGCCTCGTTTCCACTGAGCGGGTTGGTTCGGTACGGTACGCTATTTTGAGTGTTTCCATTATGAAAGTGGCCCATACAACCGAACCAAACCGCACCATTCCTAGTCCTCCTTCAGATGTAGAGCCATAGGAAATGGTACGGTACGGTTAGGGCGGAGCTACTGGCGTCACACGATACATTCCACTGATTGGCGGACAGGAAAACATCAATGCTCACATCAAACGAAAAAAGCTCAGTCCAGATAATAGTCCAGACTTGCAGTGGAAACGCTCACCTGAATAGGCCGGACCCTTATAACCCTTCCAAACTGTACCGTCCCGAACGGTTCCGCTCAGTGGAAACAAGGCATACGTTACCAACTCGAAGCAAGTGAGCAGAATTCTGACTTCATGCTGACTTTTCTGATGTCCACGTCTGTTCCAGGTCAAGAAAGTGGCGAGCAATAGCACCCTCTGTATTTCCCTCAGTACAGGTTTATTTTAAAGGCAGAGTTCTTAATTCTAACATTTAGGAAGGCCAAAGGATGGAGCAGGAAAGAAAATTGCACAAGATTACCCCATCAACGCAGACCGTGCTGACAGGGGAATCCCTTCTGCCGAGAGAGGGGGGGAGAGGAGAACCCTCAATATTGCTAGTGGCTATAGCAACCGCTAGCGATGATCGCAAGTAAAATCTGGCAAGTTGGATTATACCGATCGATCAATCAACTTTGCCAGCCTAACATATCCTAACTTT
Organism: Pelophylax lessonae; assembly: GCF_965119305.1. Lineage (NCBI taxonomy): Eukaryota > Metazoa > Chordata > Amphibia > Anura > Ranidae > Pelophylax > Pelophylax lessonae. Next base: position 10,348,368 of record NC_138779.1, read on the forward strand.
CTGGGAAAGACACAGCGTATGGGTGACCTACAACTATACTGGGAAGGCCACAATAACGTTTACATTCATGGTAAGCCATTGCTCCAATTACAGCTTTAAGAGGGCATCTGGTAAACAATAACCTTTAACCTTTTAATAGGCAAGGCTTTAACAATGACTTACTTTTGATTGGTTGTTCTTGAGACGGTGAGCTTCATCCACCACTAGACACGCCCACTCGATGGAGCCCAGGACTGCATGGTCGATCGTAATGAGTTCGTATGATGTGAGCAACACGTGGAATTTTATTTGAGCTTCTTTCTAGATAAAAGAGGAAAATGTTGATCTATCCATTATTAAATATGTGCTCCTACTATGGAGACTCTCAAAATGTATAGAGTTAGGACTACAGATAATAATGTGGTGCCTTGTTGCGGCCTCTGCAGCTTACCCATGTATTTGCAAATGTGTGCAAACTAAACTCCTTATTTTAACGTGAACTGTTAGACAGCACAATTTGGTTTGTTGCAGGCTGGCTGGTAAGTTCAGCTGGGATTTTTTCTTTGTATATGTTTGACATGCAATGTCCTTCCATGTGCTCCCTGCCGTTAAGGTCAGTTATAGGTTGGGGCAGTTGACGTTTACTTCTCCCGGGTCTCTGCCTCCTCATTGGCTGAGACACAGCAGTTGGAACCATTGGTTCCCACTGCTGTCAATCAAAGCTGGGGGGGGAGACGGGAGTGGGGGGCGGGACTGAGCCACGCGCTGTGTGTCCCATAGACACACAGAGGTGCCTTAGAAGCGAGCATGCTCAAATGCCCCCATAGCAGGCAGCCTGTTATGGGGGCACTCGGCGGGGGGGGGGGGGGGGGGGGGTCAGAGAACCGGCGGGGGACCCAGGAAGAGGAGGATGGGGGCAAAAGCATTACACAGAGCAGGTAAGCCCCCGTTCACACTGGGGCGACCTGTCAGGCGACCTGGTCGCCTGACAGGTCGCCTTCCATAGAGAAGCTGCGGACCCGTTCTAATAGGAGCGACACAAGTCGTTCCGACTTAGAAAAAGGGTCTGGAGCTTCTTTGGGGCGACCCGGAGCGACCTGCATAGACTTCGATGTTATGAAGTCCGTGCCGGCCGCTCCGAGGTCGCGGTGCGAGCAGCACGCCGCGACCTGCGAGGTCGCCCCTGGAAGTCGGATCGCCCCAGTGTGAACGGGGCCTAAGTATAACATGTTTGTTTTTAAAAAAAATTGTAATATGTGTTTATTATAACTTTAAATTTTCTGATGAGGGGTGGGTGGGGGTGTGCTGGTAGCGGAGTCAGAACTGCTGCTATTGGCAGGCTCTGTCTCTTTATCACCTTGTCGTCAATGGGCAGGGGACAGTGTGTACTTGAAAACAGGATCTCTACATGACATCATGCAAGGAAGCATTTCTATATTTAAATTCTTTATTTCCTTACTTTCATTCTGAACACTTTCTTCCCGCTTCTGATGGCGTTGTCCTCGAAGGAGAATTCATTTTCCCTAATTATGGCTCTGCTGTCCTTATCACCAGTGTACGTCACCACATAAAACTCCGGCGCCCACATTTCGAATTCTCGCTCCCAGTTGATGATGGTGGATAACGGAGCGCTCACAAGGTACGGACCTTTAGAGTGACCCTGAAAAGACACAAGTCAAGGCAAGAAATTGAGGTATATAATAATAACAGTAAGGATGGCGGTGATAAAATATTGTCTGAGGATAAAATCATGAGGCAGCAGTCAGACCAATCAGGTTATGTTGAAATTTAACATTTAAAGTAAGGAGTAAGAGTCCAGGGGTTCCAAGGCCCGCAATGTGACCACTGAATTGCAGCCCAGAGAGGGGTGCTAAAACTGTGTATCTCAGTCCTGTGATGTGCCTGATCACCAAACCTTGCTTGTGGTAAAATACAACATGCCTATATACAGGGCAAGGCCAGGTCACAGTATGAGCCCATCTGAGGTGCCAGGGTCTCTCCCCACCAAGGGGGTCCTATAAAACCTAGTCACCAAGAATTGTGTGTACTTTGTTTTAATACTACTGTGGCACTTGAAGCATGTTCGATTTGCTCCAACGTACAATTCGTATGGCTGAATTTGCATTGCATGTGATTTGCACAGCAGTGCGGTGCGAATCACATGTGATGTCTTCCATCACACCAATGTGAACCAAGCCTGAGTCTCGGTTCACACTGAGGGCGGGTTTGAAGCCGTGTGGGTTCAGCTTCATTTTCAGTCTGACTTTGGGGGTGATTTCACAGACATCCGTGAGGGTTCCTGCACAGATGTCAATTGACATCGCCCCCCCGAAGTCGCCAAAAGTAGAACAGAAACTACTTTTGGGAATTAATGCTGCGCCACAAAGTCGGTGTCACACTGATTCGGACGGTGTCATTGCCGGGCAATTTGCTCTGATTTCACATGTCAAATCGGACCAATGTGAACATGGGCTCAACTGAAGTTCAGGGCTTAAGTGTTCTTCCTGTGAGCCGTGTCCCTGCCTGATCATGTGCCTTGTTTCTAAACCCATGCCTGATCGTGTGCCTTTTTTCTGATCTCATGCCTGATCCTGCTCCTTGTTTCTGATCCCATGCCTGATCCTGTGCCTTGTTTCTGATCCCATGCTTGATCATGTGCCTTGTTTCTGATCCCATGCCTGATCCTATGCCTTGTTTCTGATCCCATGCTTGATCCTGTGCTTTTTTTCTGATCCTGCGCCTTGTTTCTGATCCCATGCTTGATCCTGTGCCTTTTTTCTGATCCTGCGCCTTGTTTCTGATCCCGTGCTTGATCCTGCACCTTGTTTCTGATCCTGCGTCTTGTTTCTGATCCCATGCCTGACCCTGTGCCTTGTTTCTGATCCAAATACCTGATCCTGTGCCTTGTTTCTGATCCCATACCTGATCCTGTGCCCTGTTTCTGATCCCATACCTGATCCTGTGCCTTGTTTCTGATCCCATACCTTGTTTCTGGTCCCATGCCTGATCCTGTGCCTTGTTTCTGATCCCATGCCTGATCCTGAGCCTTGTTTCTGATCCCATGCTTGATCCTGCGCCTTGTTTCTGATCCCATGCTTGATCCTGCGCCTTGTTTCTGATACCATGCTTGATCCTGTGCCTTGTTTCTGATCCCATGCTTGATCCTGCGCCATGTTTCTGATCCTGCGCCTTTTTTCTGATCCCATGCTTGACCTTGTGCCTTGTTCTGATCCCATGCCTGACCCTGTGCCTTGTTTCTGATCCAAGTACCTGATCCTGTGCCTTGTTTCTGTTCCCATGCCTGATCCTGTGCCTTGTTCCTCATCCCATGCCTGATCCTGAGCCTTGTTTCTGATCCCATGCCTGACCCTGTGCCTTGTTTCTGATCCCATACCTGATCCTGTGCCTTGTTTCTGATCCCATGCCTGATCCTGTGCCTTGTTCCTCATCCCATGCCTGATCCTGAGCCTTGTTTCTGATCCCATACCTGATCCAGTGCCCTGTTACTGATCCCATACCTGATCATGTGCCTTGTTTCAGATCTCATACCTAACCCAGTGCCTTGTATCTGATCCCATGCCTGATCCTGTGCCTTGTTTCTGATCCCATGCCTGATCTGTGCCTTGTTTCTGATCTCATACTTAATCCTGTGCCTTGTTTCTGATCCTATGCCTAATCCAGTGCCTTGTTCCTGATCTCATGCCTGATCCTTAGCCTTGTTTCTGATCCCATACCTGATCCTATGCCTTGTTTCTGATCCCATACCTGATCCTATGCCTTGTTTCTGATCCCATGCCTGACCCTGTACTTTACCTCGTTTCTGATCCCATATCTGATCCTGTGCCTTGTTTCTGATCCCATACCCGATCCTGTGCCTTGTTTCTGATCCCATGCCTGATCCTGTACCCTGTTTCTGATGCCATGCCTGATAAAGTATATAATAAAAAAGCTGCGCTAAATGAAATTCCAAACGTGAAGTTTTTAGAAAAGGTCCTTATAAAGTCCCATACATCAGTAGATAAGGTGAAAAATGTGAATAAAGTCCAAAATATGTCCAGGGAATGACTCCTCTGAAATAGAATGGGTTATATACTGCTTACCAAAGATAGCAGATATGTTCGCCAGGTAAAGAATGATGATGCTCCAAATTAAAGGCAAATCCTCAAAACACCCCTCAGGACGATATCCAGAGTCACAGGCGTTACATCAAACTCCACAGGCTCCAGAAAGGATATTAAAGTATCGCAGATATCAATCAGGACACGAAATACAGCTCATACTGGTGCCCATACTGATGCCTGATAAAGTGCCTTGTTTCTGATCCCATACCTGGTCCTGTGCCTTGTTTCTGATCCCATACCTGGTCCTGTGCCTTGTTTCTGATCCCATACCTGGTCCTGTGCCTTGTTTCTGATCCCATACCTGATCCCGTGCCTTGTTTCTGATCCCATACCTGATCCGAGCCTTGTTTCTGATCCCATACCTGATCCTGTGCCTTGTTTCTGATCCCATACCTGATCCCGTGCCTTGTTTCTGATCCCATACCCGATCCTGTGCCTTGTTTCTGATCCCATGCCTGATCTTGTACCTTGTTCCTGATCCCATACCCGATCCTGTGCCTTGTTTCTGATCCCATACCTGATCATGTGCCTTGTTTCTGATACCATGCCTGATCATGTGCCTTGTTTCTGATCCCATACCTGATCATGTGCCTTGTTTCTGATACCATGCCTGATCATGTGCCTTGTTTCTGATCCCATACCTGATCCTGTGCATTGTTTCCGATCCCATACCTGCTCCTTGTTCCTGTGACCTGCTCCCAGTACCCCGCAATCAGTACTTCATGCCCTGCTCTGCTCCCCTTTGTTTCCTGTCTCGGTCCTGACCTTGCCCTGCTCATGTGTGCTCCCTCTATTTGTACATGGTTAGTTAGGTTGTCTTTGGGTTGCTGCACTATCATGTTTATTTTGTCACTTTACATTGTTTATAGTTTACTGGTGTTGGGAGAGGGATATTTATTTTAATAAACTTAAAGTGTTACTAAACCCAGAAGCCTGCAGTCACTATATCTGCTCTCCCACTGTACACAGAACCTAGAAATGCAATAGTTTAACTAAATATAAACTGCTAAATACCATTTCTCATCAGCAGTATATAGCAGTCTTGAGACTTCTATCAGTGTCTGGGTAAAGCTTGTAGGAGGAGTTTTTATTCTCCTCTGACTGTCCTATCAGGATGCAGGACCCCTGACCCTCTGTCTGGACAGTGCTGATTGGCCCTGTGCTGATCACAAGCACCCTCCCAATTAAAAAAAAAAAAAAAAAAAACTCTCTAGCAATACACATTAAGCTGAGCATGTGCAGAGTGCCCCCTGGCTCAATATTATCAGGACATTTATTGGGGACAGTGGAAAAAGGGGACGATCAGAGAAAACAGGATTACACAGCCTTTTTATACAATGCAGAGGATTAATCCCTTAGTTCCACAGTGAGTAGAACAAGCATCCTTTACTGCATATACACACTGATTTTACTGTTGTGGGTTTAGTAACACTTTAATTCACCCTTATTCAGCCTGGTTCCTGATTTCTTAAGGTACAGCCCACTGATCTGGTCATCTGATACCTGCATTCGGTACCCCTTACAGTAGCATTTTCTAATATCTCCGTTTAAATATTTAAAAGCAGGCACTTGCAAGCACAGATAAAAAACAAGCATCAAAATTATGCTTGTCTCTGGTCCACCTGCATGCATGATGATGTCACCACTATTGCTCCTCCCTACGCACTTCGTCCACATTAACGTCTTCTTTGCCAAATATAGTCAGGCTTTATTTCCCTTTGTTTTCACCTGGAGATTCTGCCAGTAACACACTCCCTGTCCCAGGTTGACAATACTTGCTTGCCATATGGTTTTTATGGATGAGCAGCATTGTACCCAGGTACAGTAAAGATATTAGTACTACAGAAAACCCCCCTACTTCCATCTCCTTGTCTCCATAACAAAGTGCATGAGATATTCTGTAGTCCAAGAAAATGAACTAAAGTTGCTTGAAAAAACATTTCACAGAGCACAGTACAGCGCTAGACATCTGGCAGGATCGACAGGTATTTTAGTGGTATGATTTCCAGTACCTGGATGAAGAGCTGCAGCCAGCAGGAATCCTGAGTGGTCTGTTTCCTGCAGGCTGTACAGACACGATTGAGCCAGCTTAAGAATATCCTCCCGGTGATACCTGCTCCAAGGATTGGCTTCTGGAGAGAGTGGCTTTAACCCATTGCAGTCTGGTAAGTGGCAGTGGTGCTGGGAGAGGTCCTCTGTGTATATACTCCCTCCTTTTCACTTAAGGCTTTATCTATCTGGTAAGCATTTGGTGCATAGGGGTGTTGGTGCTCTGTCTGGGGACTCTGGTGATGGTGTGCACCTCTTAGGGTGACTTTCAAGCAATAACAGTATTATGCTATGGAGTCTATTTTTCCCACATATGACTAACCATTGACTGATGTGAGGCGAACGAACCTGAGCACTTTCATCTGAGGCTGGTCGACTCAATTCCATCTGTGTTTGAGGGTGAACCCTATCTTGCTTTGGAGTGATCTTTAGAGTTATTGGCTCCGAGGACCGGATGATGGACTGTTTGGCTTGAACCTACTAAAATCTGGTAAGAGGCAGTGGTGTCGGGAGAGGTCTCTGTGTGTCACTTCCATTCCTTACTTATCACAAAATATTTACCATCTGGTAAGCATTTGGGACTTAAGGGTGCTGGTGCTTTCTACTATCAGCCTTCTGGTGACGGTGTGCACTCCTCAGGGTGATCCAATAATATTTAACAGTATTATGCTATGGAGTTTCAATTTTTCTTCCATATATGACTATCACCTGTGGATGTGAGGAATATCTGAACATATCGATTGGAGGCTGGGTGAACTGATCTGATTTGAGTTTTTGGGCGAACTCTATTCCGCTTTCTGGTAAGGAGATATGAACTTTGGTTTATTCATCTGACACTGGAATTTTGAAATTTGGACTGTGCCTGCCATTTGGATACAGACTTGTTATCATTGTGGACTATCATTATTGTGCTTTATCTGATGATCAGTTGTCGATTCAGTACTTATTAGCGCAACTTAGCCCTTTACATAGGTATTTTAGTGTATTTATTGAACAGATATTACAAAACAATTTCAATGGTATATTAAACAGACCTAAAAGGTTTGCATACACATTAAGTTGGAACTAAACTGCATCAGAGCACCATAAACTGAAAACACTATTGAATTACATTTTTAATATTTAAAATAATTTATTTTTATGGGTGAATGCTTTGAAAAACACCCCCTAGCATTTCTAGCTGTAGCCATCTTAAGTAAGGGCAGGTGATTCATGTAGCATTGGCTTCCTAGAATCCATCTGCCCTTAGGTCAAGCATGCAGGACAGAGGGTATGCTTAGCTAAGAAAGTCCCCCAACCCCCCCCCCTCCCCCAAGAGATTAAAGAAAAAAAAATACCATGAACACTCCTGGGATGTATAACATAATTTTGGCCTAGGCCTGAACCAGGAAGTAACTGAAGAAATGTAAAAAAACAAATATAATATATCTTCATGTTTATTTACTAATACTGGCAGCGTAAGGATTTAAAACATTGTTAATGCTGAATGAGTGCATTTAGTTCCACTTTAAGTTGTTGACAGTAATTTTTTTTTTTTTGCAGAACAGAAAGGAAGAGCCTGGAAAACATGAAAATGAGCTAAGGGCTCCCCCTGCAGGCTGTATATGAAAATACAAAATAATAATATGCAATATTTGTGTCGTGTCCATAGAAAAAAAAAAAAACTATGTATGAAAAAATGTATGAAACCACTAAGTATACCATTTAACATAACATCTGTGTAATAAAAATCTAAAATTAATGAAAGTAATTGTCTATGCTTCCTCTGCTCAGCAATGTGTTCTGTAGAGCTTTACTACAATATTCATGCCATAGAATGTCCCCAAAGTAACCTGTCCCAGCATTGAAGGTTTTAGGAAACGCCATCTGGCGTAGTTCTATATTCCTTTGTCATAAATAACAGAGCGCACATCTGCTGCAAGCGGAATGGTCACACTTGGGAATGACTGAATAATTCCTGTCTATCCTACCATTCATCAGGAGCTATCATCAAAGTGTGAGAATGTACCCATCTTGGAAAATAAACTTTGCAGATTTGATTCTTACTGTGCCACCACATCATTTATCAAGTGGTAAAAAAAAAACGGAATTTTTGTAAAATCTTACCTGTAAAATTCCTTTCTCTGAGTCCTCCGACAGTCGCCGCCTCTTCATATTCGTCACATATGGGGTATTAGACTTTGCTCCGAAGGAGTAGCTAGGCAACAGAATATGTTAACAATAAAGCTTTTAACATATCCCACCCTCAAGGGGTGGTCCCCTCAGTCAATACCCTCCTACTTCCTGCAACCATATCTCAGTTTTAGTGGAATAGCAGTAGAGTATACAATCAAACCCCAAAAGAGGGGCGGGGGCGGCGACTGTCGGAGGACTCAGAGAAAGGAATTTTACAGGTAAGATTTTACAAAAATTCCGTTTTCTCTTACGTCCTCCGACAGTCGCCGCCTCTTCATATTCGTCACATATGGGGACGTCCCAAAGCAGTGCAAACATGAGGGGTGGGAAACGCATCCGCGCCGAAAGGCAACGCAGTCTCCGCATCAAAGAAGGAACCTTACCAAAGGTAGGAAACCAGCTGGGCAACAGCAAAAAACAAGTGCTCAACAGGAGCAACAACCCAGGAAAAGACAAAAAACCAGGGGATACAAAACTTATCCCAACAGCCAGGAGTCCCCAACAAGGGACCCTAGGGAACAGCCGCACTAAGAACCTTGCGGCCAAAGGAAACATCCGCCGATGCCTGAACATCTACTTTGTAGAATTTTGTGAAAGTGTGCACGGTCGACCAAGTCGCCGCCTTACACACCTGGGCTATAGAAGCCCCATGACGACAGGCCCAAGACGTACTCAGAGATCTAGTAGAGTGCGCCTTCACAGGCACAGGGGGAACCTTCCCCTGCAAAGCATAGGCCTGTTCAATGGTCTGCCTGATCCATTTGGCGATGGTAGAGGCCGAAGCCGCCATGCCCTTCCGAGGACCCTCTGGAAGAACAAACAAGGAGTCCGTCTTTCGAAAAGACTAATCGCCCGAACAACATCCAGAGAGTGCAATCTCACCTCCTTTGGATGTTTAGGCTTCGTGCACAACGAAGGCAAGACAATATCCTCATTAAGATGGAATTCCGAAACTCGTTTCGGAAGAAAAGAAGGATTAGGTCGCAAGACCACCTTATCCAAAAGAATAACCAGGTACGGAGACTTGCAGGACAAAGCCGCCAGCTCCGACACTCTGCGAGCCGAAGTGATCGCCACCAAAAAGGCGACCTTTTTGGACAACATAGACAACGAGATCTCCCTGATCTGTTCAAAAGGAGCACGTTGTAACACAGATAGAACGAGATTCAAGTCCCAAGGGGGCAGAGGATCCCGCCTCGGGGGAACCAGATGCCGCACACCCTGAACAAAGGTGCCAACCAATGGGTTGGAAGCCACGGGACGTTGAAACAGAACGGCCAGAGCAGACACCTGACCCTTTATCGTAGCCAGCGCCAAACGCTGATCAACACCCGTTTGAAGGAAAGACAACACACGGGACACCGAGTACGTGCGGGGTGAAAACCCCCTGGACTCACACCAGGCAAAATAGGCCTTCCAAGTACGGTAATAAACCTTCCCCGAGGAAGACTTCCTCGCGTTGATTAAAGTATGAACGACCTCCGGAGAGAGACCCCTCTCCTTCAGGACCTCGGTCTCAACAGCCAGGCCGTCAAAGCCAGCGACTGCAAAGCAGGATGGTATATCGGTCCTTGAGAAAGTAGATCGTCTCGAAGAGGCAGACGCCACGGGCGTCGACCGCCAGATTCACGAGGTCTGCGTACCAGGATCGGCGAGGCCAGTCCGGTGCCACAAGAATCACCGTGTTGCGTTCCGAGTGTAACCTGCGAAGGAACCTGGACAGCAACTGAATCGGTGGAAACGCGTACATCAGCCTGTACTGATGCCACGGGGCCACTAACGCGTCCGACGCGTCTGCCCGAGGGTCGCGCGTCCTTGCCACGAACCTCATCACCTTGTTGTTGAGACGAGACGCGAACAGGTCCACATCTGGAAGACCCCACTTCGCGCACAACATCTGGAAGACAGCCGGATGGAGAGACCATTGCCCTGATCCAGGGTCTGGCGACTCAGATAGTCCGCCTGCCAGTTCTCCACACCCGGAATGTGAACCGCCGTTATCGCCGGGACATGAGTCTCGGCCCAAGACAGAATGTCGGCCACTTCTCGAGCCGCTCGGGCACTCCTGGTGCCCCCTTGGTGGTTGATGTAGGCCACCGCCGTGGCATTGTCCGTCTGCACCCGAACCGGGCAACCCTGCAGCCGGTCCGTCCAGCGATGAAGACAGAGAATTATCGCACGCAATTCCAGAATGTTGATCGGAAGGGAAGACTCCCCCTCCGACCAAGTCCCCTGAGCGGACAGAACGCCCAGAACACCACCCCAGCCCGACAGGCTGGCATCCGTGGTGATCACCGTCCACGAGATCGGACGAAACGACTTGCCCCCGGACACCAACGGGGACTGGAGCCACCACAGAAGGTTTTCCCTGGTGCGAAGACTCAACGAGATTTGAAGATCCAGAGATTGAGGTCGCCCGTCCCACCTGGACAGGATCTCCGCCTGGAGACCCCGCGTGTGAAACTGGGCGAAAGGAATCGCCTCGAAGGCCGAGACCATCAATCCCAGACATCTCATACACGTCCGCAGAGACGAGTTCGGAACGTCCCTGAGGGACCTGACTTCCTCCCGGAGAGTCCTGAATTTGTCTTCCGGCAGGAAGACCTTCGCCTGCACCGAGTCCAGTATCATTCCCAGATAGGGGAGACGAACCGACGGACTCAGTGTCGACTTTGGAAAATTTATCGTCCAACCAAACTCCTGCAGAGTTTGCATCGTGACAGACAGGTCCTCCTCCAGACCCTGGCTGGTCGCAGACCGAACCAGAATGTCGTCCAGATACCCCAGGACAGAAACGCCCTGGGCCCTCAATAATGCCAGAACCGGTGCAAGCACCTTGGTGAAGACCCGCGGAGCCGAGGCGAGACCAAAGGGCAACGCCACGAACTGGTAGTGATCCTCCGCAATGGCAAATCGAAGGTACCTCTGATGACCCTCGAATATGGGGATGTGAAGGTACGCATCCTTCAAATCGATGGAGGCCATGAATTCCCCCGGAACCAGGGCAGCCACCACCGACCGCAGGGATTCCATGCGGAACTTGCGAACCCGCACAGAGCGGTTCAGAGCCTTCAAGTCCAGAATCGGACGAACCTTGCCCTCCTTTCTGGGCACGGTGAACAGATTGGAATAAAACCCCCGAAACCTGTCCCGATGAGGCACCGGAACCACCACTCCCTGAGCCCTCAGGTCCCGCACCGCCAGGTGCAGGTCCCGCAAGCGCTCTGGAGACAGTTGAAGATTTGAGGGAAAAAATCTGCTCTCCGGCCGAGAGAGAAACTCGATCTTGTAACCAGATAGAACGATTTCCAGAACCCATCTGTCCCGCACACGGGCCAACCAGGGCTGAAGAAAACCGAGCAAGCGTCCCCCCACCCCAAAACTGGGTGAGGGCGCCCCTTCAGGCCGAACTGTTATGGGCTGCAGGTCCGGATTGGCCGGACTTCTGTTTACCAGACCAGGGCTTCTTCTGAGAGCCTTGACCTTTGAACGGTTTGCCCTTGTAGTGCGGCCGAAAGGCACGAAAGGACCCCTGAGGGGGCCGAAAATTAGCATGCTTCTTCCCAGAAGCCCCCTTAGCCTTGGGGAAATGGGGCAAGAGAGTGCTCTTACCCCTGGTGATCCCCTTAATCAACACATCCAGGGACTCCCCAAAAAGGCGAGACCCATCATAAGGCAGATTGGCTAAGGTCTTACGTGAAGATTGGTCCACCGACCAACATTTTAACCAAACCAGGCGGCGAGACAACACCGCCACGCTGTGCACACGTGCAGCCAACGGAATCAGGTCCAGGTCCGCATCACACAGATACATGACACCCTGGTGGATCTGATCCACCATATCCAGGGTCGCCGGCGAGGCCGAATCGGCCACTAGGACGCGCCTAAGTATCTGCGTCCAACTTGCGATCGCCTGGGCCGCCATGAGAGAAGCAAACAGAGCCTTAAGCATAGAACCCGTAACAGAATAAGTATGACGGGCAAGAGACTCCAGTCTCCTATCCATGGCATCACGGAAAACAGGGGAACCCTCTGCAGGAATCGCAGTGGCTTTGTTCAAAACCGCAATTGCATGATCCACTGGTGGAGGCACACACCACCTTTCATCAGTGGCAGGCGAAAAAGGATAACGCAGCTTGAATTTACTTGGTACCGCAAAAGGTTTGCGCAGATCGCGCCATTGATCCTTAACAGCGCGCTGAAAATCAGCATTGCAGGGAAAAACCTGCGGCGTCCTGCGTTTCCTCTGCGTCCCATAAGCCGCCAAGGCAGCGGGGGGACACACTTCGTCCTGCAAACGCAGCGTTTGCTTAATGGAAGCAATCAACTCATCCATGATTGCAAGCTCTTCAGGCGAGCCAGGGGGAGAATTATCAACCCCCTCAACTTCAGCCTCCACCTCAGACCCCACTAGATCAAGAGAGGAGCGGGACCCCGATAAGGAGGCCCCTGCCATAACAGCCCCATCACCTTCACCCTCAGAATCAGAGGAAAGAGCAACTCTGGGCCTTTTAGTAGATTGAGCAGCCACCAGCATTTGCACCTGAGCAGCAAGGCCAGCCACAATAGTGGCTAAATCCCCCCCTGGGGGGGAAACAGCGGTCCCCTGGCTTTCCACCAATACTGTAGGAAATTTGCCCTCCTGAGAATCCATTGCCCCTGTAATGCCAGACAACCAAGGGTTAACTGCCCCTTTTAAGCAAGCGCGGCAAGCGCAGCCCACCGCACCACACTCAAGCACAATGAGACCCCCACAGGGAATATACAGACTGAATACAGGCAATGGATAGCAAGAACAGAAGGATAAAACCTGAGGAGACCCTCGCCGCTGCTGCTGCCTCGATCGGTGTTCCTGGAAAGAGGAAGTGATGCTGCCAGGGCGCTCTATGTAAGCCTATGGAGGCTACAAGAAAATGGCCGCCATGCATGTAAACCATGCGGCCGGAGCGGGTGCAGGCAAAATGGCGTTGTTTGGCGCCGAAACCGCCGCTCCACAGTGCATTAAAACACACATTACATTCCAATATCAGAATACATGTCAGATCGCCGCAGCGATCGCTGTATATGCCCAAACATGCCAAAAAAAACATGCCCCACAGCACACAGCTTCTCACACTGACCAGTCTGACACACACAGTGTCATACAGCTCCCCCCCCCCCTTGCAGCCCACAGCATGCAGCCGAGAGATAGGGAGACAAGCAGTGTGAATAGAGGCAGGTTACACAGTCCCAGACTGACACCCCCCCAGACAGACAGGTCCCCACATAAATACACTTACCTCACATGGCGTGGGGGACCCGCACAGGCGAACAAGCCGCTGCACATGAGGCAGGGAGAGTCGCAAGTCAAGACGCACAAAATGGGGGTTAAGAAACCGCACAGCGTCCAGTGAGGTAGCCACCTCACCAATCATCCCTGCACCGAACAGGGATGGGTCGTTCACTGTGCCAGGAGCGTTACCTGGCTGAACGCTCGATGGCAGACTGGGAAGCCACTGACCCACGACCTGCGACCAGGGGGATCAGCCCGAGACCCAGTCCGCATGATCCTCTTCATCCGAAGAACCAACTAACGCTGACAAAATAACAGCTAAATAAAGGTAGAGAGAAAAACTCAAACAAAATATTAAAAGGAAGAAAGAGTCTGGGACAGAAAGTCCCAGCACAGAGAGAGCCAGCCACTCCTGACAAGCTAGACATTAAAACTGAGATATAGTTGCAGGAAGTAGGAGGGTATTGACTGAGGGGACCACCCCTTGAGGGTGGGATATGTTAAAAGCTTTATTGTTAACATATTCTGTTGCCTAGCTACTCCTTCGGAGCAAAGTCTAATACCCCATATGTGACGAATATGAAGAGGCGGCGACTGTCGGAGGACGTAAGAGAAACAGAATTTTTGTAAAATCTTACCGTAAAATTCCTTTCTCTGAGTTTTCCGACAGTCGCCGCCCACTCATACAGTCTTCACCAATGGGTATTGACTTCCTCTCCACAGGAGTAGCTAGGAAGTCAATACCCATTGGTGAAGACTGTATGAGTGGGCGGCGACTGTCGGAGGACGCAAGATAAAACTGAATTTTTGTAAAATCTTACCATAAAATTCCTTTCTCTGAGTCCTCCGACAGTCGCCGCCCACTCATACAGTCTTCACCAATGGGTATTGACTTCCTAGCTACTCCTGTGGAGAGGAAGTTAATACCCATTGGTGAAGACTGTATGAGTGGGCGGCGACTGTCGGAGGACGTAAGAGAAACAAAGCTTAAGGGAAATATGTATAATATTATCTCATTAAAGACCACTAAGACCACAGCAATAGGGGCAAAGTATGGTAGGTACAGAAACCAACCAGAACCCGTCCTTCCCACTGGCATCAAAGCAAGATGGTGAACGCTTAATGGTCACTATGGGTTCCTACACTTTTCACTCAACACTTTGCTCCTAGCAGAATTTAAACCTGTGGCACTGCCCCCTAGAGGGCTGCTGAGAATTACACCTTGCGGGTCCCCTGGGTTACCATTAGCAACCCATAGCAGGCAAAACGGCATTTAATGTCCTTGGCTCAAACAATAATAGTTGTTTTTGTATTTTTTTTGGAACTGGGATGGGAGAAGGGATGAGTGGGATACTCCAACTATGAACTATGCACAATCTTGAGGACAACTAACTGTAGATTGCGGCAAGGCCGCTGCTTCACCTTGCACTGAAGTGAAGATAGTTTAGAAAGTTCCTGTTTTAGTCATTCTCTTCAGGGTTCTAACTTGGCACCCCCTTTACTTCCACTGCCTGTGTGTGCTGACACCCGTCCACTGACTCTATCCACTGGAGCGGTCCCCTTCCTGGGCAGAACCCTTGGCTAGCTTCCCACGAACACTGTTTTTCCAGAGTTGCTCTGCCGTCTACTCCACCAGTCAAGCTTCACTGGACCTCTGGATTCAGCACCACACTCCTGGTCCACAAGGCCAACTCAGAGCTCTGGGCTGTGATTGTACATAGCCAATTAGCAGGTACTTGCTGACAGGCTCCAGTTGTGTATAATCACCAGCGGGTGCTGGCCTGGGGGTGTGCATGCAGGTGCCCAAAACCCGGAAGTAGGCAGCGATGTACGGTAAGTGGTTAATTTGGGCAACAAATCACAAAAACAGATGGAAAATGTACCAGAAATAACATTGTGGGTAAAAACATGTTTGCATATGGACACAGTTTCCCTGGATCCCAGAGAGGTCTACAGTAAAGTGGATAATAATAGGGGCATCTGGGGCTCTTGTCTTGTTTTTTGCAGCTCAGGAGTCATGTAACGGCTTACCTCTTTGTAGAGAGAATAGAGGAATACGATCGTCTGAACGGTCTTCCCTAGTCCCATCTCATCTGCGAGGATCGTGTCTGTTCCCTGGGCCCAGGAAAACCTCAGCCAGTTGAGTCCCTCCAGCTGGTATGGGTGTAAAGTGCCACCGGTGGCATTGATGTACCACGGCTGTTTGTCGAACTTCACTGTGGGCTGAAACAAAGAAACGTAACGTAATACAGAGCAGAAAAGCTTCCAATTGGGTAATTGTGTACTGATGGCCCTCCAGTATTTACCTGACTATTGGGCTTTTTTTAACCACTTCCCAACCAGCCGTCGCCTATATACGGCGACAGGTCGTCATGTTCAGGCGAATCGCCATACCTGTACTGCCCACTCGCCAGCAGGGAAGCCGATCCTTGGGGCTGGCGGCTGCAATTGCCTCTGGGCACCCGTAATCGGACCCCGTGGAGAGAGAACGACGTTCTGCTGTTGTAAACACAGCAGACTGTTGTTCTATCAGCTATCAACACAGAGTGCCTGTGATCCCCCTATTTAGGAACACAGGTCTCTGTGTTGATGTCACAAGCCCATCCCCATACAGTTAGAAAACACCCTCTAGGCATACATTTATTGAGCGCCCCTGGGTTAACCCCTTCCCTGCCAGTGTCATTATTACAGTGACAGTGAATATTTTTAGCACTGATTACTGTAGTAATGTCACTGGTCCCCCCCAAAAGTGTCAAAAATGTCAGTTAGGGGTCTGATCTGCCCGCCGCAAAGTCGCAGTCCCGCTAAAAATTGCAGATCGCCGCCATTACTAGTAAAAAAATAAATAAATAAAAATGACATACATCTTTCCCCTAGTTTGTAGACGCGATAACTTTTGCGCAAACCAATCAAAATACGCTTATTGGGATTTTATTTACCAAAAATATGTAGCAGAAAACAAATTGGCCTAAAATAATGAAAAAAATAAGATTTTTAATTTTTTTTTTTGAGAATGGTATATAGCAGAAAGAGGAAAACATTTTTTTTTTTTTTTCAGAATTGTTTTTTTTTTGTTTATAGCGCAAAAAAATAAAAACGCACAGGTGATCAAATGTCACCAAAAGAAAGCTCTATTTGTGAGAAAAAAGGAAATCAATTTTATTTGGGTACAGCGTTGCACGACTGCGCAATTGTCCTTTAAAATAACGCAGTGCCGAATCGCAAAAAAATGGTCTGGTCATTAAGGGGGAAAATCCTCTGGTCCAGAAGTGGTAAAGAGAAGCAGTCACCCATAGGCATCTGTAATAACCTCAACCTCTGGGCCATTGGCTGCTGTAGTAAAGCTCACTTCATCTACATCATTAACACATTTTTTTACATTTTTTTGCACATGTTAAATTTTCTTTTTTTTTTGCTAGAAATTACAGTAAACCTTCCAAAAAATTATATTTTTTTTCTGAAAGGAGAGACCCTGGAGAATAAAATGGTGCAGTTGCGATTTTCTATGTCATACCATATTTGCACAGTTACTTATCAAATACATATTTTCAGGAAAAAATAGACTAAATTTAATTTTAGTGCAAACAAACACAATGGGGTTGATTTACTAAAACTGGAGAGTGCAAAATCTGGTGTAGCTCTGCATAGAAACCAATCAGCCTCCAGTTTTTTTGTTGTAAAAGATTAATTGAACAAGCTGAAAGTGGAGTTCCACCCTAAATTGATACTTACCTCCATCTTTTCGCTCCGGGGTCACCCGAAAAACAAATGGATAATCGCAATTTTTTTTTTTTCTTTTTACTCACCTTGTAGAGAAAATATACTTACCTTAATTCCTTCTTCCTCCCCTCGGCGGCCACGGCGATTCGTCACTTCCTGGCTTTTGCAATGATTCCTGGGAGCTGAACGTCATCGCTCCCAGGAATCAATGCGCCTGCACCGGCCCCGACGTCAGTTCCGGGGCGCGCGTCATTCCCTTCTAAACAGCTTTTGGGCATGCCCAGAAGCTGTGGAGGGATGACGCGCGCGCCCCGGAAGTGACGGCGGGGCCGGTGCAGTGCATCGTGGGACCGAAGAAGAAGGAAGAGGACGCCGAAGAGGATCGCGCTGGCTTCAAGCTGCCCACACCTGAGATGGCAGCGCTGGAGAATACTTTTTCAAGGTAAGTATTTCTCCTAAAAGGTAAGTGCGACCCGGGACAGATCAGAGGCTAGCATTGTGGAATGTACTAGCCCTGACTGTCCCGGGGGTATTTTTATTAAAAAAAAGCTTTCCCAGGGTGGAACTCCGCTTGAAGTTAGAAGCTTGCCACGAAATGGAAGTGCAACACTGCTCCAGGTGAAAGCAATCCTCCCTCCGATGACTAGGTGCTGGTCCAGTCCGAGGTCTGACCACATGATCCAAGATAGAAGAGAAGGTGACTGCACTCCAGGATATAGAGGATGAAAGTATTTATTCCATAAAATCCATGAAATAACAGAAAAATAATCACGATACGCTCATGATACAGGCAGGCTAAAGATGAAGTTGAATGGCTACCATGTACAAATGTAACAGATTTTGCACTCTGTAGTTTTTGTAAATTAACCCCAATATCTTACCCAGTTTTTTGGTAAAATATAAAAGATTGGGTATTGTTCTAAATAAAGATACCAAACATGTCAAGTCTTAAAGTAAAACTATTTGCAAAAACTTTTTTTTTTTTAAATATTTGATAGAGCAAGGGAGGGTTATAACCCCTGTCAGATTTCTTTCACCATCTGTGTCCCATAGTGGAGATTTCCCTTCACTTCCTGTCCCATAAACAAACAGGAAGTGAAAGGAAATTGCTGCAAATTAACCACTTCCCACAAACCAACGTACCTGTATGTCGGCTCAGCGAAGTGGTTGTAGCGGGATGATCTGCAGCTGCAGGCATCACACCGGTACCAGTTTTTAGAGCCGGTGGTTGGCTTTTAGGGGATGACAACTGATACGGCTCAGCTGCCGCTCAGCCGCTATCCCAGCGAGCGGAAGGTGATGTTAGCCCTCCCCCTCCCATCGCCTTCCGCGGCTCTGCCCGGTACTCCCATCCCACCGGGAGACCGAGCAACCAGCCGGCATGTCCGCTGGCTGATTGGAGTCCCGAACAATGCCGGATTTGGCTTCAATCGGGTCTCTGATCCCGTAACCTGGAAGCGATGTCACTTCCAGTTTACTTGGCTGCCAATGGCGCCGATGTAAAAAAAAACTGTCAGTACTCAAAAATACAGATTTCGCCATTTTGAATACTTTGAAGTGCAGTGGAGGGGTGTGGGGTCTCGTTGCCTGAGGCAGAAGCACACATACTTCGAACGTGCGCACCTCCCACTCCACCTTCTACCGGGAAGTGAAGTTAGCGACTCTTCTCTGAGGGACACCACGTACCCGGAAGTGCGGGGAACCACCAGCACAGCCGGAACAAGTGGAGATTCCCCGGATCCTCACTACTTGTCCTCCCACTGGGGTGGATGAACCCTTTACATGCCGGTTTATCATGCCCATTTTCTGAGTTTGAATTTGTCTGTTGTGATTAAACGCATCTTTTATACTGCACTTAGATGGCGCTGCTCTCCTCTCTCTCTTGTGTGGGGTCTTTTAGACCCCCCGATCCCTCCATAAAGAGTACCTGTCACTGCCTATTACTGTCACATTCCCCCCCGATCCCTCCATAAAGAGTACCTGTCACTGCCTATTACTGTCACATTCCCCCGATCCCTCCATAAAGAGTACCTGTCACTGCTATTACTGTCACATTCCCCCCGATCCCTCCATAAAGAGTACCTGTCACTCCTATTACTGTCACATTCCCCCCCCCGATCCCTCCATAAAGAGTACCTGTCACTGCCTATTACTGTCACATTCCCCCCGATCTCTCCATAAAGAGTACCTGTCACTGCCTATTACTGTCACATTCCCCCCGATCCCTCCATAAAGAGTACCTGTCACTGCTATTACTGTCACATTCCCCCCCAATCCCTCCATAAAGAGTACCTGTCACTGCCTATTACTGTCACATTCCCCCGATCCCTCCATAAAGAGTACCTGTCACTGCCTATTACTGTCACATTCCCCCCGATCCCTCCATAAAGAGTACCTGTCACTGCCTATTACTGTCACATTCCCCCCGATCCCTCCATAAAGAGTACCTGTCACTGCCTATTACTGTCACATTCCCCCCGATCCCTCCATAAAGAGTACCTGTCACTGCTATTACTGTCACATTCCCCCCGATCCCTCCATAAAGAGTACCTGTCACTCCTATTACTGTCACATTCCCCCCGATCCCTCCATAAAGAGTACTTGTCACTGCTATTACTGTCACATTCCCCCCCGATCCCTCCATAAAGAGTACCTGTCACTGCTATTACTGTCACATTCCCCCCGATCCCTCCATAAAGAGTACCTGTCACTGCATATTACTGTCACAAGCAAGGTTTACATTCCTTGTTACAGCAAAAAAGTCATCAGATTTTTATTTTTAAAAACAGTGTTGAAAAAAAAATGTAATAAATAGGAAAAAAAAAAAAAAATTTTAGGCCCCGTTCACACTGGGGCGATCCGACTTCCCGGGGCGACCTCATAGGTCGCGGCGCGCTGCTCGCACCGCGACCTCGGAGCGGCCGGCACGGACTTCATAACATTGAAGTCAATGCAGGTCGCTCCAGGTCGTCCCAAAGAAGCTCCGGACCCTTTTTTTAAGTCGGAGCGACTTGTGTCGCTCCTATTAGAACGGGTCCACAGCTTCTCTATGGCAGGCAACCTACGGCGACCTGTCAGGCGACCAGGTCGCCTGACAGGTCGCCCCAGTGTGAACGGGGGCTAAAGCACCCCCGTCCCAGTGAGCTCGCGCATGAAAGAAATTGCATACATAAGTCGCACCCGCAAATGAAAACGGTGTTCAAATAACACATGTGAGGTATCACCACGATCGTCAGAGCAAGAGCAAGAATTCTAAAAAAAGACCTCCTCTGTAACTCTAAACTGGTAACCGCTAACAAATTTTAAAGCGTCGCCTATGGAGATTTTTAAGTACCGTAGTTGGTCTCCATACCACGAGTGTGAGCAATTTTAAACTGTAACATCTTAGGTATCTATTTAATTGAAGTGACATCATCTTTCACAGTAGACAAAACAATCGGGCTAACTTTACTGTTTAGTTCTTTTTAAATTCAGTGAAACTTCTTTTTTCCAAAAAAAAATGGTGTTTGAAAGACCGCTGTGCAAATACTGCATGACAAAAATATTGCAACGACCGCCATTTTATTCTCCAGAGTCTTTGCTAAAAAAAAAAAATATATATATATATATATAATGTTTGGGGGTTCTAAGTAATTTTCTAGCAAAAGATACTGATTTTAACTTGTAAGTGTCAGAAATAGGCCTGGTCCTTAAGTGGTTAAAGGAATTCCTTGGGGACCCCAAAGGTCACCAGAACTAGTGTCCCCATTTTACTTTCACTTTAAATAAAAATGGTAACTAGGACAAGCAGAGAGGGTTCTAATCCCTCCCAATTCCATACAAAACTAAAAAAAAGTTTTGCCTTTAGTTACACTTTAAAAAACCACACACACCTGTGGAATCGCAAAAACTATGGGAGAGATTTACTAAAATTGGTGCATACAGAATCTGGTGCAGCTCTGCATAGTAACCAATCAGCTTATAGGTTTTATTGTCAGTTTTTTTGAATAAGCTGAAGTTAGAAGCGGATTGGTTACCGTGCGCAGCTGCACCGGGTTCTTTAGTTTTAGTACATCTCCGCCTATGGAACCTAAAATTCTTTACAATCCTTTACAGGCTATCAGTGCAGAGGTAACTGTAAATGATGGCCCTAGAATTATTGCAACTTTTGCGTCGGTACCTCACACGTCTGGTGCAATTGAGGTTTACATACACCTGCATTGCCCAACGCTGTGCTTTTCACACTTGTGCTCATAAGTTTACACACCCTGGCAGAATTTATGATTTCTTGGCAATTTTTCAGAGAATATGAAAGATAACACAAAAACTTTTCTTTCACTCATGGTTAGTGTTTGGCTGAAGCCATTTATTATCAATCAACTGTGTTTACTCTTTTTATATCATAATGACAACAGAAACTCCCCAAATGACCCTGATCAAAAGTTTACACACCCCAGTTCCTAATACCGTGTATTGCCCCCTTTAACATCAATGACAGCTTGAAGTATTTTGTGGTGTTTGTGGATGAGGCTCTTTATCTTCTCAGATGGTAAAGCTTACCATTCTTCTTCCAGTTCCTGTAAATTCTTGGTCTGTCTTCTATGAACGGCACGTTTGGGATCTCCCCAGAGTGGCTCAATGATATTGAGGTCAGGCAGGGGAGGACTGGCAAGGGGGGCAGGGTGGCAATTGCCCCCCGGGCCACTCTGAAAAGTGGTAAAAACTGATAAAAAGGCCTCACTCAGGGCTGGATTAATGTAGGGGCCAGACACTGTATACAGCTGCAAGTCCAAAACCAGGTGGGCATGCATGGTAAGCTGATTCGATGGTTCAATGGGCCACTTGACTGGACTTGCCCCCCAGACCTAAGGCTGCCAGCCCTCCCCTGAGGTCAGGAGACTGAGATGGCCACTCCAGAACCTTCACTTTATTCTGCTGTAGCCAATGACAGGTGGACTTGGCCTTGTGTTTAGGATCATTGTCATGTTGGAATGTCCAAGTACGTCCCATGCGCAGCTTCCGTAATGATGACTGCAAAATTTCCTCCAGTATTTTTTATAACATACTGCATTCATCTTGCAATCAATTCTGACCAAATTTCCTGTGCCTTTGTAGCTCACATATCCCCAAAACATCAGCTATCCACCACCGTGTTTCACAGTAGGAATGGTGGACCTTTCATCATAGGCCTTGTTGATTCCAAATGTAGCGCTTATGGTTGTGGCCAAAAAAATACATTTTGGTCTCATCGCTCCAAATGACTTTGTGGCAGGAGGTTTGAGGGTTGTCTCTGTGCTGTTTGGCGTATTGTAAGCGGGATCCTTTGTGGCATTTGCGTAGTAATGGTTTTCTTCTGGTGACTCGTCCATGCAGCCATCTTTCTTCAAGTACAGCTCCAACATAAAAAACACAGCCTTGGTATACCATATACCTCAAAATAAAGAGGAAAACTCCAATGGCATAGTAACCAAATCTTTAATGGGTAAATACATAAAATTGGCAACTCACAAGTCCATCCAAATCAATGTGCTGTCACTACTGCACTGTTCTGTTTGAATATTGGAGGCTTGCCTGCTTCAGGGGGGGTTCCCATTGGATTGGTTCCATCTATCCCAGAGGAACCCATTGGATATCTTCACTACATGCTCATTTGACCCACCCTAATCGGGGGTCATGAGGTTCTGGTAAGCAGACACCCCTTCCATTTGGTGCACGCGGTGATCATTTTATCATCATTTTTCCAGCTTCATTGTTTTCATTCTGTGGTGCTGGACTATAACCTTCAACCTTGGACCTTTATTATCTGCATTTGTTGGACTTTCCATTACACTGAAATTCCCAGCGATTGTGTTTTTTATGTTGGCGCTGTACTTTGTATTTATATTTTCTGATCTTATTTTTATGTACTGGCAGCCTTCGTGATTCAACTTTATCTTTGTATCCTGGGTGTGACCAAGCGCGGCTGGTTTTATTTATTATCTTTCTTCAAGTGCCTCCTTATTGAGGATCTTGAAACAGTCACACCACATGTTTTCAGAGAGTCCTGTATTTCACCTGAAGTTATTTGTGGGGTTTTCTTTGCATCCGGAACAATTTTCCTGGCAGTTGTGGCTGAACAATTAGTTGGTCTTCCTGACCGTGGTTTGGTTTCACCAGAACTCCTCATTTTCCACTTCATGATTAGAGTTTGAACACTCTCAATTCCTTGGATATCTTTTTTTATCCCTTTCCTGTTTTATACAGTTCAACTACCTTCTCCCCCAGATACTTTGACAATTCTTTTGCTTTTCCCATGACTCAGAATCCAGAAAGGTCAGTGCAGCACTGGATGAAAGATGCAAGGGTCTGTCAGGAGTCCAGAAACTCATTGACCTTTTATACACACACTAATTACAAGCAAACAGATCACAGGTGAGGATGGTTACCTTTAATAGCCATTCAAACCCCTTTGTGTCAACGTGTGTGCATGTTATCAGGCCAAAATCACCGGGGTATGTAAACTTTTGATCAGGATAGTTTCTGTTGTTGTCATTATGATATAAAAAGAGTAAACACAGTTGATTGATAAGAAATGGCTTCAGCCAAACACTAATCATGAGTGAAAGAAAAGTTTTTGTGTCATCATTCATATTCTCTGAAAAATTGCCAAGAAATCATAAATCCTGCCAGGGTGTGTAAACTTATGAGCACAACTGTATATGGGGTCGTGTACAGGGGGGCTTCAAAAAACAGTTTGAATTATTTTTATATATTTTATATAATTCTTCCTTTTTCCCCACACTTTTTTTTTTTTACTTTATTGTTATCACAAGGGGGCTAACAAGCCCCCATATAGTAGCATAGGCAGGTGACAGGTACTCTTTATGGAGACATTGGGGGTATATTAGGCCTCAATTGTCTCCCCTGCCCTACAATGCAGCTATTCAAGCACAGGAGTGCTACTGAAGCCAAGGATAGGTAAACTAACTACCAGACTTTTCTTTTTAAAGAGAAACAGTCACCCAAAGGCATCTGTAACAACTGCAATCTCTGGGCCATTGGCTGCCACAGTGGAGCTCACTTCATCTACATTAGGGGTCCCCGAACTTTCTAAACAAAGGGCCAGTTTATTATCCTTCAGATTTTAGGGGGGGGCAGAGTGTGGATAGCGGGAGTGGAAATATTCCTGTCATCAGTAGGAGTAAACATTGTCACATTTGCTATTAGGGGGAGGTAGAGTGCTGCATCATTGGTATCAAAGGAATAAATAGTGCCCCGTTATTGGTATCATTGGGAGAAATGGTGCTCCTTTGTTAATGTCACTGGGAGCAATGGTGCACTGTTGTTGGTGTCAGTGGGAGAAATGTTGCCATATTGTGGGTTTCAGTGGGAGAAATGGTGCCTCATTGATTGTATCATTGGGAGAAATGGTGACCCATTGTTGGTATCATTGGGAGAAATGGTGACCCATTGTTGGTATCATTGGGAGAAATGGTGACCCATTGTTGGTATCATTGGGAGAAATGGTGACCCATTGTTGGTATCATTGGGAGAAATGGTGACCCATTGTTGGTATCATTGGGAGAAATGGTGACCCATTGTGGGTATCATTGGGAGAAATGGTGACCCATTGTGGGTATCATTGGGAGAAATGGTGACCCATTGTGGATATCATTGGGAGAAATGGTGACCCATTGTTGGTATCATTGGGAGAAATGGTGCCCCATTGTGGGTATCATTGGGAGAAATGGTGACCCATTGTGGATATCATTGGGAGAAATGGTGCCCCATTGTGGGTATCATTGGGAGAAATGGTGCCCCATTGTTGGTATCATTGGGAGAAATGGTGCCCCATTGTTGATATCATTGGGAGAAATGGTGCCCCATTGTTGGTATCATTGGGAGAAATGGTGTCCCATTGTGGGTATCATTGGGAGAAATGGTGCCCCATTGTTGGTATCATTGGGAGAAATGGTGCCCCATTGTTGGTATCATTGGGCGAAATAGTGCCTCATTGTTGGTGTCAGTGGGAGAAATGGTGCCCCATTGTTGGTGTCATTGGGAGAAATGGTGTCCCATTGTTGGTATCAATGGGCGAAATTGTGCATTGTTGTGGGTGTCAGTGGGAGAAATGGTGCTCCATTGTTGGTGTCAGTGGGAGAAATGGTGCCTTATTGTTGGTGTCAGTGGGAGAAATGGTGCCTTATTGTTGGTGTCAGTGGGAGAAACGGTGTCCCATTGTTGGTATCATTGGGCGAAATTGTGCATTGTTGTGGGTGTCAGTGGGAGAAATGGTGCTCCATTGTTGGTGTCAGTGGGAGAAATGGTGCCTTATTGTTGGTGTTAGTGGGAGAAATGGTGCCTTATTGTTGGTGTCAGTGGGAGAAACGGAGTCCCATTGTTGGTATCATTGGGCGAAATTGTGCATTGTTGTGGGTGTCAGTGGGAGAAATGGTGCTCCATTGTTGGTGTCAGTGGGAGAAATGGTGCCTTATTGTTGGTGTCAGTGGGAGAAATGGTGCCTTATTGTTGGTGTCAGTGGGAGAAACGGAGTCCCATTGTTGGTATCATTGGGCGAAATTGTGCATTGTTGTGGGTGTCAGTGGGAGAAATGGTGCTCCATTGTTGGTGTCAGTGGGAGAAATGGTGCTCCATTGTTGGTGTCAGTGAGAGAAATGGTGCCCTATTGTTGGTGTCAGTGGGAGAAATTGTGCTCCATTGTTGGTGTCAGCGGGAGAGATGATGCCCTATTGTTGGTGTCAGTGGGAGAAATGGTGCCCGACTGTTGCTGTCAGTGGGAGAAATGGTGGCCGACTGTTGGTGTCAGTGGGAGAAATGGTGGCCGACTGTTGGTGTCAGTGGGAGAAATGATGCTCCATTGTTGGTGTCAGTAGGCAGAATAATATCTCATATCAGTGGGAGGAATGGTGCCCCAAGGGCCAGATAAAGGCAAGCAAAGGACCACATCCGGCTCCCGAGCCACAGTTTGGAGACCACTGTCCCAAGTAAGAAATATTCTGGGTCCTAGCGCAGGCACTGTATTCACGAGGGGCGTTATCACTTACGTCAACTATAGGTGTCAGTGGAGGTTTGTCTTTTTCATCCTTCAGTTTTCTGCTGTTCCTAAATTTGGCCGGAGCTCTCGCTTCTTCTCCCAGCATCAAATCCCTGTAACAGATAATGCATGACAGACACTTGTAAACCTTCTGCAGAATCCAATTAAAACAATGACACTAACTGGTCCCTGACACCAGCCGAGCCAGCAAAAAGCAGCAGCAATAATTAGCAACTGTAATGGGCAAAAAGTCTGAGAGGTACTAAGAGACACGACAAATCCTATCCCAAACTGCACACAGCTGCAGATGCAAACACAGCGGACACAGATAATTCCGATCGATCCCGGTGTCACAGACACCCTCGTTTGGGATCCTTCCCCATTCAACATCAGCAAACAGCAGCAGCCCTGAGGGGGGAGGAGTCTTTTTCCCCTGAAACGCACTGGCCTGATCACTTGTTGCTACTTTCAATAAACAACCACTAATCCACCTCTCGACTTGCATTTCATTGGATATCGGGCGCTCCCTCTTTTTCTACTAGTAGACTGCACACAGTTGTCAGCCTGTTCTCAAATTTCAGATGGTGTAAACAAGATGATAGAGTGTAAAGCTGAGTTATCACATAGGAGGGGAGGATGCAGTGGTGAGAAATCCAGTTTAATTTTTGAATTTATTCTGCTGTTGCTGTGATAACCACAGTGAACATGTTGTCCCTGAAGTTGATAAGCTGATGTGCTTAACCACTTAAGCCCCGGAAGATTTTGCCCCCTTCCTGACCAGGGGGTATTTTGCGATTCGGCACTGCGTGAATTTAACGGACAATTGCGCGGTCGTGCGACGCTGTACCTAAACGAATTTCACGTCCTTTTTTCCCACAAACAGAGCTTTCTTTTGGTGGTGATTGATCACCTGTGCGATTTTTACTTTTTGCGCTATAAACAAAAAAAGAGCGCAAATTTAGCAAAAAACAATATTTTTTAACATTTTGGGGCAATTTTTTTTACCATATGTTTGGTAAAAAAAAATAGCAAAAAGCGTATTTTGATTGGTTTGCGCAAAAGTTATCGCGTTTACTAACTACGGGAAAGATTTTTGTCATTTTTGTTGTGTTTTTTTTTAACACGTAATGGCGGCGATCTGCGTTTTTTTTTGCGGTACTGCGACATTGCGGTGGACAGATCGGACCCTTGACTGACATTTTTGACACTTTTGGGGGTACCGGTGACATTACTACAGTGATCAGTGCTATATATATGCACTGTTACTGTAAAATGACACTGGCAGTGAAGGGGTTAACTTTTTTGAGAGGGAGGGGTTATGTGTGTCCCTAGGGGCGTGATTCTAACTGTGATTCTTACAACTGTGATGTAAGAACAGAGATCAACGGTCCTACATAGTAGAACCATATGATCACTGTTTCTACACAGGGAGAATGACAGGCGGCTTTGTTTACATCAGCCGCCGCCTTTCTCCCGCTTTAACGGACGATCGTGAGTGACCGGCGGACATCGGGTCTGCCGGGCACACGCGCGGGGGGGGGTCCCGTGACCGCGTGGGAGCGGGAACGCGCCTCCGGCGGCGCGCGCTCGCTCCCCAGAGCCTCTCAGACTAGTGATGTAGCCCTACGTCGCTTTGCCTGTGAGGGGCTGACTGCCGACGTAAATAGTCGTGCGGCGGTCGGCAAGTGGTTAAAGCAGAAAAATGGGCATCTCAGTTTGTTGTTTATGGGGCTGTGTACCCGCAGACCGGTCAGGGTGCCCACTCTCCTGGTGAGGGCAGATTCCCCCACCAATTCCCCCACCAGGAGCAGACAATGGTTCGGCACAAGGGATTCCTCTGTCAGAACTGCTGATGTTTATAAGGAAATCGTGCAAATTGCTCTCCAGCAAACCTGTGATTGAAGGAAAGAAATTTGCACAATTTATGGCCTGCCTTAGTCTCCATTCACCCTTGTGCGACTTGTCATCCAACTTTGGACATCGAAGTCCCATGACAAGTCGTACCCAAAATTTTCCAGTGATAACCATTGATATACAGTATCTCACAAAAGTGAGTACACCCCTCACATTTTTGTAAATATTTTATTCTATCTTTTCATGTGACAACACTGAAGAAATGACACTTTGCTACAATGTAAAGTAGTGAGTGTACAGCTTGTATAACAGTGTAAATTTACTGTCCCCTCAAAATAACTCAACACACAGCCATTAATGTCTAAACCGCTGGCAACAAAAGTGAGTACACCCCTAAGTGACAATATCCAAATTGGGCCCAATTAGCCATTTTCCCTCCCCCGGTGTCATGTGACTCGTTAGTGTTACAAGGTCTCAGGTGTGAATGGGGAGCAGGTGTGTTAAATTTGGTGTCATCGCTCTCACTCTCTCATACTGGTCACTGGAAGTTCAACATGGCACCTCATGGCAAAGAACCCTCTGAGGATCTGAAAACAAGAATTGTTGCTCTACATAACGATGGCCTAGGCTATAAGAAGATTGCCAAGACCCTGAAACTGAGCTCCAGCACGGTGGCCAAGACCATACAGCGGTTTAACAGGACAAGTTCCACTCAGAACAGGCCTCACCATGGTCAACCAAAGAAGTTGAGTGCATGTGCAAAACAGTTTGCTGAAGACAAGCAGACTAAGGAAATGGATTACTGGAACCATGTCCTGTGGTCTGATGAGACCAAGATAAACTTATTTGGTTCAGATGGTGTCAAGCGTGTGTGGCGGCAACCAGGTGAGGAGTACAAAGACAAGTGTGTCTTCCTACAGTCAAGCATGGTGGTGGGAGTGTCCTGGTCTGGGGCTGCATGAGTGCTGCCAGCACTGGGGAGCTACAGTTCATTGAGGGAACCATGAATGCCAACATGTACTGTGACATACTGAAGCAGAGCATGATCCCCTCCCTTCGGAGACTGGGCCGCAGGGCAGAATTCCAACATAACAACCCCAAACACCTCCAAGATGACCACTGCCTTGCTAAAGAAGCTGAGGGTAAAGGTGATGGACTGGCCAAGCATGTCTCCAGACCTAAACCCTATTGAGGATCTTTGGGGCATCCTCAAACAGAAGGTGGAGGAGCGCAAGGTCTCTAACATCCACCAGCTCCGTGATGTCATCATGGAGGAGAGGAAGAGGAGTCCAGTGGCAACCTGTGAAGCTCTGGTGATCTCCATGCCCAAGAGGGTTAAGGCAGTGCTGGGAAATAATGGCGGGCACACAAAATATTCACACTTTGGGCCCAATTTGGACATTTTCACTTAGGGTGTACTCACTTTTGTTGCCAGCGGTTTAGACATTAATGGCTGTGTGTTGAGTTATTTTGAGGGGACAGTAAATTTACACTGTTATACAAGCTGTACACTCACTACTTTACATTGTAGCAAAGTGTCATTTCTTCAGTGTTGTCACATGAAAAGATAGAATAAAACAATAAATGCCTTTAAACATGCTTGGGACAAACATAGATCTATACTCAAACAAAAAAGTTAAATTAACCACTTCCCGACTGCAGATATACTGCGGCAGGGTGGCCGCTCTGTGCCAGATCATGTACCCAGTACGTGATCTAAAAAATTCTGGGTCTGGGGCACGCACGGGCATCGCCGGCGACCCGCTCCCGCTGTGATTACTCACAGCGGGAGCCCAGCGGTGGGTACTGCAGACTCGATGTCCGCCAGCACCCGCTGATTGTACAGTACAGAGGCAGAACGGCGATGTAAACAAGGCAGATTGCTGTTCTGTCAGTAGGGAAGACGTGGATTCTGTGTCTCTGCAAAGCAGGAACATGGATCAATGCCTTCCTCTAGTAAAAGCATCTCCCCCACAGTGAGAAAGCACAGGCTAGACACACAGTTAATCCTTTGTTCACCCCTAATGTTAACCCCTTTCCAGCCAGTGTCATTAGTACTGTGACAGTGCATAATTTTAGCACTGATCACTGTATTAGTGTAACTGGTTCCCAAAAAGTGTCAGTTGGTGTCAGATTGTCCACCACAATATCACAGTCCTGCTATAAGTCGCCGATCGACGTCATTACTAGTAAAAAAATTAAAATTTGTTAACAATATCCCATAATTTGTAGATGCTATTTCTTTTGCGCAAACCAATCAATATACTCTCTTATTGGGATTTTTTTTTACCAAAAATATGTAGCAGAATACAAATTAGCCTAAAATAATAAAAATAAATTGATTTTTAAATTTATAAATTGGTCTAAAATTGATCAAGAAATTAGATTTTTTTTACTGAATATGTTTTATAGCAGAAAGTAAAAAATATTGTTTTTATTTAAAAACTGACTGCCATTTTTTGTTTTTAGCACAAAAAAAAAAAAAACCCGGAGGGGTGATCAAATACCACCAAAAGAAAGCTCTGTTAGTGGGGAAAAAAAGACCTCAATTTATTTTGGTACAGCGTCGCATGTCTGCGCAGTTGTCCGTTAAAGTAAGGCAGTGCCGTATCACAAAAATGGCCTGGTCATTAACCACTTAAGCCCCGGAAGATTTTACCCCCTTCCTGACCAGGGTTTTTTTTGCGATTTTTTACTGCGTGACTTTAACAGACAATTGCGCGGTCGTGCAATGCTGTATCTAAACGAATTTCACGTCCTTTTTTTCCCAGAAACAGAGCTTTCTTTTGGTGGTATTTGATCACCTGTGCGATTTTTTGATCATGCGCTATAAACAAAAAAAGAGCGTAAATTTTGCAAAAATAACAATATTTTTCAAATTTTTTTTATATGAAATTCCCCCCCAAAAAAATGTAAAAATCAAAATTTTTTAACATTTTCGGCCAATTTGTTTTATGCTACATATGTTTGGTAAAAAAAAAATTGCAAAAAGCGTATTTTGATTGGTTTGCGCAAAAGTTATCGTGTTTACTAACAAAGGGAAAGATTTTTTGGTGTTTTTTGTAATGGCGGCGATCTGCGATTTTTTTTGCGGTACTGCAACATTGCGGCGGACAGATCGGACCCCTAACTGACATTTTTGACACTTTTGGGGGTACCAGTGACATTACTGCAGTAATCAGTGCTATACATATGCACTGTTACTGTAAAAATGACACTGGCAGGGAAGGGGTTAACTGTATTGGAGAGGGGGGGTTAAGTGTGTCCTAGGGGCGTGTTTCTAACTGTGATTGGACATGGCTACTAGTGTAAAAACAGAGATCAACGGTCCTACATAGTAGAACCGTCTGATCTCCATTTTTACACAGGGGAGAATGACAGGTGGCTTGTTTACATAAGCCGCCTGCCTTTCTCCCACTCTACCGACGATCGTAGTGTGACCGGCGGACATCGGGTCCGCCGGTCACACGCCCGCACTCCTCTGTGAACGAGCCGAGGTGGGCGCGCGCGCGCTCGCCCGCCCGCTATTGGCTAAAAACCCGGTGACAGGCTAGCGACGTAGATCTACGTCACTCTGCCTGGCCGGGGCTGACTGCCGCAGTAAATATACTGTGCGCAGTCGGCAACCGGTTAAGGGAGTAATTCTTCTGGAGGGCAATTGTTTTAAAAAATAAGGAGCAGACTTGATGGACTACTCTATGTTTCTATGCACTACTCTGGTCCGACTTTCATGCAACTTGAGTGCCTTAGACTGCAATGTAAACCCTCAAACGTTGCATTTGAATGTTATACATGCGACAGTTGTGCACTAGTTGCCCATTATCATTGGTCAAAGTCGCACCCATCCAAAGTTGAATCAAAGGTTGCACTCCAAAGTCACACAACTTTGAAGTACAAGTGTTAATCGATCCTAATGCTTTGTTCATATTTCATATCTGAGGTTTACAACCACTTTAACCAGTTCTGGACCTGAAGATTTTCCCCCTTAATGACCAGGCCATTTTTTGGGATTCTGTACTGCGTTTCTTTAACTGACAATTGCGCGGTCGTGCGACGCTGCACCCAAATAAATTTGATGTCCTTTTTCCCCCACAAATAGAGCTTTCTTTTGGTGGTATTTGATCATCTCTGCGATTTTTTTTTTTTTTTTTTTGCGCTATAAACAAAAATAGAGCGACAATTCTGAAAAGAAAAAAAAAAAAAACAATATTTTTCACTTTCTGCTATATAAAATTATCAATAAAAAAAAAAAAATAAAAATCTAATTTTTTCATCATTTTTGGCCAATTTGTATTCTGCTACATATTTTTGGTAAAAAAAAAAAAAAAATCCCAATAAGCGTATTTTGATTGGTTTTGCAAAAGTTATTGTGTCTACAAACTAGGGGAAAGATTTATGTAATTTCTATTTATTTATTTTTACTAGTAATGGCGGCGATCTGCGATTTTTGGTGGGACTGCGACATTGTGTCCGACAGATCAGACCCCTAACTGACATTTTTGGGGTGGCCAGTGACATTACTACAGTAATCAGTGCTAACAAAATTTGCACTGCTACTGTAATAATGACACTGGCAGGGAAGGGGTTAACTCAGGGGCGATCAAAGGGTTAAATGTGAGCCTAGGAGAGTGATTATAACTGTATGGGGCGGGGCTTGTGAAATGATCATAGAGACATGTGTTCCTATACAGAAGGATCACAGGCGCTCTGTTATCATTTCAGAGAGTTTTTTTTTTATACAAGTAATAGCGGTTATCTGCAATTTTTAGCGGGACTGTGGCGGACAGATCGGACCCCTAACTGACATTTATGGTGTTTTCTAACTGTGAGGGGGGTGGTGGAATCAAAACAGAGACCTGTGATCCTAAATTGGAGGATCACAGGGGCTCTGTGATGATTCCAGAGACAACAACGGTCTGCTGTGTTTACAACAGCAGACCGCCGTTCTGTGTCCACGGGGAGCGATCACAGGTGCCCAGCAGCAATCACGGCCACCGGCCCCGTGAATCCGCTTCCCTGCTGGCTACTGGGGGAGCGCGCGCCCCCAGGAGTACTCCCGTGAACCACCATACAGGTACGGCGGTTCCCACAGCCGAGCCAGCCTGCCACAGTATATCTGCGGCGGGCGGTTGGCAAGTGGTTAAGTAAATCAACTTCAATGTGCCGAAGCCCTGAAATCTAAAGGACAATCAGCGATGGCAGCCTACAAACGTCTTGCTTATTTTTACTAGTTCTCCTTTATACAGTGCATCCGGAAAGTATTCGGAGCTTCACTTTTTCCACATTTTGTTATGTTACAGCTTTAATCCAAAATGGATTAAATGTATTATTTTCCTCAAAATTCTAAAAACAATCCCCCATAATGACAACATGAAAGAAGTTTGTTTGAAATCTTCATAAGATCATAAGTATTCACACCCTTTGCCATGACACTCAAAATGGAGCTCAGATGCATCCTGTTCCCAATGATTATCCTTCAGATGTTTCTACAACTTGCTTGGAGTCCACCTATGGTAAATTCAGTTGATTGGACATGATTTGGAAAGGCACACACCTGTCTATATAAGGAGCCACAGATAACAGTGCATGTCAGAGCACAAACCAAGCAATGAAGTCCAGGAAATTGTCTGTAGACCACAGAGACAGGATTGTATAGAGGCACAGATCGGGGGAAGGGTACAGAAACATTTCTGCTGCATTGAAGGTCCCAATGAGCAAAGTGGCCTCAATCATTCATAAATGGAAGAAGTTTGGAACAGCCAGGACTCTTCCTAGAGCCGGCTGCCCAGCCAAACTGAGTGATCGGGGGGAAGGGCCTTAGTCAGGAAGGTGGCCCAGAACCCGATGGTCACTCTGACAGAGCTCCAGTGTTTCTCTGTGGAGAAAGGAGAACCTTCCAGAACAACCATCTCTGCAGCACTCCACCAATCAGGCCTGCATGGAGGAGTGGCCAGACGGAATCCACTCCTCAGTAAAAGGCACATGACAGCCCACCTGGAGTTTGCCAAAAGGCACCTGAAGGACTCTCAGACCATGAGAAACAAAATTCTCTGCTCTGATGAAACAAAGATTGAACTCTTTGGCCTGAATGGCAAGCGTCATGTCTGGAAGAAACCAGGCACCGCTCATCACCTGACCAATACCATCCATACAGTGAAGCATGGTGGTGGCAGCATCATGCTGTGGGGATGTTTTTCAGCGGCAGGAACTGGGAGACTAGTCAGGATTGAAGAAAAGATGAATGCAGCAATGTACAGAGACATCCTTGATGAAAACCTTCTCCAGAGTGCTCTGGACCTCAGATTGGGGCGAAGGTTCATCTTCCAACAGGACAACGACCCTAAGCACACAGCCAAGATAACAAAGGGGTGGCTATGGGACAACTCTATGAATGTCCTTGAGTGGCCCAGCCAGAGCCCAGATTTGAACCCGATTGAACATCTCTGGAGAGATCTGAAAATGGCTGTGCACCAACGCTCCCCCATCCACCCTGATGGAGCTTGAGAGGTCCTGCAAAGAAGAATGGGAGAAACTCCCCAAAAATAGGTGTACCAAGCTTGTAGCATCATACTCAAAAAGACTTGAGGCTGTAATTGGTGCCAAAGGAGCTTCACCAAAGTATTGAGCAAAGGGTGTGAATACTTATGTACATGGGATTTTGTTTTTATTTTTAATAAATCTGCAAAGATTTCAAACAAACTTCTTTCATGTTGTCATTATGGGGGATTGTTTGTAGACTTTTGAGGAAAATAATGGATTGAATCAATTTTGGAATAAGGCTGTAACATAACAAAATGTGGAAAAAGTGAAGCTCTGTGAATACTTTCTGTATGCACTGTACATGACATCCTGCCCTCCTCAGTACACAACAATATATAACTCAGCTGTATATTAGTAATGGGGTGAAGGGGCAGACTTGTTAGGTAATCAGGACAGTGGCGATGTGCTTAGCGCTGTATCTCTCCCCGCAGAAGATCAATACCTGTGGTCCCAGTAAGCTTGTTTGAGGTTCTCGTAGTCTGGAATGTCAATGTCATCAATCTCCCAGGTGCACTGGTCGTAGGGCAAGTCCTTCCACTTAAGCAGATAATGGATGTCTCCTTTCTTGTCGAGGCTGCAAACAAACAAACACAGGAGGTCACTTACTGAGATTTCCTTTCTACTTCCTTTTTAGTATACAGAGAGTGTAAAGCGCCATTCATCAAATCAGCGTTTAAAGCCAAACTCCGGGGGAAACGGTTTATTTTCAAAACTGCACTAGATAAATAAGTTAGCTGTAATACAGTGTATACTACATGTGGATGTCTGCTGCTTAGTAAAACTCATACCTTAACACAAATAGAAGTGCAGTGCTAAAAGCATGATATAAAACATGGTGAAAGAATAAACATGTAAATGTTCATATAAGTGAGTCCCAGGTGAAAAAAGCAAAATCTTCCAATTGTTTAGAGATGAGATGATCCCACCACCAAGGAAGACAATAAATGCTCTCACTGGAAGATATGGACCCAATGTACCTTATAGCAAATGGGTCATACAGGCTGGTTTCACTGAAAATCCCCAAAGGTAGCGGAATCACCCGAAGTTCCCATAAGGGGGTCCGAGCGTTTCATATATGGATGCCAGGAAGTCCCTCACGGTTACATAGAAGGGATAAGCCAGACAGGGCCAACATAGTGTAAAACTGTTTAAATTTATCACAAAAAAGGAACAGGAATACACTTACAATCATCCAGTGAAAACAATCAGGCCATACTGACGTTCCTACTGAAGGAACGTCAGTATTGCCATCTAACACTGCATTTTCTTTTCACTGGATGTTTGTAAGTGTATTCCTGTTCCTTTTTTGCAATAAATTTTAACAGTTTTACACTATGTTGGCCCTGTCTGGCTTATTTCTTTTATGTAATCGTGAGGGACTTCCTGGCATCCATATATGCAACGCTCGGACCACCTTATGGGAACTTCGGGTGATTCAGCTACCTTTGGGTATTTTCACTGAAACCAGCCTGTATGACCCATTTGCTATAAGGTATATTGGGTCCATACTAGGGATCGACCGATTATCAGCAACACCGATATATCGGGGCCTGATATGCACTTTCCCCGATATATCGGAATGGACCCCTGGGGTTACCGATATTTAGGGAAAGTGTTTGTACAGTGGTGATGCCTGCAGCTAGAGGTATCACCCCGGTACCGGCGTCCATAGCCAACGGTCGGCTGTCTTGTAATGAAAAAATTATGTGGCTGAGAAGCCGCTCGGCTGTCATTACAAATAGCCGGAGGGGACGTTCCCCCCCCCCCCCCACACCGCCTTCCGCAGCTCGCCCGGGTCTCCCGTCCCACCGGGAGACCAGGGCACCCTACCTCCACTGCCACCGCCGCTGATGAGAAGACTTGGGTCTCCATGTAAAAAACCTGGAAGTGATGTCATAACATCACTTCTGGGTACTTGGCGCCGAATTAAAAAAACTGACAGCATTCAAAACAGCCAAACTTGGCATTTTGAATGCTTTTCGGTGCCGAGGTGGGGTTTGGGGTCTTTTAGACCCCCCAGATCCCTCCACAAGGAGTACCTTTAGAAAAATAAAAAAAATTTTTTTTTTACATGTCCGAAAATATCGGCAGATATCGGCCGATACCGATGACCAAAATATCGGTATCGGCATTAAAAAAACTATATTGGTCGATCACTAGTCCATACCCTCCGGTGAGCGCATTTATTGTCTTCCTTGGTGATGGGATCATCTCATCTCTAAACGTCACCTAATGATTGGAAGATTTTGCTTTTTTCACCTGGGACTCACTTATATGAACATTTACAGTACATGTTTATTCTTTCACCACGTTTTATATTATGCTTTTAGCGCTGCACTTCTATTTGTGTTATGGTTTATTCAACTTATGTCAGTTGATGTGCTAGCAGCTCATTTACTATATCCAGTTAGCGCAGTTTGATCATTTTATTTCTAAAACCCATACCTTACAACAACCCTGTCTCAAACGGTTGGCGCTATATAAATCCTGTATAATAATAATAACCAACGAGTGTATATAAGTGAGAATTTAATGCTATGTGCCACATCCCATAAACTATATTGGAAATTGAATTAGGACAAAACTGGACTTTATAGGCACAGATACACCATATGATTAAAAGAAAAGTGTTTTCAACTCCTTAAACAGCCCAAGAAGTGTATATCTATCCATTTTATTGGGGCTCTATATATACGTTCTAAGTGGTGGGTTCTGGCAGGTATTATACAATCACTAGGGAAGTCTTTTTTATAATTTCCTTCCACATTTTCTTTTTCTGTGTTCAATTTGATAGACCCCCTCCCTATTACTATATCTCCTTTCTAAAGACCTTTTTACTCGTAGATTGGTTCCTTTAAACCTGAAACTGGTCCCTCCCTTTTTACTACATATAATTTTAGCCAATATATTGGAAGACTGGGTTTCCTATGTGTAGCTGTTTTTTTTTTTAATTATTTTTTATTGAAAAAAACAAAACAATTTCTAACATACAAAATCCCGCAACTGTACAACTGGTACATACAGATGTGTATCATGATGGATACATAGATATAACAAGCAAAAATGTGAAACATAAGTCAAGCATAAATCAAAGTAGCCTCATAGTGGTGAGAACAATATAATATCATCAGAACATAGAATTAACATTAGCTGTGGGATACCATGTCGACCAGTCTTTCCAGGCATTGATGAATGCTGCAGAGGATCCAGATCTAATAGTTACGTTTTTTTCATAAGAGTATATGGATTGGACTATAGATATTGTCTCTGAGATATTAGGGGCTAGGTTCCCTCTCCAGTGTCTAGCGATCGTGAGTCTTGCTGCTAGTAGTACGCTTGTTATCACTTTTCTGTATGGCATTGGAACTGAGTCGATTCCCAGATTTACAATGGCCAAGTCTGGTGATGGTTTTAGTAGGACGCTAGTGACACTGGATAGGAGCCTCCTATGTGTAGCTGTTTTTGATGGACACTCCTTAGGGTAGGTGTTCCCATTACCCTCAAATGTACTTTCACTCTTACCCTTTCATCTATCTTTCTATATGGCTTACCTGGTGTGAACACATCTTACTTATTGGTGGTAGATGTGGATATAAATATACCTTCCCTCTCTTTGGGTATAGAATTGGTAATGGAGTGTTTCCACACATTCGCTGCACATCCCTTACCGGCATGTTGGGTTACCTTGGGGAATCTTGCACAGCGAGGCTAGAACACTTTGGTGACGGATATATATATCACTTATTCTAATTTAATTTAATAAAACAATAACTGTGGTGCTAAACCCTATAAAAGAGTCCCAAATGAATGAGAAAACAGTCCATAAGAATATATCTCCACACTTGAGAACATGAGAGACAATTCCAGAGTTGAAGAACCACCACCAGAAAGCACTCCAGCACCACCACTCCTTACCAGATGTAGTTGACCCCCACAACAGAGATCAAATGCGCATAGACAGTAGGTTTAAAAACAGGAGGCTTCCCACTCTGATATCCAGTTGACAGGCTTCTCCATATTCTTCTCCATATTGTCCTTTCTCCTCCCCTTCCTTTCCGGCATATGCAGTGGTTCCGGAGCGTGGAGCGCATCTCCGACTTCCGGCCACTTAGCATTTCCGATTGGCTGGCTCTCCTCCGCAGCTTTAAAAGGCACCAGCGCACCCCGAGGCCACATCCCTTGACGACGTCTTTTTATGACGAAACGTGCGTCGGGTGGCGCTCTCGGTGACGCGGGTCGCAGCGTGGAGGAGACATAGCGGCCATCATTCGGGTGGTTAACGCTGAGAACGCCCAGGAACATCGGGGAGGTCTACTTATGTCATTTAATGGACGCGAGATTTCTTCTTTTATTCTGTAAGTGGCAAAAACTGTCTATGCGCATTTGATCTCTGTTGTGGGGGTCAACTACATCTGGTAAGGAGTGGTGGTGCTGGAGTGCTTTCTGGTGGTGGTTCTTCAACTCTGGAATTGTCTCTCATGTTCTCAAGTGTGGAGATATATTCTTATGGACTGCTTTCTCATTCATTTGGGACTCTTTTATAGGGTTTAGCGCCACAGTTATTGTTTTATTGTGTATTTTAATCTGCCATATTCCAGATTAGTGTGGCTGCTTTATCCTCACGTTTTGGCAAATCATTTGGTCATTTTTATATTATCTTTTATACGTTTTCTTTAGCGCAGCAATATTGTGTTTTTTCTGTTAATTTAATATTGTACTATTTATTTTTTTATTGTATTTTGTATTTCTACTACATATAGAATGACTAGAAGAGCTCCTGAAGAAGCACTGAGATCGGGAAACATGTAGAGCTTGGGGTTTTTACTCTAGCCCAGGCATGTCCAACCTGCGGCCCGGAACTGCAGGCAATGCGGCCCACTGCCCCCTGACAATTTTTTTTTTGTTGCTGGGGAGGAAGGAAGTCGGGAGCACAGCCACAGCAGCTTCCAACGAACGGTAGGCAGAGGCTACCTCTGAGGGGGGGGGGGGGGGGGAGGAGGCGAGCATGTGCAGTGTTTCTGACTCCTACAACCATTAACACCTCAAATTACTGAAGTGGTCATGGTGGGTAGAGTGTTCCTTTATTATCTCTCAGAAGAAGTAAACCTCTGTATACTGATTCCATTTCATTAGATCATCCTCTAGTTGTGCTAAATTAGTGCGGGGGGGGGGGCGCGGCGGCACAGGAAGGACGCAGCGGAATTTTATTACTTATATACCTTAACTATAGTATATATTTTATATGCGGCCAGAGAAAATTTCTTTACACTCAATGTGGCCCGAGAAGCCAAAAGGTTGGACACCCATGCTCTAGCCCAACATTCAGGTATCCATACCTCTAGCAGGCACCATAGGGAGTCCTCCTGTATCTTGGACACCTATGTTTAGGTTTGGGTAACTGTATGGCTTGTATGATTTTAATATTGTTATGTATTGCAATATGTATTGTAGATTTTGTATGTTAGTGAATACATTTTTCTTTTAATCATATGGTGTATCTGTGCCTATAAAGTCCATTTTGCCTCTGTATGATACCACTGGGGTTGGGCCTCTGATTGCATATCTACCATCTCCCCCCTCACCCTTTATTTTCTTCTGTTTTACTTATTCTTCCTGAACCATACTCCAGAATCTCGGAGTTATAACTCTATATACAAGTGGGAGGAGAATCATGTCAGTGGATAAGGGGACCTTGCTTTTTCTGTGGTAGGGAACCCTCTTGCAGTAAGCGGATCTATTCTTGTCTATTTCCCTGAACCATTCAGCTATGTTCCAATGTAACCACGTTTATCTTTTTGTTTTGCTTTTTCTTTCAATACCATTTGCAATCTCTGCACCTCCTAGCAGTGACCTCTGCCCCCCCCCTAACTCCGACAGTAGTGTCCTATGCCCCCCCAAAGCCCCCCTTCATATCATCGCCTACTGTAGTGTGCTCTGACCGTCCACCCCTGCCCACCCCAACAGTAGTGTCTTGTGCCCCCCTTCACATCACCCCTCCCCCACAGTAGTGTCCTCTTCCCCCATTCACCCCCCCCCCCACACACACACCAGTGTCCTGTCTTACAGTGGGTGTACCGGAGTGCGGAGAGCAGGAGGGAGGACAGCACTGGACAGAGGGCAGGAGCTGCCGGAGTTAAACTTTCATATTAACAAGCTGGTTTTTGGTTGCTAGGATTACCTGGCTTCCTAGCAACCAATCACTTGCTGGTTAAATGGTTGCTGGGATTGCCTGGCTTCCTAGTAACCAATTGCCTGCTGGTTAACTCGAAAAGTTTCATGAGGCAGCTCCCACCTTCCATCCAGTGCTGTGCTGCCTCCCACTCCTGATTCTGCAGTAAAGAGAGGAGCGGTGGAGGTTGGAAGGGGGGGGGGGGGTCGGGGTTCGAGTGAGGACCAGTAAAGCCCTCTGTGTTCATAATCTACCTGTCGGCTGCTCGTTGTCGATGGGTAGATTGCGATTGATGATCACCCCCCACACACACACGTGTAGGTAGCACTCTCCTACCTGACAGTGGGTGTACAGCAGAACAGAGAGCAGGAGGCCGCACA
The DNA here is from genome assembly GCF_965119305.1 of Pelophylax lessonae. Lineage (NCBI taxonomy): Eukaryota > Metazoa > Chordata > Amphibia > Anura > Ranidae > Pelophylax > Pelophylax lessonae. The sequence continues at coordinate 10,389,640 of NC_138779.1, forward strand.
GCAATGGACGGAGGGTGAGAGCAGGAGCTGCCGGAGTTAACTTTTCATATTAATAAGCTGGTGATTGGTTGTTAAGACTGCTCGGCTTTCTTGCAACCAATCACCTGCTGAATAACTCAAAAAGTTACATCAGGCAGCTCCCACCCTCCATCCAGTGGTGTGCAACCTCCCACTCTCTGCTCTGAAAAACCCTCTGTGTTTGTGATCTACCCATCAACTGCCTACGGTCAACGGATCGATCGCGATCTACGGCTTCCCAACCCCCGCTCTAGCCAGTATGAAGTGCTTATAAATTTATTTCAAATATATATTTGACGGTTTGCCCGCAGTTCAGCTGTAATCTAATTATGCTCAGATATCAACAATCCAAACGTATAACTCCATCCGCAAAGTCACTTCTTATTTATCTCACAGAATTCGGTGAACGTCACCCTTCCAATAATACATCAAATATAAAACCAGTTTTGACATAAATCAATGACACCGCCGCAGACTGCAATTGTAATATGCAAACTGCAGAGGAGAGGGGGACATCGGAGTAAATGGATTACCGGTGTCATGCACAACATTCTGACTTCACAAGATGAAATGAAGGGCTGCAAAGTCCATGTGCCGGTGAGCGGGTTTATAAGATGAAAAAGCAGTCTTGGATCGAAATATGCAAAAATGGACTGGAAAACCCAAAATATAATATAATTATTATGTATTAAAAGTGACTGTAAATCTAAAATGTCCTTTTTTTTTTTTAAACATGAAGTGAAGTGGTTTTGCACAGAGAACCCCCCCCCCCCCAATCCTCCTCTTCTTGGGTCCAAAGCCCACACTATTGGCTCCTCCCCCTCTGCCAAGTGCCCCCAGAGAAATCCTGGAAGGGAGGGAAGCTGCACACAGAAGATTTTTTTTTTTTTACTTTAATGCAGAAAATGCATTAAGATAAAAAAACCTTCTGTCTGTACAACCAAGGCAGGGCAGAAGGGTTTTTTTTTTTTTTTTATCTTAATGCATTCTATGCATTAGGATAAAAAAAAACCTTCTGTTTTCAGCAGCCCCCCCTCCTCTGAGCTCCATCTCAATCCAAACCTGAGCTCCATCTCAGTCCAAACCAGAGCTCCATCTCAGTCCAAACCTGAGCTCCATCTCAATTGAAACCTGAGCTCCATCTCAATCCAAACCTGAGCTCCATCTCAATCCAAACCAGAGCTCCATCTCAGTCCAAACCTGAGCTCCATCTCAATCCAAACCAGAGCTCCATCTCAGTCCAAACCTGAGCTCCATCTCAGTCCAAACCTGAGCTCCATCTCAATTGAAACCTGAGCTCCATCTCAATCCAAACCTGAGCTCCATCTCAATCCAAACCTGAGCTCCATCTCAATTGAAACCTGAGCTCCATCTCAATCCAAACCTGAGCTCCATCTCAATTGAAACCTGAGCTCCATCTCAGTCCAAACCCGAGCTCCATCTCAATCCAAACCCGAGCTCCATCTCAATCCAAACCTGAGCTCCATCTCAGTCCAAACCTGAGCTCCATCTCAATCCAAACCTGAGCTCCATCTCAATTGAAACCTGAGCTCCATCTCAATCCAAACCTGAGCTCCATCTCAATTGAAACCTGAGCTCCATCTCAGTCCAAACCCGAGCTCCATCTCAATGCAAACCTGAGCTCCATCTCAATCCAAACCTGAGCTCCATCTCAATTGAAACCTGAGCTCCATCTCAATCCAAACCTGAGCTCCATCTCAATCCAAACCTGAGCTCCATCTCAATTGAAACCTGAGCTCCATCTCAATCCAAACCTGAGCTTCATCTCAATCCAAACCTGAGCTCCATCTCAGTCCAAACCTGAGCTCCATCTCAATCCAAACCTGAGCTCCATCTCAATTGAAACCTGAGCTCCATCTCAATCCAAACCTGAGCTCCATCTCAATCCAAACCTGAGCTCCATCTCAATTGAAACCTGAGCTCCATCTCAATCCAAACCTGAGCTTCATCTCAATCCAAACCTGAGCTCCATCTCAGTCCAAACCTGAGCTCCATCTCAATCCAAAACTGAGCTCCATCTCAATCCAAACCTGAGCTCCATCTCAATTGAAACCTGAGCTCCATCTCAATCCAAACCTGAGCTTCATCTCAATCCAAACCTGAGCTCCATCTCAATCCAAACCTGAGCTCCATCTCAATCCAAACCTGAGATTCATCTCAGTCCAAACCTGAGCTCCATCTCAATCCAGGGATGTTGCACGAGAGAGATTCTGCTGTTCGGGACTCTCCCTTTTGATTGGCTGAGACACACAGCGAGCACCATTGGCTCCCGCTGCTGTAAATCAAAGTCAGTTAGCCAATAAGGAGAGAGGGGATGTGGCTTACTGTAGGGGCACTCGGCAGGAGGGAGGGGCCTGGAACACTGGCGAGGGACCTGATTACCAACCCCCTCTGCTACTTCACTGACCAGATAAATATCCTAGGAGTTTAATTGATTTGATGCTATACTCTGATTAAAAAGTGTTCCTTTAATTTTGGTTTTTGGTAACTAATATTATACACATATTATTTTTTTCTTTATTTGTTGTTGGCTTTATACACTTAAAAAAACATATGAATGCTGACAATTGTATCTCTTTGTACTTCTAGGCTTTTTCCCTTTCTGTAAATGTTTATAATGAAAATTTCAACAAAAAATATATTAATAATATATCCAACATTTTTTTTAAAAAGAAATAAGAATCTAAAATAGAATTTCTCATTTTTGGGGCTCCCGCCGCAAACTGAACAAATATATCTTAGACTCCTAATTGAAGTCCCCGATCTCCGATTTTAATCAGGTGTTTAACTTTATTACATTACAATGTTTTTTTTTTTTTTTTTTTATATACAGTATATACACCTCTGACCTCATAAAGCATACAGAACTAACAGCCTGCTAATTTGAGCCATAACTTAAATAATACTAGTAATATTAATATAACCTTTGAACCTTCCTAATTCCTTTTTTTTACACTGTATTGGCCACATTGCCGACAAGCCTATCACTTTTTTTTTTTTTTCTCTCTTTTCTTTCCCTATTGAGCCCTCACATTATTTATTGAATTTTGGTTTTTGGTACCTAATAATATACACATACTTATTTGTCCTTATTTGTTGTTGGCTTTATACACTTCAACAACCATATGCATGCTGTCAATTTTGTATTTTTTATAGGCTCTGTTATTTACCTAAGCTTTGTCCTCTCTCTTTTTTCCCTTTCTGTAAAGGTTTATGATGAAAATTTCAATAACAAATATATTAATAATATAACCAATTTTATCTAATTTTTTTATCTAAAATAGAATTTCTCATTTCCAGGGCTCCCGCAGACTGAACATATATATCTTAGGCTCCTAATTGCAGTCCCTGAGCTCCGATTTTAATCAGATGTTTAACGTTATTATATTACAATGTTTTCTTTTTTTTTTTTTTTTTTTTAATATATACCTCTGACCTTATCAAGCATAGAGAACTAACAGTCTGCTAATTTGAGCCATAATTTAAATAATAATAATAATTAATAATATAACCTTTGAACCTTCCTAATTCCTATTTCTTACACAGTATTGGCCACATTGCCGACAAGCCTATCACTTTTTTTCTATCTTTTCTTTCCCTCTTGAGCCCTCACATTATATATTTAATTTTGGTTTTTGGTACCTAAAAATATACAAATATTTATTTTTCTTTATTTTTTGTTGGCTTTATACACTTCAACAACCATATGCATGCTGTCAATTTTTTTTTTTTTTAATAGGCTCTGTTATTTACCTAAGCTTTGTCCTCTCTCTTTTTTTTCCTTTCTGTAAGGCTCCGTTCACATGTCAGCGTATGGATCACGGGCAGAACCGCCGCGGTTCCGCCCGCGATCCGGAGATTATTGCAAATCGCGGGACGCCTGTGCGTTGCCCGTTGATTTGCAATAGACCCCCCAAACGCTGAGCGATGTTGCCGCGATTTCCGCCTGCCGAATCGCGGTAACATTGCGCAAAAAAAAAAATCGCGGGACGCATTACGACCAAAAAAAGTACAAGAGCTTCTTTGGAGCGTAATGCGTCCCGCGATTTTTTTTTGCGCGATGTTACCGCGATTCGGCAGGCGGAAATCGCGGCAACATCGCTCAGCGTTTGGGGGTCTATTGCAAATCAACAGGCAACGCACAGGCGTCCCGCGATTTGCAATAATCTCCGGATCGCGGGCGGAACCGCGGCGGTTCTGCCCGTGATCCATACGCTGACATGTGAACGGAGCCTAAAGGTTTATGATGAAAATCTCAATAAAAATATATTAATTAATATAACCAACACCAACAAGCTTATCACGTTTTTTTCTCTTTTCTTTCCCTCATGAGCCCTAACATTATGTATTTAATTTTGCTTTTTGGTACCTACCGGTAATAATATACACATATTTTTTTTTGTTATTTACCTAACCTTTGTCCTCTCTTTTTTTTTTCCCTTTTATGATGAAAATTTAAATAAAAAATATATTTTAATTTTAAACAACATTTTTGTTTTTTTAATAGAAAATAGAATTTCTCATTTTCGGGGCTCCCGCAGACTGAATGGATATATCTTAGGCACCTAATTGCAGTCCCCGATCTCGGATTTTAATCAGGTGTTTAACGTTATTCATTGCAATGTTTAAGCAAAAAAAAATTTTTTTTTTTTATCCTGTCACTCGGGCTCGTAGTAGTCACAACATTAATTTTCTAGAACGGTGCGTTGCCATGGTGATGAGCGCAGATGTAAAATCCCAATGCAATTTCAATGAATGCACAGCCAAAATAATCCGGCACTTGCATTTTTATAGCTTCCTGCGATGATACAAAAAGTTTAAACTATTTATTATTCCAACCCAAAATATGAATATTATAATAAGGCAAAATGAAAGGTTCTGCGACAGGCAGACTGCGACTTCCTTTTATTGAAGTGAAATCTGAATGGCCGCTCTGGGTCACTTATACAGGCCATACAAGGATCAAAATTCAGGCTGGTTCAGCAGGGACCAGGAAAATTTCTATACATGTGGCCGCTGGTAGAACAGAAGTTGATTTCGCTTAGATTCACACTAGTGCAGTGCAATTTAAAAACAATTTTCAATGCGATTTTGTACTGCAGCTGCAGTGTGAACTGGTGCGATTTGGATACATTTTGAATGTGAGTTTTTAGACTGCAACTCATCTATGCTGATAGCAGCAGGGATGAGTCATTGGTTGTTAAGAAGCCAGCACCCACCGGCTTCCTAGCAACGATGAGTCATCCCTGCTGACAGCAGAATGTAAACAAGATAACCAGAATTAGAAAAAAAAAACAATCCTCCCCCTAATCCATAGAAGGCCTTTCGGGTCTAGTATGGATTTTAAAGGGGACCCCATGTGAAAAAATAACGTAGGATCCCCCTGAAAATCCATACCAGACCCTTATCCAAGCATGCAGCCCCGCAGGTCCAGGGAAAGGAGGGAGAGAGCGGCGTGTGAGTGATGTCACCATGTGACCACACCCACATTATGGCACCCCGCCCCATCATGCCATAGGGGCATGGTCCACCAGGGACATCACCAGGTGGCTCTGCCCCCTATGACGACACATGTCACCCCTGAGAACCCACCCCCTGGGATCCCTGCTGCTGACAGCAGGGATGAGTCACTGGTTGTTAGGATGCTGGCCCCTAACCAACACAAATCGCATTGTAAAACAGATCGAAAAAAGCATGCAGATGTGATTTTGATGTGTCTATTGAAGTTTATGGACCACAAAATTGCACGGCATTGCACCAAACCCGCACAGGACCCTTTTCAAAGTTGGGTCATCTACGGCAGCCTTTCTAAACCTTTTCAACACAGAGGAACCCTTGAAATAAATTTCTGGGCTTGGGGAACCCCTGCTAAAAATAAAAAATGTACAACTCATGACACATTAGTGTGACAGTCAGTGGGACAAATGCTCCTTACTCTTGTCATCATTGGGAGGAATTAACCCCTTACAGATAGCTAAAAGGAACAATGGTGTCATTGGGAACTTATCTGGGAGGCAGAAATTGCCCATTGCTCAAGGAACCCCTAGCAACCTCAGAAGGAACCCAAGCGTTCCACGGAACCCTGGTTGAGAAACCCTGGCCTATGGTATCACAACTCTACAAGACTTCCTAACAAACTCCAAGCCCGAGAGTATCAAATGGCTATTTACTGAACATGGTCTACTAAGAAATATGCATTTCTCATGTGCCCCTATCCTACACTTTTTAAACACACACCCTATCCCAGAACTGCATATTCCCTCTAAAGTACTTTACTCATCCCCGATATCAAACACTACAGCCTCTATGAATGGAATAGGATCTATGAAAGGAGGGGGCGGAGCTATCAATCATTTGCCCATTCTTCATTCTTAGATCCTGTTCCATTCATAGAAGTTGTAGTACGCCTTCTATGAATGGCAAAGCTGGGTGGAAAGGGCGAGCATTGTCAGGTTCTCCTAATGAATGCCTAAGACAGCACTTTAGTTGTAATAACCCCTGCTGCACCGGGGGCAAAGGAGGATTACTACTAACAACCAACAAGGAAACAGTATGCGACGGGACAAAAATTACGCTAGAAGTCTAGCGAAAAAAACGGGAGAACCGGAGCTGCCAATGTACGAGGAAGATTTAGATTTTTTGCTGTTGCTGGAACATTACTTAGACACCCGCATCCGATTCAAACCCCCTCACGTGAACTCCCTCTCCCTGGTCACAGTAGTACTGAGCTAAGTGATACTGCAGCAGAGAAGATGGTGGGCTACACATGTGAGGGCTTTGAAGGCTTGCTCCGGAGATGGTGGAGGGGAGCAATACCAGCTTGGAGTGTCCTAGCAACGTCCCAGCAAAAAAGGCAGGATGATGCTATCTCTGGGGGTTTTTCATAGGGATAGACCGATTATCGGCAAGGCCGATATATGGTGGCCGATATGCACTTTCCCTGATATATCGGTATCGGCCCAGGAACTGGCCGATATTTTTGTGATGTCATTCTGCCTTCTTAGGCCGCTTCCCTCGCCTTGGACAGCCTCGTCTGGAGTCGGGACTAGTCTCCCGGAAGTGTATCAAAGCCATACACCCACCCACAGCAGCCCAGTGCCAGTCAGCCACCCACATCCACAGGCCCTGTACCAGCCAGCCGCACACAGCCCCTGTGCCAGTAACCCAGCCATCCACCCACCACAGGGTGCCAGACACCCAGCCACCCACAGGCTCTGTACCAGCCACAGGCACTGTACCAGCCAGCCACCCACAGCCCCTGTGCCAGCCACCCACCTACCACAGGGTGCCAGACAGCCACCCACCCACCACAGGGTGCCAGACAGCCACCCACCCACCACAGGGTGCCAGACAGCCAGCCACCCACCACAGGGTACCAGACAGCCAGCCACCCACCACAGGGTGCCAGACAGCCAGCCACCCACCACAGGGTGCCAGCTACCCACCACAGGGTGCCAGCCATTAAGCATTAAACAAAAATTAACATGTTCAGTACCAGATTTGTGTCGAAAATTTTCTTCATTTTTCAAAACTATAAATGTACAAAATATCGGCCCATATCGGCCGATACCGATATGCGCTGTCCAAACTATCAGTATCGGCCCTGAAAAACTATATCAGTCTATCCCTAGTTTTTCAGTCAGGCTTTGGGAGGTAGGTAAATGGCCTACACCATAGGTATGCACAGCCTATTGCATTAGGGTGTGCAGCCCAAAGCTCAAACACAAATGCCTTTCTCTGCAGCCTCAGCTGCACTGGACAGTGAACGAATGGGAAGTACTCTGTGCTGAGCGGCTTCCTGTTCATTCACAAACTGAAGCACAGTAAACACAATATACTATGCTTCAGTTATGAATAAACACAGTGAGTGTGTTCACTGTGTTCATTTAGAAAAGGAAGGTAAATTACATATTTACTAGCCTCTTCCCCCCTCTCAATCCTGAAATATGCCCTGCAGCAGACAATAGGAGAAGAGACGAGGGAAGCCAGCAGCACTGCGGAGCGGTAGGGACCAACACTGGGCAAAGCCCAGGCTGTAAGGGGAATCTGCAGCTCCACACATAGTGGCACACCTGGCAACTTCCTGCTACACCTATCAACTTTGGTCAAAGCTGGACTGGCACAGGCAGCTCTTATGTGTATAGACATTTTTTGCTAACAGTGAACTAACCATACTGTATAAAGGAATTGTAAAGGCAGAAGGTGCATTCTATGCATTAGGATAAAAAACCTTCTGTGTGCAGCTCACCTCCTCATACTTACCTGAGGTTCATCTCTATTCAGCGATTTCCACAAGTCCCTCAGCCGTCTCTCTCCTGATTGGCTGAGACACAGCAGCTGCACCATTGTCTCGCGCTGCTGTCAATCAAACTCAGTAAGCCAATCAGAAGCAAGAGGGGGCTGGGCAAAAATGGCAGCTACATGTCTGAATAGATACATGGAGCTGCAAGCCCATAGTAATACCTACTAGTCATTTGCAATACCTGTATCACTTATTTTTTGTTTGAACTTTTAAAATGATGCAGCACACTCCCACTCAGGAGCTAGGGATCGCACAGAAAGCTGTATAGAGAGGCGATCTGTGATTAAGCCAGGAATCGCACTGAATAACTGAGATAAACGTTACTACCGTGTTTCCCCGAAGATAAGACCGGATCTTACATTAATTTTGGCAAAAAAAGACACAGTAGGGCTTATTTTCGGTGTAGGTCTTATCATGTAATGTGCTGTAGACATACAGAGTTGCTGGCTATCTCTTTGCTTGACGGTAGTGGTGGCAGGGGGGGGTGGGGCTAATGGCAAACCAAAGCACCACCCCAACTTCCCCTGACAAACGGAAGGATGGGTGGCCGGCCGGCCAGCAGGCAGGCAGGCAGGCAAAACAACACACCATATTCCCCACCCCGAATGGCCTACCTCCTTATCTCCTCCTTCCTCCTGTCCGAGCCGGGGGGTGCTGGATGGCTGTGCTTCTCCTCCAGCCATGTGTCTCCTCCCTCTTCCTGGCCAGTAAGATCGCTTCTCCTGTTGGCCAATTGGGAAAGGGGTCTCACAACCCTCTTCCTGATTGGCTGGGAGGAGAAATCAGTGTGACAATAGCGCAAATTTATTCGCTATTGCCATACAACTGGGTGGGCTCCGGGCGCAGTGCTCTGTGCCCCGAGCCCACCCTTTTTTGAAGCCTATTAGAGCCTCTGGCTCTAATCACGTGCTTAAAAAAAAAAAAAAAAAACCCTATTGGAATGCATGCATCCGGCTCCCTGCATGGATAGGGGGCGGCGCCCCTGCGCCCCTAATGGACGGTCCGCCACTGCTTGACGGTCATGTTTATTGTTTTACTAGAAAAACAACAAGGAACAGACTTTACAGTCACTTTAACCTTCTTAGCGGTATTCCCGAGCGTGGCTCGGGGTTAAATTTCAGAGCCAAAAGCGGTAACCCCGAGCCACACTCGGGGTACCGCCAGAAGCATCGCTGGATCCTGTAAGAGAGGTTTCTTACCTTGTCACCAGGATCCAGCGTTGTGTCTCGGTGGTGTCTCGCGGTGGATCTTCCTCCCGATCCTCTCCGTGCCCTGGCTTCCGTCTCCTGTGACGTGACGTTCGCAGGGGGGTGGAACCGGCGGCAAATTCAAATGTAAAAACACACCAAACACACTGATACCATTCAAAAAAAAAAAAAAAAAAATCACATTAGTTTGCCCCCCCAGTGCCCTTTCCTGCAGTTTTACTGTACTTTTTATGTAAATATATATATATATATATATATATATATACACACACACACATATATATATATATATATATGTAATTCTTGTGAATGAGCAGCCCAAACCAACTGTATACATTATATATATGTATATATATATATATATATATATGTATATGTATATATATATATATAAAATATATGTATACATAATATATGTATCCATACATACATATATATATATATATATATATATATATATATATATATAATAAATGTATACAGTTGGTTTGGGCTGCTCATTCACAAGAATTACATGCAAAATAATGGTACCGCTTTCAGCACCTAAAATCCAATAGAATCATACCGCCAGGGAGGTTAAGACAAGGGTCTCCAAACTACGGCCCTCCAGTTGTTCAGGAACTACAATTCCCATCATGCCTAGTCATGTCAGAGTTTTACAATGCCTCATGGGATGTGTAGTTCCGCAACAGCTGGAGGGCCGTAGTTTGGAGATCCTTGCTTTAAGACATGTAACTGCAATGCAAAGAACAGAACCCAGCCTTGCTGACATGCAGGGTTCTTACTGGTAACTTCCGCTTTGGCAGAGAGGCCCACAGAGAAGATTTTGTTTTGATGTGATAGAAGACACCTTGTGGTGCATGAAGTTAGATAGTGCTTTTACCTTTATAGCTTTAAAATGTTCGACAGATAATCGCTGCAGCAATAACTCAAAAAATGTGTGCTCAGTGAAAACATATTATACTTCCCATTTCCCTTTTAAATGGGTATTTATGGATTCATCTGGCTTGCAATAAAGAGTGAAGCTAATCAGTTTAAAACCCGGGGAAAGGCAGGATGGACGGGGAGTTATCATTCAGAGCACATATGCAATTCGAGACGAGATATATTGTAACCAAAATGTACCATTTGAAATGGGAACACGAAAAACCCATTATGATAAGTGCTCGAGCCGCCTGAACCATCTGATGGCTGCTACGCGGACAGCCTTGTGCAGTCACCAGATAGTGATGTCATCCCCGGGAGCCTTGGAAACCTCTCGCAATGCATCTATGTGTATTAGTGCAGAGATGGGATGCTGGCTTGTAGCAGAATAAACATGGAAGCATTTCACATTTAAAAGCAACTTTTGTTGCTTCATATACGACCTGTACAAGAAAAGGTTTTACAGTATACTCGGACTGACAGGGGGGCGACACCCACTTTTCATTTAAAGGCGATTTAGGAAATAATAGGTTATGGCTGGGTATGGGAGGGTAACAAATCCTACATGATTGCATAATTATAACAAAGCAAAAACAAGGATAAAGGTGACCACAACCATAGGTATAAAAACAAAGCAATGTTATTGTAAAGAAAATGAATCGGCGCTATATTCATAAATCTAGGTTATATTAGGTGTCCAACCCATGGAGAAAAAAACTAAAGAGGATCCCAATGGCTATAAATATTTCCAAGCAGGATATTAATCCCAATATGTGATTGGTAAAGTGACAGAGTTTCTCAAGGGTCTTCCCTTAAGAAAGTCACGAGGTCTGTGACGCAACGCGTCGGGAGGAGACGGGTGACGTCACTTCCGTGTCTTCAAGAAGTTCTACATTTATCCGCATCCCGCGATTTGCGGTGGAACATTTACCCTAACCTATATGTAAGTCACTACTTTTTGTTTTAATAAATAGTTTTATATACTGCGCAATGAGCCCCCTTTTATCATTTACCCTTATGATGGAATACTCTGGAAAACTTTGAGTGAATACTCATGGGGCTAATCCACATGGTTTTGCTGTGTAAGCAAGTCTGAACAGAAGACCAGGAGACTTATCCCTTTGAGTGCCTGTGATTGAGAGTTGTCAGGAGACATTTTCTCTCTACTACGCCTGTTTATCTTTTGGCTAAGGTGAGCAGCCATTTCTTATCAGTACCGGGATTCACTGTGAAATTTAATCGCACTGACGACCACCTTGAAGCTGAGTGTACCTGGTGTCACTCATATCACGCCCACGGAATTGCCATTTTTTTGCATTTTTGCACTATTATTGAAATGGACTGTTTTTTGATCACAGCACTTTTTATATGTTGATGTCACTTTTTGATCACGTTATATCAGCTATTTATTCCTACTCATCTTCACTATTGCACTTTATTATTGCAGATTTGCACCTGTTTGCACATTATATTCACTACCACTTTTGAATATCACAGATTGGTTTATTGTTTATATTATGGATTTTCTAGCACTATGGATGCTTAATATATTATAGTATGTATGTATTAGTATACAACTCTGTCACAATACCAATCACATATTGGGATTAATATCCTGCTTGGAGATATTTAAAGCCATTGGGATCCTCTTTAGTTTTTTTCTCCATAGGTTGGTCACCTAATATAACCTAGATTTATGAATATAGCGCCAATTCATTTTCTTTACATATCCATTCAGTATGTGGTGACACTACTAGGATTGGCAGCTTATTCCATCATCATTTGCACCTTTCTACCTATTATTTCTATCATTGCTTCAGTGGCAGCGCATTAAGCTTCCTTTTTCTTTATTACTTGAAGCAATGTTATTGGTATCACTTTAAGCACTTGACCTCCGGAAGGTTTTACCACCTTAAAGACGAGGGCATATTTTGCTATTCAGCACTGCGCTACTTACCCGCTTGTCGACCACCCGCCGTAGTTTTACTGCGGCAGGTTGGCTCTATCCCACGAAACGACGTAACTGTACGTCGATTCGCGGCACCGATAGCGGGCATCGTTCATGGAACATGAAGCCCTGTTGACATTGTGCCGATTTGGCATGCAATTTGTGATGTCGAATCGAATGTCAAATCGAAGCCTATTGCCGGCAACGGCACCGGTTCACAGGGCGGGTTTGAAATCTTTCAGCTGAACGCGCACAATTTTAAACTCGCATGTCATTGCGACTTTGGGTGGCGATTTGACAGACATGTGTATGGGTTCAAGCTCAGATGTCTATTGAAATCGCCTTGAAGTCACCAAAAGTAGTGCAGAAACCAGTTTTGGGAATCGGTGCGAGGCCGCAAAGTCAGGGTTGCACCAATTCGGACAGTGACGTTGCCGGCAATAGGCTCTGATTAGGCATGCGATTTGACAGGGATCCTGTGTTCCTCTTATTTAGGAACACAGGTCTCTGTATTCATGCAGCAAGCCCCCCCCCCCACAGTTAGAAAGCACCCCCTAGGGACACGTTTAACCCTTTGATCGCCCCCAGGTGTTAACCCCTTCCCTGCCAGTGTCATTAGTACAGTAACAGTACAGTAACAGTGCATATTTTTAGCACTGATTACTGTAGTAATATCACTGGTCTCCCCAAAAGTGTAAAAAATGTCAGTTAGGGGTCCGATCTGTCCACCGCAATGTCGCAGTCCCGCTAAAAATCGCAGATCGCCGCCATTACTAGTAAAAAAAAAAAATCTCTCTGAAATGATAACAGAGCGCCTGTGATCCTTCTATATAGGAACACATGTCTCTATGATCATTTCACGACCCCATACAGTTAGAAACACACCCCTAGGGTCACATTTAACCCTTTGGTTACCCCTAAGTTAACCCCTTCCCTGCCAGTGTCATTATTACAGTAACAGTGCATATTTTTAGCACTTATTACTGTAGTAATGTCTATGGTCCCCCCCAAAGTGTAAAAATGTCAGTTAGGGGTCCGATCTGTCCGCCGCAATGTTGCAGTCCCGCTAAAAATCTCTGATCGACGACATTACTAGTAAAAAATAAATAAATAAAAATGAAATCTTTCCCCTAGTTTGTAGGCACAATAACTTTTGCACAAACCAAACTCTTGTTGGGATTTTTTTTTTACCAAAAATATGTAGCAGAATAAATTGGGAATGTTATATAGCAGAAAGTAAAAAAACTGAATTTTTGTAAAATCTTACCTGTAAAATTCATTTCTCTGAGTCCTCCTACAGTCGCCGCCTCCTCTAAGTCATCACTATTGGGTATTGACTTCCGCTCCGCAGGAGTAGTCAATACCCAATAGTGATGACTTAGAGGAGGCGGCGACTGTCGGAGGACGTAAGAGAAATAGTTTTTTTTTTTCTTTTCAGAATTGTCACTCTTTTTTTTGGTTATAATGCAAAAAATAAAAATCGCATCAAATACCACCAAAAGAAAGCTCTATTTGTGGGGAAAAAAAGAACATCAGTTTTATTTAGGTACAGCATCGCACGACCGCACAATTGCCAGTTAAAGTAACGCAGTACGTATCACAAAAAAATGGCCTGGTCATTAACCACTTGCCGACCGCCGCACGACTATCTACGTCGTCGGTCAGCCCCTCACAGGCAAACTGACGTAGGTCTACGTCGCTTGCTTGTGAGGGTCTAGGGAGCGAGCGCGCGCCCCCGGAGGCGCGCTCCCGCGTGGTCACGGACCCCCCCGCGCGTGTGACCGGCGGACTCGATGTCCGCCGGTCACTCTGCGATCGGCGGGGGAGAGGGAGAAAGTCAGGCGGCTTGTGTAAACAAGCTGCCTGTCATTCTCCCCTGTGTATGAATGATGATCATACGGTTCTACTATGTAGAACCGTTAATCACCGTTCATACATCTGAAGCCACAGCCAATCACAGTAGAAAGCACGCCCCTAGGGACACACATAGCCCCTCCCTTTCAAAAAAGTTAACCCCTTCACTGCCAGTGTATTTTTACAGTAACAGTGCATATGTATAGCACTGATTACTGTAGTAATGTCACTGGTAACCCCAAAAGTGTCAAAAATGTCAGTCAAGGGTCCGATCTGTCCGCCGCAATGTCGCAGTCCCGCAAAAAAAAAAAATCGCAGATCGCCGCCATTACTCGTTAAAAAAAAAAACACCAAGAAAGACAGAAATCTTTCCCTTTGTTAGTAAACGCAATAACTTTTGCGCAAACCAATCAAAATACGCTTATTGTGAATTTTTTTACCAAACATGGGTAGCAGAAAACAAATTGGCCAAAAATTTTAAAAAATTTAGATTTTTACATTTTTTTGGGGGGAATTTCATATAAAAAAATGTGAAAAATATTGTTGTTTTTTCAAAATAAACGCTCTTTTTTTGTTTATAGCGCAAAAAGTCAAAATCGCACAGGTGATCAAATACCACCAAAAGAAAGCTCTGTTTGTGGGAAAAAAAGGACGTAAATTTTGATTGGGTATGGCGTCGCACGACCGCGCAATTGTCAGTTAAAGTCGCACAGCGCCGAATCGCAAAAAGTAGCCTGGACGTAAGACAGCAAAATGCTCCTGTGGTAAAGTGGTTAAGTACAAAAAATGTTGAATACTTTTACTCAAGTCACTTTTTGATCGAGCACTTGTACTTTTACTCAAGTATGGGTTTTGAGTACTTTATACAACTCTGGTGCCTAACAAGTGAATGTGTGCTGCTTCTACTCACAGGACCTGCCTGCTTTTTTTCCCTGAACTGATTTGATTTCAGGGAGTAGAAACAGCCAGATCGCTGTCTGTGTACAGAGATCTGTGTGTTTGCAAACACATAACTCTGTGCTGTGATTGGCCACAGCCGATCAGCAGGTTTCAGCCCAAATGATTGGCTGAAATCTGCTGACAAACTCGGCATGGGTCAGCAGGGGCACCCCAAAACCTGGAAGAAAGGCCTATCCTGGCTGTGCCACCTGTCCACACTAGATGTACTGTGGATGGGTGGCAAGTGGCTAAAAAAGAACAAACCAACACATACAGGGTGTGTTCAGATCTGCATAGGAACCCACTTGTATGTCATATTAGGACACAGTGTCTGTGCAGCCGCATGTCCCAAAATAAGTGATTGGGCCTCTGGCACGGGGGATGCATCAATCACCTGTGCTTCCCTCTGCTGTGAGGACCGGACATGCACAGGGCCCGTTGTAGAGCCCCCCCCCATGTGAATTGACCCTTAGTGTGCTGGGCAAGTGCCTCAAGAGGCGAGAAGGAACTATTGTTTTTTGTTTCCTATAAACAGAGAATATATAAATGTGTAATATGATGGGAAGGAACATCCACTGAAATAGAAAAGGATTACACCGGATTATATAATTCCATTATTTAACGATGGTCCGTTCATTAATTCTGGTAGGTGATAAATGAGCTTAAAAATGACCAGTGATTTGGAGTCAATTACCAGCGGAGCTTAGAGAAATGAAAATCAATTATTTTTTAAACAAGCTCCAACATCTGACATATTTCACTGATTAGGAGAACAGATTTGCTGTTAAAGCTCGGTGGTAAAACACATTTTGAAGAAAGGACTGTCCTCGTTGCTGTTTGCAACCAATAAGAATCCAACTTTGAAAGGCTTTAGTGAATCTGGTGGTGTAAAGACAAAGTCCTACCACAATTTTTTTTCTCTTAGGATCTAGGTTCCTTGGTTACCAGGCTGTGGACTCTCTCTTCCTGGGCCTCCAGCCAGCTGCAGCTCCCCAAACCTTCCACATTGCCACCCAACTTCCCATAGTGGCCTGCAGTGCCCATCAACCTCCACATTGCCTCCTCAGGCCACCTGGAAGCCCTCAGCTCCCACAGTGCCCCCCAACCTCCTATAGTTCTTCCAGCCCTCCACAGTGCCCCCCCCCCACAGTATTTCACAGTGCCCCCTATTCTCCTGTAGTGCCCTTCAGTCTCCCACAGTGCCCCAGCAAATACCCCAGTCTCCTGGAGAGACCCCGGCCACCTTACGAGATCCCAGGACCCACAAATGCCTCCACCTAGTTTCAAAAACCTGATCCCCTACATGGCCACCAAGTCTTCTATAGAGTCCTCTAACCACCTCGAGCACCCCTATTAGTGTCCCCCAACCTCCTATAGTGTCACCCAGCCCCCTGCAGTGCCTACTAGCTTGCTGCAGAGCTTTCAGCCCTCCACAGTGCACCCAACCCCAACAGTGTTCCACAGTGCCCCCGTTTTCTCCTGTAGTGCCCTCCAGTCTCCCACAGTGCCCCTGCAAATACCCCAGCCTCCTGAATAGACCCCAGCCAACTCCAGAGTTCCCAATCCCCACCAATGCCCACAGCTACTTTCAAAAACCTGATCCCCTACAAGGCCACCAAGTCTTCTACAGAGTCTCCTAACTTCCTCGGGCTGGAAGCACTATAGGAGGTTGGGGGGCACTGTGGAAGTTAAATGCTTCCAGGGGGCCTGAGAAGGCAATGTGGAAGGTTGAGGGGCACTACCAGTGTCCCCCAGCCTCATATAGTGCCACTCAGCCCCCTGCAGTGCCTACAAGTTTGCTGCAGAGCTTCCAGCCCTCTATAGTGCCCCCAACAGTATTCCACAGTGCCCCCTAATCTCCTGTAGTGCCACTTAGTCTCCCACAGTGCCCCTGTAAATACCCCAGCCTCCTGCAGAGACCACAGCCACCTCAAGATATCCCAGACCCCACAAATGCCCCCAGCTAATTTCAAAAACCTGACCCCCTACAAGGCCACCAAGTCTTCTATAGAGTCCCCTAACCTCCTCGAGCACTCCTATCGGTGTCCCCCAAACCCCTGCAGTGCCTACTAGCTTGCTGCAGAGCTTCCAGCCCTCCACAGCGCACCCAAACCCAACAGTGTTGTACAGTGTCCCCTTTTCTCCTGTAGTGCCCTCCAGTCTCCCACAGTGCCCCTGCAAATACCCCAACCTCCTGAATAGACCCCAGCCACCTCCAGAGTTCCTAGTCCCCACCAATGACCCCAGCTACTTTCAAAAACCTGATCCCCTACAAGGCCACCAAGTCTTCTTTAGAGTTCCCTAACCTCCTTGAGCACGCCTATGGATGTCCCCCAACCTCCCGCAGTGCCACCCAGCCCCCTGGGGGCACACTGATCTCTCTGCATTGAATGGGGGCACACTGATCTCTCTGCACTGAAAGGGGGCCCACTGATCTCTCTGCACTGAAAGGGGGCACGCTGGTCATTCTGCATTGAAAGGGGGCACGCTGGTCATTCTGCATTGAAAGGGGGCACGCTGGTCATTCTGCATTGAAAGGGTGCACGCTGATCTCTCTGCATTGAATGGGGCACACTGATCTCTCTACATTGAAGGGGGCACACTGATCTCTCTGCATTGAAAGGGGCACACTGATCTCTCTGCATTGAATGGGGGCACACTGATCTCTGCATTGAATGGGAGCACACTGATCTCTCTGCACTGAAAGGGGGCACGCTGGTCACTCTGCATTGAAGGGGGGCACGCTGGTCATTCTGCATTGAAAGGGGGCACGCTGGTCATTCTGCATTGAATGGGGGCACGCTGGTCATTCTGCATTGAAAGGGGGCACGCTGGTCACTCTGCATTAAAAGGGGGCACGCTGGTCACTCTGCATTGAAAGGGGGCACGCTGGTCACTCTGCATTGAAAGGGGGCATGCTGGTCACTCTGCATTGGAAGGGGGCACGCTGGTCATTCTGCATTGAAAGGGGGCACGCTGGTCATTCTGCATTTAAAGGGGGCACACTGGTCACTCTGCATTGAATGGGGGCACGCTGGTCACTCTGCATTAAAAGGGGACACGCCGGTCACTCTGCATTGAAGGGGGCACACTATACCTTGATTACTGAAGGCCCCTTTCACACTTTTGTGACCTCAAAGTCACACAATTTTTTACAGCGTTTTTTTGCCGCATAGCAATGCCTATTACATTTTTCTGTTTGTGCCCCCCCCCCCCCCCGGAAAAATCTTGAGCACCAGCCGCCACGTATCAATGTTATTTGGGTACAGCGTCCCACAACCGCGCAGTTGTCAGTTAAATTAACGCAGTGCTGCATCGCAAACAATGGCCTGGTCATGAAGGGGGTAAAACCTTCCAGGGATGGAGTGGTTAAACCACATTCATATAAAATAGATCCTACGTCATGAAAAATTTAAAAGACTGTATGTTGCTTTTTAAAATTTGTGTCATTCTCCTTCTACAATCGAGAAGAAAAAAAAAAAGACAGCGCCTAATTGGTCGTTAAGGGAAACAAAAACGATTATTTTTTCAAACACTGAAGAGTAAGCCCAGCAGTGACTGACGGCGGGTTTTCTTCGGGCCGATCTCAAAGTGGCTTCTCTCCAATATTTCCACACAGCCAGCCGGAGGACTTTGCATCATAAAGATGCTTTATGTTCAGTCTGTGCCACATCTCACCACCAAGGTCAGCTCACGCTTCGTGGCTGTAAATAATGTATAAGGAAATTATTTTTTATTTATAAGTTAAGGAGCGAGACTAACTCCAAGTAGGCAGCAATATTGTTTTTGAAATATATCGGTTCAAATATATTACACCGCAAAAACGTGAATAAAACTCAGCGGTGAGAAACAGACATATCACACGTCTGATAGAGGGACGCTTTAGGGAAATAGTTTATCTCTGTGGGATTTCGTCCTGGATAAAAGGTTTTAATCTTTTTTTTGTTCAGACAGATAGATTAAAGACAAATTCTAACAATAAATAAATAAATAAATAAATAAATAAATTCTTTCAAGCAGCAATTTATTCATTTTGCCATTAGAACATTTTTCTTTTCATTTTTTGCACACATGTAAAAATGTGCATTTTCAGCCATAAAAAGGGTAACTCCACTTTCATAGGAGGAAAAAAAACAAAAAATGAATAACACATACACAGTTGCTACTCAAGTCATACTATAATTGAATGTTTTTCAAAATTCCCTTTCCTTTTCAATCTGCAGCCGCTGTAATTTTCTGTAAAATTATAAAAAAAAAAAAAAAAAAATTATATATATATATATATATATTTAAATGCAATATTTCCACCTGGAGGCGCTCTGTACACAGATGGTACACAGAGCAACCCCCAAAAATGTAATTTCCTGCTTGTGTGATTGGCTCAATGATTTTCCTAGAAGTCTGCACTAAGATACAAGTCATATTTTGGGAATCCCCTGCAACACACATTTCATTATTGGTGAGATACTCCCAAAGGGAAATCACATCTACCTCTGGATTTTTTTTTTTTTTTTTTAATAAGACAGAAAATTTTGAAAAAAACAAAAAAAACCAATATTTTATACTTTCTGCTATAAAAAAAAAATGTCCAATAAAAAAATAAAAATAAAATGTCTTTATGAATTTAAGCCAAAATGTATTCTGCTACATGTCTTTGGTAATAAAAAAAATCCCAGTAAGTGCCGGTTCACACTTGTGCGATGCGGGAAGGCTGTGAATTCGCAGCGTGTTCCCGCATCGCATCCGCACAAGAAGCAGTTCACACTGCCATATGCGATACGCAGGGGGTGTTAATTAAATGTTAACGACACCCCCAGTTTGATCGCATATCACAGTGCGATCTGACAGTTCGCACAGGATCGGATCGCACAAGTGTGAACCGCTGTGCGATCCGATCCTGATGCGGCTGGAAAAAAGGGTCATGTGCGAGTTTGGTGCGGATACAGTGCGAATTCAGCCATACAAAGTGTATGGCTGAACTCGGCATCTGCACAGGAGATCGCATGTAATGAAGGAGCAGTGCGCTCCGAATTACATGCGATCGCCGCAGCCGCAATAATGTGAACCGGCACTTAGTGTATATTATTTGGTTTGCATGAATCTTATAGCAAACCATGGGAAATATACTGGAACCTTTTTTTTTTATACTAGTAATCGCGGCCCAGCCACTTTCCTCATTAGAGCCCCGCAAGTGCAGCAGCTGACTGAATATAAAATCACTCCCATATACATACACATTAGTGAGGTGGGGCCAACAGGTGGAACCACACAAAGCAGCAAGGGATGGGGACATTCTACGCTCCTGGAAGTGTCAGTTGCTAAAGATTCTTTGAGCTATGTAGCTCTGCTAGGGAAAGAAGATTTCAGCGGGACACTATAATTACCCTACATATTGTATCACAGGTATTGAATTTTAAATAAATGAAGTCTGGTCAGTAAAGCTTTCTTCTAGCAGCGATCCGAATCCTGTGCTTGTGCGATGACAGATCCCTTACGGCCTCCTTCACGCCTATGCGTTTGTTTAGTGTTACTAGTGAGCTCAGTGTCACCCCCCAGCCAGCATCAGCTAGTGTCAGATTGCCCACCACACTATCACAGTCCCATTATAAGTCGCTGGTCACCTCGATTACTAGTATACAAAAATAAATAAATAAATTCCAGTATATATCCCATAGTTTGTAGATGCCCCAAGTTTCACGCAAACCAATCAATATACGCCTACTGGGATTTTTTTTATTACCAAAGACATGTAACAGAATACATTTTGGCCTAAATTGATCAAAAAAAAGTATTTTTATTTTTTTATTGGACATTTTTTATAGCAGAAAGTAAAAAAAATTGTTTTTTTTTCCTCAAAAGTTTCTGTTTTTTTTTTTAACCACTTGCCGACCACAAGCCGCAGATATACTGTGGCAGGCTGGTTCGGCTGCGCGAACCGACGTATAGGTACGTTGGTTTGTGAGAGCGAGCCCCCATTAGGCAGCAGGGATGCCAATCCACGGGGCCGGTGGCCACGATTGCCGCTGGGCACCCGGGGAGAGAGAACGACGGTCTGCCGTTGTAAACACAGCAGATCGTTGTTCTCTCTGGAATGAACACCTGTGTTCCTCCTATTTAGGATCACAGAAGCCCCCCCCCAGTTAGAAAACACCCCCTAGGCTCACATTTAACCCTTTGATCACCCCTGGGTTAACCCCTTCCCTGCCAGTGTCATTATTACAGTAACAGTGCAAATTCTTAGCACTGATTATTGTAGTAATGTCACTGGTCCCCCCCAAAAGTGTCAAAAATGATAGTTAGGGGTCCGATCTGTCCGCCGCAATGTCGCAGACCCACTAAAAATCGCTGATCACCACCATTACTGGTAAAAAATAAATAAATAAATAAAAATGACATAAATCTTTCTCCTAGTTTGTAGATGCGATAACTTTTGCGCAAACCAATCAATATACACTTATTGGGATTTTTTTTTTATCCAAAAATATGTAGCAGAATACAAATTGGCCTAAAATGCTGAAAAAAAAATACATTTTCCATTTTTTTTTAATTGGGAATGTTATATAGCAGAAAGTGAATTATTTTTTTTTTTCAGAATTGTCGCTCTTTTTTTGTTTATAGCGCAAAAAATAAAAATCGCAGAGGTGATCAAATACCACCAAAAGAAAGCTCTATTTGTGGGCAAAAAAGGACATCAATTTTATTTGGGTACAGCGTCGCACGACCGCGCAATTGTCAGTTAAAATAACGCGGTGGCGAATCGCAAAAAACGGCCTGGTCATTAACCTGCTGCCATCCGCGGTACAGCCTATATACGGCTGCAGTGCGGACTCAAATTTTCGGGAGGCCGTTTTTAAACGGCCTCCAGTGACACGCCCCCCCGCGCGCTCCTGCGAGCGCAGCGGGGAAAATCACAGATCGTGGTGAATGGCCAATCACAGCGGCCATTCACCACGTGATCGGGCCGTCCAATGAGCGATGATCTCATATGTAAACATATGAGATCATCTCTCATCGCCGGCGCTCCTTCCTTACACAGAGCCTGCAGTGTGAGGAAGGAGGGGGAGCCTCACAGCGCCGGGGACACACAGCGATGTAATCAGGGCACTGATCACCAGTGCCCTGATTACTAAAAGGTAAAAACATACACACAGTGCCCCCCCATCAGTGCCCACAGTGCCCGCCATCAGTGCCCCCATCAATGCCCACAATCAGTGCCCATAGTGCTGCCAGTCAGTGCCCATCAGTGCCTGCTCATCTAGGCACTGATGAGCACTGACTGGCAGCACTATGGGCACTGAGTGTGGGTACTGATGGTGCTGCCAATCAGTGCCGCTCATCAGTGCCACCCGTCAGTTTCCAGTGCCATCCGCCAGTGCCCATCAGTGCCGCCTATCAGTGCCCATCAGTGCCACCCGTCAGTGCCGCCTCTCAGTGCCCAGCAGTGCCACCTCTCAGTGCCCAGCAGTGCCACCTCTCAGTGCCCAGCAGTGCCACCTCTCAGTGCCCAGCAGTGCCGCCTATCAGTGCTCATCAGTGCCGCCTATCAGTGCCGCCTATCAGTGCGGCATATTAGTACCTCCTCATCAGTGCCCATAAGTGCCACCTCATCAGTGCCCATAAGTGCCACCTCATCAGTGCCCATCAGTGCCGCTTCATCAGCGCACATCAGTGAAAGAGAAAAATTCACAGAAAATAAGAAAAACTTTTTTTTTTCCCCCAAATTTTCTGTCTTTATTCTTTTTTTTTGTAAGAAACAAAAAACCCAGAGATGATTACATACCACCAAAAGAAAGCTCTATTTGTGTGAAAAAAATGATAAAAATTTCATATGGGTACAGTGTAGCATGACCGCGCAATTGTCAGTCAAAGTGTGACAGCGCTGAAAGCTGAAAATTGGCCTGGATGGGAAGGGGGTTTAAGTGCACAGTAGGCAAGTGGTTAAGGGGGAAAATCCTTCCGGTCCAGAATTGGTTGAATAAGAACCCAGAGTTGATCAAAAACCACCAAAAGAAAGCTCTATTTGTGTGGGAAAAAAAAAATTATATAGATTTGGGTAAAGCAATTGCATGACTGCACAATTACCAGTCAAAGTAGTGAAGTGCCGAATAGAAAAAAATAGCCTGTTTCTGAAAGCAGAGGCCCTGGAGAATAAAGTGGTGGCTGCAGCAGTTTTTTTTTTTATGTCAAATGATATTTGTGCAGGTGTTTATCAAATGCAATTTTTCAGGGAAACATACACTTGAATGAATTTTAGCGCAGACAAAATATATTAACACATTTTTGGATAAAATTTAAAGATAATGTTGTGTCGAGTAAATAGTTACCAAAAATGTCAAGATTTAAAATAGTGTGTCCCCAAGGAATGGAGACAAATGATAGTACCTAAAATCGTCCATAAGTGAAGTTTTGAAGGATATGTTCACCCCTGGGAACATGTTACATGTTCCCAGTGGCGGCCTGTGCATAGGGGTGCCAGGGCGCCGCCCCCCTTAAAAAAAAGGAAAAAAAAAAAAAAAGAACAATAAAGTTATAGAAAAAAAAAATCGGTTCGCCGTCCTATGTGGTGGCTAAAGGGGGGGTGGGGTTTACGACCCAGAAAGGCGCCGATTGGCTGCCTTCTGGGGGCGTAACCTGGGCACAGGAAAGAGCGCTTGGCCACCCCAACCTTCGTGATATCCTGGCTGTGATTGGTCCAGTCTCCAGCCTGGACCAATCATCATCCAGGACATCCGATCGCTGACGTCGCAATGGGGGCGGTGCCGGTGCGTGCGTCAGTCACTCACCGTCACCGACGCTCACTTCCCACCGGTTCCCGCTGCAGAAGAGGACGAGGGAGAAGCCGCTCATCTTCCCGCCGCCACCGCAGAAGAGGACGAAGGATCGAGGAGGGGAGAAGCCGCCGCCGATAGCCGAGCCGCCGCCAGGTAAGTACATTGGGTTGAAGGGAGCACGCACGCTGGTCTCTGCAATCATTGGGGTACAATGCTGTGGGCACTCTGCAATCATTGGGGTACAATGCTGTGGCACTCTGCAATCATTGGGGTACAATGCTGTGGGCACTCTGCAATCATTGGGGTACAATGCTGTGGCACTCTGCAATCATTGGGGTACAATGCTGTGAGCACTCTGCAATCATTGGGGTACAATGCTGTGGCACTCTGCAATCATTGGGGGACAATGCTGTGGCACTCTGCAATCATTGGGGTACAATGCTGTGGGCACTCTGCAATCATTGGGGGACAATGCTGTGGCACTCTGCAATCATTGGGGTACAATGCTGTGGCACTCTGCAATAATTGGGGTACAATGCTGTGGGCACTCTGCAATCATTGGGGTACAATGCTGTGGCACTCTGCAATCATTGGGGGACAATGCTGTGGCACTCTGCAATCATTGGGGTACAATGCTGTGGCACACTGCAATCATTGGGGTACAATGCTGTGGCACTCTGCAATCATTGGGGGACAATGCTGTGGCACTCTGCAATCATTGGGGTACAATGCTGTGGCACTCTGCAATAATTGGGGTACAATGCTGTGGGCACTCTGCAATCATTGGGGTACAATGCTGTGGCACTCTGCAATCATTGGGGTACAATGCTGTGGGCACTCTGCAATCATTGGGGTACAATGCTGTGGGCACTCTGCAATCATTGGGGTACAATGCTGTGGCACACTGCAATCATTGGGGTACAATGCTGTGGCACACTGCAATCATTGGGGTACAATGCTGTGGCACACTGCAATCATTGGGGTACAATGCTGTGGGCACTCTGCAGTGATTGTGGACAATGCTGTGGCACTCTGCAGTGATTGGGGACAATGCTGTGGCGCTCTGCATTGAAAGGGGCTCGCGCGCTGAACTCTGCATTGATGGGGGCACGGAACAGTGTTCGTTGCATTGAAGGGGGCACAGCACAGTTGTATTGAAGGGGGCATGCAGGCTGAACTCTGCATTGTGGGGGCACAGCACAGTGTTCATTGCATTGAAGGGGTCACAGCACATTGTTAATTGCATTGAAGGGGGCACAGCACATTGTTCACTGCATTGAAGGGGGCACAGCACAGTGTTTATTGCATTGAAGGGGGCACAGCACAGTGTTTATTGCATTGAAGGGGGCATAGCACAGTGTTCATTGCATTGAAGGGGGCACAGCACAATATTCATTGCATTGAAGGGGACACGCACGCTGATCTCTGCATTAAAGGGGGCACGCACGCTGGTCTCTGCATTGAAAGGGGGCATGTACGCTGGTCTCTGCATTGAAAGGGGGCATGTACGCTGGTCACTGCATTGAAAGGGGGCATGTACGCTGGTCTCTGCATTGAAAGGGGGCATGTACCATCTCCTGTACCATGACCTGTGACATGCCTATACCATATCTGTGCCATGCCTATACCATATCTGTGCCATGCCTGTACCATCACCTGTGCCATGCCTGTACCATCACCTATGCCATGCCTATACCATCACCTGTGCCATGCCTGTACCATGACTTCAAAGTCACGTAATTTTTTATTGCGTTTTTTGACGCGAAGCAATACCTATTACATTTTTCTTTTTGCGCCCCCCCCAAAAATGTTGAGCACCAGCCGCCACTGCATGTTCCACTAATTTTTTGGGGGGAATAGGTAACATGTTCCCGCTTCTGTAGCCTCTCCTCCACCCCCCTTCTAAATTATGACAGCAGGCCGGGGATCTTCTCCCCACATTTGCTGTAACAATTTGAAAAGAATGCAGCCATGTGGGGCTCTGCCCACACAGCCGCGTCATTCATTCACAGAGATATGTGAATGGTAGAACTACAACTACCGTCAGCCATTGCGGCTCAGTTCTTGCAGTTCTCAATAAAATACCAGGATGCTGATGATGATCCTTCTTGTCATTCAGTAACTGCCTGCCCATACAGGACAGGACAGGACCAGGTACATACAGGCAGACAGCTACACTGACAGTCTCCAGGAGCCTGAGATCGCACCCATGATCTGCTGATCGCAGGTGCAATGCTTTCGAGGCTAATAAAAAAAAAAAAAAAAAAAAAAAAGAAAAGCGCAAAAATGTACATTTAATATATTTTTTTTAATAAAGGTGAACTTATCCTTCAAGTGCCTCTACAGGTTTACAGTTTAGAGCAGAAGTCCTCAGCGCCCACTAACAGGCCAGGTTTGCAAGATAACTGAAATAAATCCCAGGTGATATAATTTTCTGCTCAGTGATTGCAGTACTCTAGTCTGCTTCTCCCCAAGGTAATACTTAAAATCTGGCCTGTTAGTGGGCCCTGAGGACCGGAGTTGAGGACCACTAGTTTAGACCATGTGTGCTCAACCTGTGGCCCTCCAGCTGTTGCAGAACTACAAGCTCCATGAAGCATTGCAAGGCTGACAGTTACAAGCATGATTCCCAAAGCAAGAGGCATGATGGGACTTTTAGGTCTGCAACAGCTAGAGGGCCACAGGTTGAGCACCCATGGTTTACAGTTTACCCATAAAATATGGTCTTAGAACTTTTGCTCCCACGCCAACGTTCAGGGTGATAAATCCCATGTGTGATGCAATCACTGTTTACATATGCATGCCGCATCTTGATGGGTTGATGGGGTGATTTTAAATTATTTTTCTTTTGTTTTAATAAAATGTATTTTTTCCCACTTTTTTATTTTTTCCAATTCAACTTTACTGCTATCACATAGGGGGCTACCAAGCCCCCTTGTGATAGCTTTGGGCAGTGACAGGTCCTCTTTATGGAGACATCAGGGGTCTACTAGATCCATGATGTCTCCCCTGCCCTCCACAGCAGGGGTTTTGGATATGACATGCACATATTGCATTTTGTTTGTTAAGATAGTACACCAGTGGTCTCCAAACTGCGGCACTTTGCTTGCCTTTATCCGGCCCTTGAGGCATTATATCTGCCACTGACACCAACAGAGGAGCATTATTCGTTTCACTGATACCGATGATGGGGCACTATTTCTCCCACTGACACCAATGATGGGTCATTATTCTCCCCACTGACACCAACAGAGGGGCACTATTCCTTCCATTGACACCAATGATGGGGCACTATTCCTCCCACTGACACCAATGATGGGTCATTATTCCCCCCACTGACACCAACAGAGGGGCACTATTCCTTCCATTGACACCAATGATGGGGCACTATTCCTCCCACTGACACCAATGATGGGTCATTATTCCCCCCACTGACACCAACAGAGGGGCACTATTCCTTCCATTGACACCAATGATGGGGCACTATTCCTCCCACTGACACCAATGATGGGTCATTATTCCTCCCACTGACACCAACAGAGGGGCACTATTCCTTCCACTGACACCAATGATGGGGCACTATTCCTCCCACTGATACCAATGATGGGGCACTATTCCTCCCACTCACACCAATGATGGGGCACTATTCCTCCCACTGACACCAATGATGGGACACTATTCCTCCCACTGACACCAATGATGGGTCATTATTCCCCCCACTGACACCAACAGAGGGGCACTATTCCTTCCATTGACACCAATGATGGGGCACTATTCCTCCCACTGACACCAATGATGGGTCATTATTCCTCCCACTGACACCAACAGAGGGGCACTATTCCTTCCACTGACACCAATGATGGGGCACTATTCCTCCCACTGATACCAATGATGGGGTACTATTCCTCCCACTCACACCAATGATGGGGCACTATTCCTCCCACTGACACCAATGATGGGGCACTATTCCTCCCACTGATACCAATGATGGGGCACATATCTCCCACTCACACCAATGATGGGGCACTATTCCTCCCACTGACACCAATGATGGGGCACTATTCCTCCCACTGATACCAATGATGGGACACTATTCCTTCCACTCACACCAATGATGGGGCAATATTCCTCCCACTGACACCAATGATGGGGCACTATTCCTCCCACTGATACCAATGATGGGACACTATTCCTCCCACTG
This sequence comes from Pelophylax lessonae, assembly GCF_965119305.1. Taxonomy (NCBI): domain Eukaryota; kingdom Metazoa; phylum Chordata; class Amphibia; order Anura; family Ranidae; genus Pelophylax; species Pelophylax lessonae. The sequence goes on from NC_138779.1 coordinate 10,417,826, forward strand.
ACATCAATGATGGGACACTATTCCTCCCACTGACACCAATGATGGGGCACTATTCTTCCTACTGACACCAATGATGGGGCACTATTCCTCCCACTGATACCAATGATGAGGCAATATTCCTCCCACTGACACCAATGATGGGGCACTATTCCTCCCACTGACACCAATGATGGGGCACTATTCCTCCCACTGATACCAATGATGGGGCATAATTCCTTCCACTGACAACAAAAATGGGGCACTATTCCTTCCACTGACACCAATGATGGGGCATAATTCCTTCCACTGACAACAAAAATGGGGCACTATTCCTTCCACTGACACCAATGATGGGGCATAATTCCTTCCACTGACAACAAAAATGGGGCACTATTCCTCCCACTGATCGGCATTGTTTACTCCCACTGGGCCCAGTCCGACCCCCCTAAAGTCTGAAGGACAGTAAACTGGCCCTTTCTTTAGAAAATTTGGAGACCACTGTAGTACACCATCACCAAAATCATACTGTCCTAAGCGAATAATAAGCAATAGACATAGCAATGGAGATTCAGCACTATATGGCCAATCTACCGTGGTCCCCTATCTCCTACCTGTGGTTCATTAACCGATGTATCATCATCCATTCTGGCTTTATTCCATAGCGATAATACTTCTCTTCCATTTTTGCATACTGGGGGTCTTTATTTTTTCTTTTCTCACTCTTGCTGTCCTCATCCCCTGACCCGTAGTCGAATGGCGGCGGGTCATCCATATCGTTCTTTCTTTGGTAATTTCGGAACATGACTGTGTGGTAGAGCTCCAGCTGAAAACGCCAAACACACCCAGTAACTACCAAATATTAAAACTGTGTAAAGGATTATACGGCTACACAGGGATATTAGAGTACAATAGCACAGGTTACATATTTATTAATTATTGCAGCTCAGCTCAGGTGCCCCCATGGCAAGCTGCTTGATATGGAACACTCGACAGGAGGGAGGGGCCAGGAGGACTCGAGAGGGACCCGAGAAGAGGAGGATCTGGGCTGCTCTGCGCAAAACTGCTGCACAGAGGAGGGAAGTATATGTTTGTTATTCTTATAGGAAAAAAAAAAACGAGACTTTATGCCTAAGGCCTGGTTCACGCCTATTTTTTTGCAGAAACACACTATAGTTCGTGGTTTCCTATGGGACTCGTTCCCATCTATGCTTTTTTCACCAGCTGCGTTTTTGGAAAGGGTCAGGGACTTCTTTAACCACTTGCCAACCGCCAGCAGCTCTGTCCTGTGAAATTAAGTAGCTGTACATCGCTTCCCGGGACTGCTAGTGGGGGAACACGCACCCATTTGCCAAAGGGGAAGCCAATTCGTGGGTCCGGCAGCTTCGATTGCCACTGGGCACCCGCAATCGCTCCCTGTGGAGACAGAACGGCGGTCTGCGGTTATATAGATCATTGGTCTGCCGTGCGGTCTGCACGGCAGACCAATGGTCTGTCAGTTATGAACACAGGGATCCTGTGATTCCCCTATTTAGGAACACAGGTCTCTGTGTTGATTCCAGAAATCCCTTCCTCATACAGTTAGAAAACACTCCCCTAGGCTCACATTTAACCCTTTCATCCCCTCTGGGTTAATCCCTTCCCTGCCAGTGTCATTAGTACAGTGACAGTGCATATATATAGCACTGATTACTGTAGTAATGTCACTGGTCCCCCCAAAAGTGTCAAAAATGTCAGTTAGGGGTTTGATCTGTCACAGTCCCACTAAAAAATGCTGATTGCTGCCATTACTAGTAAAAAAAAAAATAAAAAAAAATTAAAATGACATTAATCTTTCCTCTAGTTAGTAGACGCGATAACTTTTGCGCAAACCAATCAATATACACTTATTTGGATTTTATTTACCAAAAATATGTAGGAGAATACAAATTGGCCTAAAATTATAAAAAAATGTGATTGTTAAATTTTTTTTTTGGGAATGTTATATGGCAGAATGTAAAAAATATTGTTTTTTTTTTTCCAGCTCTTTTTTTGTTTATAGCGCAAAAAATAAAAATCGCACAGATGATCAAATACCACCAAAAGAAAGCTCTGTTTGTGGGGGAAAAAAAAAAAAAAAAAAAAAAACATCAATTTTATTACGGTACAGTTTTGCACGACCGCACAATTGTCAGTTAATGTATTGCAGTGCCATATCGCAAAAAATGGCCTGATCATTAAGTGGGTAAAACTTTTTGGTCCAGAAGTTGTTAAAGCAAAATGGTGCTTTTATTGCTTATTTTGGTTCAGCAGACTTTTAACCACTTGCCGACCAGTCACTGGGACTGTACTGCGGCAAAGTGGCTCGATTCCGTCCAGCGACGTAGACCTACTTGTGGGAGGCGCTCGCGCGCCGCCGGAGGCTTGCTCCCGCCGTTTTCAGTCACAGCAGGAGTCGGGCCGATCGTCGGGGAATCGAGTCTGGAGATCCGCCCGCTTGTGTAAACAAAGCGGGCGGATCTCCTAAGTGACAGGCAGGGACAGATTGCAGGGTTCAGCATAGCTGAACATCCGATCTGTCCCTGTGTCACTCAGTCACCTCCCCCCACACACGTTAGTAAGCACCAGGCATACATTAACCCCTCCCTCTCCGATAAAATTAACCCCTTCCCTGCCAGTGTCATTTTTACAGTAAAAGTGCATATTTATAGCACTGATTACTGTAGTAATGTCACTGGTACCCCCAAAAGTGTCAAAAATGTCAGTCAAGGGTCCGATCTGTCCGCTGCAATGTCCGCTGCATGAAAAAAAATCGCAGATCGCCGCCATTACTCCAAAAATGACAAAAATCTTTCCCTTAGTTAGTAAACGCAATAACTTTTGCGCAAACCAATCAAAATACGCTTATTATAATTTTTTTTACCAAACATAGGTAGCAGAAAGCAAATTGGCCAAAAATTTTAAAAAAATTTTGATTTTTACATTTTTTTGGGGGGGAATTTCATATAAAAAAAATTTGAAAAATATTGTTATATTTTCAAGATTTACGCTATTTTTTTGTTTATAGCGCAAAAAATAAAAATCGCATTGGTGACCAAATACCACCAAAAGAAAGCTCTGTTTGTGGGAAAAAAAGGACGTAAATTTTCTTTGGGTACGGCGTCGCATGACCGCGCAATTGTCAGTTAAAGTCGCACAGTGCCAAATCGCAAAAAGTGGCCCAGACGTAAGACAGCAAAATCCTCCGGTGGTAAAGTGGTTAAGAGAGATTTTGCTGCGATTTGCATTTTTTAATCTAGGAAATAATAAGGTGGTTCTGTGCAATTACTACAATAGTTCTATTTAAATAAAAATACATAGAGAGCTGCTGCCTCCCCTAAAACAGCTGCCAAGGTAGAGTCTCAGTTTAATAGAAATTGGAAAGTTTTTGTAATCTGCCCAACAACAAATTGGCCAAAAAAAAAGGCATAAAAAATACAAAAACTTAAAACATGTGTGCAAAAACGCAAAAGCACTGTAGAAACGTTCAAAAGCAAGGGGCATAAGTGAACTGAGCCTAAGCTCAATTTTGCAACTTTGACATGTGTTAGTAAAACCGCACATACCATCACAACTACTTTGTGCACCCAGGTGGATTATACCTTGCTTTTTTTCAGGACAAATTGGGCTTTCGTTGGTGGTCAATGGTTATGGATATCTCCTAATCTTTTTTTTTTTATTATCAAAGGAAAACTGGCCCAAAATAGTAAAAAAAAAACAAAAAAACACTTTTTTAACTACTTCTGGACCGCGGCGGTTCTGCCCGCGATCCATACGCTGACATGTGAACGGAGCCTTAGGCTCCTTTCACACGGCCGCTCCGTGTGTCCGCAAATCATCCAATCCGTTTGCGGATGATTTGCGGACATAATGTAAGTGAATGGCACTGCGGGTGTCAGCGGAATACCACCCGCTGACACCCGATTTTCCTCCATTCAGTTCTGTTCCGTTTTTACAAATGGAACAGAACCCATTTTTTCTTCCGTGTAAAACACGGAAAGGAAGGAAAATCGGATGTCAGCGGTGTCATCCGCTGACATCCGCAGTGCCATATACTTACATTACGTCCGCATATCATCCGCAAACGGATGGGATGATATGCGGGCACAAGGAGCGGATGACAGAAATGTCATCCGCTCCGTGGTAAAAAAAAAAAAAAAGTCCCGCAGCGGACCTTTCACACGGAGCGGCTGTGTGAAAGGAGCCTAAAGGTGGCAAACTTCCAACTTCAATTGTTTTGGAAGCGATGTGGCAAAACAAACACTGAGGGAAAAACATAAATATATTGTATAAATGTGTACCCCATGTGTCTATGTCCACCCAAAGCCCCCCTAAAGTGGATCCATCACTTACAGTGTAAGTAAAGTCATTTTTTAAATTTTTAGTTATAGAATAAAGAATGTTAAGACCGTTGTAAGATTTGTATTGCTTAGGCAGGAAATTGCCAGCACTCCACAGATCAATACTTTATTGAGGTCATGAATGTAGTGCAGACATGTTCCACTGATGTTTCAGGGCCGTAAAGGACCCATTTCTCAAGGTGAAAGACAAGCTGGAAGAAAGAGACAAAAACAACTGTCCTACCTTTAATATAAGATATAAGGCGACACAACAGGATACACTACAACCAAATATACATATTATCAGTGATGTCCAATGTATGCTCTGATCTTACAGGCTACTTTCTCAGTGATGTCACCGGTTCTTACTACACTGATTGGATTCTGACATAGTTATGTTGTGAGCTGTAACATAATTCTATGTTAAGGTTGAACTCCATGGATTCGGCCAGAAATGTGCTAAGATACTATAAGTCAGGTCCAATGAGGTGCCACCTTATGAACTTATCCCTTTAACTTTTATCTGACAATTTTACACAGCTCTAGAAGTATAGCTATCGCTACACTCCCAGAACTCTGACAGAAGGGACGCTGACTTCTCATACACAGCATCTCTGTTTGCCCCTTCCCTCTGCTGCCCATTCACAGGAGCCTTTTCTTCAGGACACTAACTTGTCATGACTGCCTCTCCCCTCTGCTGCCCATTTATAGGAGCCTTTTCTTCAGGACGCTGCCTCCTCATACACAGCATCCCTGACTGCCCCTCCCCTCCACTGCCCATTCACAGGAGTCTTTTCTTCAGGGCGCTGTCGCCTCATACACAGCATCTATGACTGCCCCTCCCCTGCCCATTCACAGGAGCCTTTTCTTCTGGATGCTGCCTTCTCATACACAGAATATGTGATTGCCAATCCCCTCTGCTGCTTATTTACAGGAGCCTTTTCTTCAGGACACTAACTTCTCATACCCTGCATCTGTGACTTCCCCTCCCCTTTGCTGCCCATTCACAGGAGCCTTTTCTTTACGATGCTGCCTTCTTATACACAGCATTGCTGACTGCCCCTCCCCTCAGCTGCTCATTCACATGAGCCTTTTCTTTTGGACGCTGCCTTCTCATACACAGCATCTGTGATTGCCCCTCTGCTGCTCATTTACAGGAGCCTTTTCTTCAGGACAATTACTTCTCATACCCTGCATCTGGACTGCCCCTCCCCTCTGCTGTCCATTTACAGAAGAATTTTCTTTAGGATGCTGCCTTCTCATACACAGCATCACTGACTGACCCTCCCCTCAGCTGCCCATTCACAGGAGCCCTTTCTTCAGGAAACTGCCTTCTCATATACAGCATCTCTGACTGCCCCTCCTCTCTGCTACCCATTCACAGGAGCCTTTGTATTTTCTAAATTAGTTCATATTACAGAAAGTGTTCTTTAATTGGGAGGAAGGCAGGGACAGGTACTTATCTCTCTAATTTACTATTTAATTTTTTAGGGAGCATCGGGAGTATAGCTATCGCTATACCTTTGGCGTTTCAATGCTGGACCTTCTGGTCTCAGCAGAGTTACATGAAGCTGCTGGAGCTGAGACCAGAAGGTCCAGAATTGGAACGCCAAAGGTATAGCGATAGCTATGCTCCCAGTGCTCCCTAAAAATTTAAATAGTAAATTATAAAGATAAGTTCATGAGGTGGCATGCACCTCGTTAGACTTAACTTCTAGTAAACAAGAACATTTTCCAAAGTGGCTGAATTTCTGGAGTTAAATGGGGATGGGGGACATATTTTACTGCAGGTCCACTTTACAGTCAAATAAAGGAAACAAAAAATTCTCACCTGTAATTCTTTCACCCATGAGCAGTGCCAGTAGGAAAGCCCTGCCCACTTGACAAAGAACTCTCTTTCTGGAATCCCTTCCAAAGGCTTAGGTGGAGGCATGAGTGGATCAATCGTAATAGGAAGGGCTGGTGCAAATGAAGGCGGTTCTCTCCACCTCCAGTGCAGGATCCGTTGAACTTTGCCCTTTAATGGCGGACACTATTAAAAAAAACAAAAAGATATTTTATAAAAAAAGTGCACCTAATTACCAGAAAAAGTCAAGAGTATGCTTGTGATTTCTGGCTGACCAATGTAGGTATAGTTGGGTGGTGTGCTATAGATGTCAACAAGGGAAATGGGATTGACAAGGCAGTGGCTATAGTAATATGTAAATAACACTTACCGTGTGCTACCACACCGATTCGCTTGGGTCATTTAAAGCCTAACTTTGAGCAATTAAATACTATCTCTTGCAGTGGGGCACTGCAAGAGTTAACAGCTAATTTTTGCCTAGAGGAACAAAAAAATCTCAATCCTCTGCTCCTCCCTATAGCTAGACCGGTCCCCCCAGCTTTTTCTCTCCCACACTTCGGCGGTCTAGGGTCCTGATGTTATCAAGACTAAAACAGGGTTCTTAGCCCTGCACTGGACATGATGACGTTGAGGGACACTCAGCCGCCAGAGCGTGGGAGAGCGCCATCTCCCGGGGGAGCCTAGGATCAGGTAAGTGAAACTGTTTCTCCTCTTTAATTGACAAAACGAGCTAAAAAACCCAGATAATTTCTTTAGCTGAATACAAACTATGGAATGTTGAAAACTTATGGACTTTCAAGGCACCAAAATACAATTTTTCATAAAAGAATATTAATTTTATTTAACATTGTTTAACCACTTACCTACAGTGCACTTTCACCCCCTTCCTGCCCAGACCGATTTTCAGCTTTCAGCGCTCTCACACTTTGACTGAGAATTACTCAGTCATGCAACACTGTACCCATTCAAAAATTGTGTCCTTTTTTTCACACAAATAGAGCTTTCTTTTGATGGTATTTAATCACTACTGGGTTTTTTATTTTTTGTGCTATAAATAAAAAAAGACTGAAAATATTGTGAAAAAACGCATTTTTCTTTGTTTCTGTCATAAATTTTGCAAATTAGTAATTTTTCTTCACAAATTTTGGCCAAAATTTATACTGCTACTTATCTTTGGTAAAAATAACCCAAGTAAGTGTATATTATTTGGTCTTTGTGAAAGTTATAGAGTCCACAAGCTATGGTGCGAATCATTGAAAATTGATCACACTTGATCACACCTGATGTACTGAAGGCCTATCTCATTTCTTGAGACACTAAAAAGTCAGGAAAGTACAAATACCCCCCAAATGACCCCTTTTTGGAAAGTAGACATTCCAAGGTATTTAATAAGGGGCATGGTGAGTTTTTTGAAGTTGTAATTTTTTCCCACAATGCTTTGCAAAATGAAGATTTTTTTTTTATTTTATTTTTTTTTACAAATTGCCGTATTAACAGGTTATTTCTCTCACACAGCACATGTATACTTGCAACTACACCCCAAAACACATTCTACTACTCCTTCTGAGTATGGCGATACCACATGTGTGAGACTTTTTCACAGCCTGGCCACATACAGAGGCCTAACATCCAACCAGCACCGTCCGGCATTCTAGGAGCACAAATTTCACATATAATTTCCTGACAACCTATCGTACTTTTGAAGGCCCTGGAGCACCAGGACAATGGAAACCCCTATAAAATGACCCCATTTTGGAAAGCAAACACCCCAACGTATAATTTTTGAGGCATAATGAGTCTTTTGAATATGTCATTTTTTTCCACAAGTTTTTGGAAAATGTGGAAAGAAAATGAAAACACATTTTTTTTTATACAAAGCTGTCCATTTATGCAATATTTCTAACACATAGCATGTACATAGCAAAAATTGCACCCCAAAATACATTCTGCTATTCCTCCTGAGTATGGCGATACCACATATGTAACACTTTTTCACAGCCTGGCCACATACATAGGCCTAACATCCAAGTAGCGCTTTACACAAAGTTGTCCATTTATCCACTTTAAGACTGGGCCTATTTTTGACACTTGGTGTTTACAAGCTAAAATCATTTTTTTGCTAGAAAACTACTTGGAACCCCCAAACATTATATATTTTTTTTTAGCAGAGACCCTAGAGAATAAAATGGAGATCGTTGCAATATTTTTTATCACACCATATTTGCGCAGCAGTCTTCCAAATGCGATTTTTTTGAAAAAAAATCACTTTTTTGATCTAAAAAATAAGAAAACAGTAAATTTAGCAAATTTTTTTTCCATAATGTGAACGATAATGTTACGCCGAGTAATTAGATACCCAACATGTCATGCTTCAAAATTGCGCATGCTCACAGAATGGCGCCAAACATTGGTACTTAAAAATCCCCATAGGCAACATTTTAAAAATTTCTGCAGGTTACTAGCTTAGAGTTACAGAAGAGGTCTAGGGCTTAAATTATTGCTCTCGCTCTAACGATCGCGGCGATACCTCACATGTATGGTTTGAACACCGTTTACATATGTGGGCGGGACTTGCGTATGCGTTTGCTTCTGCGCGCGAGCTAACGGGGACAGGGCGCTTTAATTTTTTTTTTTTTTTTTTTTTCCTATTTATTTTATTTATTATTTTTTTATTTTTACACAGTTTAAAAAAAAAAAATGTTTTGATAATTTTTATTCCTATTACAAGGAATGTAAACATCCCTTGTAATAGAAATAGGCATGACAGGTCCTCTTTATTGTGAGATCTGGGGTCAAAAAGACCTCACACCTCACAACTACACTAAAAAAGAAAAAAAAAAAAAAAATTGTTGAAAGAGGAAAAAAAAAAAAGCAAAAAAAAAAAAGCGGCCCTTTAAACCGGTTGCTAGGCAACGTCTTTTGACGTAGCTCCGGTCCTCCAAGACCATAGAGTTGAGTGAGGGCCATCTTGCCCTCACTCGACTTCCTGTCTCTGAGGATCCGGGACCGGATAGTTTTCCCCGCTGCCGGCGGGTCCGGTAAGCTGGGAAAACGTCTGGGACGCGGCAGGAGGGGGGGGGGCACCTCTTCCCCTGCACCGTAAGGGTAATTCCGCGGCGAATCCGCCACTGGGACCACCCTTATCTGAAAGCCGACCGCCCGCCGTTTCAAAAAATACCGGGGTTATGGGGGCTATCTTCTGCCATAACCCCAGTATTTAGCTTTTAATGGCCGACGCATATAGTCGTTAGGCGGTCAGTAAGTGATTGCATGTATATGGCAAACAGGTGACGATGACTGATGGGGTGACAGGTGACGATGACTGATGGGGTGACAGGTGACGATGACGGATGGGGTGACAGGTGATGATGACTGATGGGGTGACAGGTGATGATGATTGATGAGGTGACAGGTGACGATGATTGATGAGGTGACAGATGACAATCACTGACCGGGTGACATGTGACGATGATTGATGGGGTGACAAGTGACGATCACTGATGGGGTGTCAAGTGACGATGATTGATAGGGTGACAGATGACGGTGACTGATGGGGTGACAGGTGACGATGACTGATGGGGTGACAGGTTACGATGACTGATGGGGTGACAGATGACGATGACTGATGGGGTGACAGGTGACGGTGATTGATGGGGTGACAGGTGACGGGGCGATGGTCACTGATGGGTGACAGGTGACGGGCGATGGTGCACGGCGGTACTGATGGCAGTCTCTGGTGACCGGTGAACTTTAGGCTACATTCACATGTGAGCGTAGCGATCACGGGCAGAATCACTGCGATTCTGCCCGCGATCCAGAAATCATTGCAAATGGCGGGACGCCTGTGCGTTGCCCGCTGTGCGATGTTGCTGCGATTTCCGCCTGCCGAATCGCGGTAACATCACGCAAACAACGCATGACGCCCCAAAGAAACTCTTGTACTTTTTTGGGCGTCATGCGATGTTTGCGCGATGTTACTGCGATTCGGCAGGCGGAAATGGCGGCAACATCGCACAGCGTTTGGGGTGCTATTGCAAATCACGGGCAACGCACAGGCGTCCCGCAATTTGCAATGATTTCCGGATCGCGGGCAGAATCGCGGTGATTTTGCCCGCGATCGCTGCGCTCACATGTGAACGTTATGGGTGTCAATTTCTGGGCACTGATGAGGTGACTGTTGGGTGACAGGTGACATTGGGGGGGGCTGAGGACTGTGTGGGGGGACCTTTATTACTGTGATTTTAGTGTGATTTTACTTTGTACATGTGTACAGAGCAGTAACTCACTATTTCTAGCTCTTCTCCCCTCATACTGGAAACTGTATGAGGGGAGAAGAGCTAGTAACAGTCAGTTACTGCTCTGTGTTTACATTTTGTGATCGGCTGTGAATGGATTCACAGCCGATCACATAGTAAACAGTCACTGTCAGTGACTGTTTACTACCGCCGGTGACAGCTGTGTTCCTACGGAACACAGTGCCACCGACATGACCGCGCTGCGCGCTCCCGATCGCGCATGCGCGGTCATCTCCCGGCCGCCTCCATTGTGATCGGCTGTGTCATTGGAACACAGCCGATCACGTGGGAAACAGCCATGCCTATTGGCTGTTTCCCCCCTGCCGGTGACCGCCTGTGTCCCGGGGACACACCGACACCGGCAGTGCACGGCGGCGCGCCCGCGATCGCGCGCCTGCCGTGCTTGAATGGGCGGACGTCATATGACGTCCGCCCAGGATAATAGCCGCACCGTCCCGCCGTCATATGACGGCGGGCGGGCGGTAAGTGGTTAAATAAACATTACATAAATGATTGGAAAATATTACACAATGATTTTGTAAATATTGCACCCAATGGGTAGGGTTATCCCTGAGATCAAAACAGCTTAACCATATATTTTAGATGGTAATTAAACATATGAAGTGTATGGGGATTCCAAAACTCAAACATGCTTGGCTCAACATGTTTCGTGACTGTGGGCTTCTTCAGGAGCTTTGATGGTGCATATAAAGTACAAATGTAAACATGTGGAAGAGTGAGTGGGGGTGCAAAGACCACCACGACCACGAGAACCCGATGAGGAGGCGCATAAAAATGGCTGCAGGAGGAGGGCCCAGCCAAAGAATACAGTCTGCCTCAACAAATCCTAACTTCTTTGACCCACTATGTAAGGATTTATCGCAATGAAAATTGATAATATCTTATGCTACAGTGCATCCGGAAAGTATACACAGTGCTTCACTTTTTCCACATTTTGTTATGTTACAGCCTTATTTCAAAATTGAATAAATCCATTATTTTCTTCACAATTATACACCCCATAATGACAACGTGAAAGAATGTCAGGGCCCAGATTCTAACCCAGGTCCTCAGTTGCTTCTGGCAGTGCTTCTTCTTGCTGAGCTATCCAGCAGCTGATATCTATGCATTCTAGATCTATGTGGTGACCTAGACCTTGTCCAGTTTCCTGTCTAGTTCCTTGCCCAGCCTCCTGTGAACTCTGAACCTTTGGCCACTCCTTTGAACTTCCTATTTAAGCCTGATCTGGAAACTTCCTGATGCCAGATTATTGTGCTTTTGCCAAGATCTAGCTTAGTGTGCTTCATCCTCCCGAATCTTCTACTTGTGTACCGACCTCCAGCTACGTTCCAGGACTACGCCTCTGCCTGCTTTTGCCAAGATCTAGCTTAGTGTGCTTCATCCTCCCGAATCTTCTACTTGTGTACCGACCTCCAGCTACGTTCCAGGACTACGCCTCTGCCTGCTTTTGCCAAGATCTAGCTTAGTGTGCTTCATCCTCCCGAATCTTCTACTTGTGTACCGACCTCCAGCTATGTTCCAGGACTACGCCTCTGCCTGCTTTTGCCAAGATCTAGCTTAGTGTGCTTCATCCTCCCAAATCTTCTACTTGTGTACCGACCTCCAGCTACGTTCCAGGACTACGCCTCTGCCTGCTTTTGCCAAGATCTAGCTTAGTGTGCTTCATCCTCCCGAATCTTCTACTTGTGTACCGACCTCCAGCTACGTTCCAGGACTGCGCCTCTGCCTGCTGCCATTTTGCTCTTCAGTGCTTGTGTACCGATCTTTGGCTAAGACTACGACTACTCTTCTGCTTGTTCCCTCTATCCGGCTGATCTCTTGTGTACCAGACCCTGCTTGTTGACCATGGTTGTGCTGCTTCCTGCGACTGGACTCTGAGCCTGACCCAGTAATCGTGACAAAGAAGTTTGTTTAAAATCTTTGCAAATTTTATTAAAAATAAAAAACGAAAAAAAAAAAAAATCCCATGTAGATAAGTATCACAGCCTTTGCTCAATACTTTGTTGAAGCACCTTTGGCACCAATTACAGCCTCAAGTCGTTTTGAGTATGATGCTACAATCTTGGCACACCTATTTTTGGGCTTAGGGTCATTGTCCTGTGGGAAAATAAACCTTCGCCCCAGTCTGAGGTCCAGAGCACTCTGGAGCAGGTTATCATCAAGGATGTCTCTGTACATTGCTGCATTCATCTTTCCCTCGATCCCGATTAGCCTCCCAGTTCCTTCTGCTGAAAAACATCCCCACAGCATGATGCTGCCACCACCATGCTTCACTGTAGGGATGGTATTGGCCAGGTGATGAGGGGTGCCTGGTTTCCTCCAGAAATTACGCTTGCCATACGATATGTTTCATTAGAGCAGAGAATTTTGTTTCTTATGGTCTGAGAGTCCTTCAGGTGCCTTTTGGCAATCTCCAGGCGTGCTGTAATCCAGACCTGGAAAAATGAATTTCAGGGAGGTGGCAAACTAATTTAAGGGAGGTGGCACTCCGCAACCCCCCCACCAATTTAACACAACTAGAGGATGATCAAATGGAATGCTGGTGGGTTCTGCTGACTAGTACTGTTGGCAGGTACTGCTGGCTGGTACTGCTTGCCGGAAATGCTGGCTCCTCTGAGACACATCAACGCCAGAGTGTGACAGGAGTGGCACAGGAGGAAGCATGCAGAGCAGATGCTTCCTGTATCTCTCCTGTCACAGGCAGAGTGCATTTGATATCACTCTGCCTGTGACAGAAAGGAGCCGGAACTATACAGGAAGCATCGGCTCCGTTCCTCAAACAGACTGATGCTCGGGGGTACGCTGAGTGGCACAGGTGAAAGCCGGGATATCACGCGGCACTTGCGGGTCTCAGGGAGCAACAGCCCAAATGCAGGAGACTCCCACACCATGGGAGAGACTTGGGAGGTCTGTGCAATCTGCACTTTACTGAGGAGTGGCTTCAGTTTGGCCACTCTACCATACAGGCCTGATTGGTGGAATGCTGCAGAGATGGTTGTTCTTCTGGAAGGTTCTCCTCTCTCCACAGATAAATGCTGGAGCTCTGTCAGAGTGACCATCGGGTTCTTGGTCATCTCCCTGACTAAGGTCTTTCTCCCCCGATCTCTCAGTTTGGCGGGGCGGCCCGCTCTAGGAAGAGCCCTGGTGATTCCAAACTTCTTCCATTTACAGATGATGGAGGCCACTGTGCTCATTGGGACCTTTAATGCTTTAATAAACACGAAATGTTTCTGTACCCTTCCCCAGATCTGTGCCTCCATACAATCCTGTCTCCGAGGTCTACAGACAATTCCTTGGACTTCATGGCTTGGTTTGTGCTTTGACATGCACTGGTAATTGTGGGAACTTATATAGACAGGTGTGTGCCTTTCCAAATCATGTCCAATCAACTGAATTTACCACAGGTGGACTCCAATCAAGTTGTAGAAACATCTCAAGGATGATCAGTGGAAACAGGATGCACCTGAGCTCAATTTTGAGTGTCATGGTAAAGGCTGTGATACTTCTGTACATGGGATTTTTTTATTTTTTTTAAATTTGCAAAGATTTCAAACAAACTTCTTTCACGTTGTCATTATGGGGGATTATTTGTAGAATTTTAAGGAAAATAATGAATTTAATCCATTTTGGAATAAGGCTGTAACATAACAAAATGAGGAAAAAGTGAAGCGCTGTGAATACTTTTTGGATGCACTGTAGGTACACACTATCTTTTTTATCTTTTCAAAACAAAAAAAAAAAAAGAACGCAGAGCTTGGGAGGAGATCGCTGTACTAACCATGCAATGTTAGTACATTGATCTCCCCGCTGAGCTATTGTGTTCTGACTGGGGGACTGCCTCTTCCGCCTGAACACACCGGTCAACGCTAGCAGCCATTGGCTGCCAGTGATGATGGATGCTGGTTTTCCAGCATGCCCTTTTGACAGAAGCCGGCTTCTGTGGGACAGGCTGGTCTACACACGGATTTTGGCTGATTTTTGTTGAACCGGCCGATATTCGGCCCGCGTGTACCAAGCTTTAGTGAGGAGGTCAACGAAAACCTTCTTTGAAAGGATTCCCACTGCAGGGGTTTAAAGGTAGTCAAATAATTTAGAGGGGTGGGCTCCAATGTCCCTCAAAACCAGTTCTAAGGAGATGGCAACTTGGGATCAAAGAAGCATAATAGACAGCCAACCTCCAAATGGTAGCCATGCCACTACTTCCTTCTCGTGGCCATATACGTATAGATTTTCCTCCGGAAATTTTCGTTTTAGGAAAATTCTTTTGATTTTCTAATCATTAGTGGGGTCAAATCGATATTCGTTTTTGACTGCAGTGATGGGAAAATTGGAAGGGGCAGGAAGGAAAACACAAATTTTCAGGCAGTGTATGTGGTTATCACTCAGTAATTACATTCAGTTTATAATTGAATGTTAAAGCAAATGAGAATTTTCTAATGATATTTGTCCATTCATCGAATGCTCAAAGAATTTTCGTACGCATTTTCTACGAACATTCTCGTCCAAAAATCTATACATGTATGGCCATCATTAGGCCTTAAGCAGTTAAGGACATTTGGAATAAGATGTTCTTACTAGGGATAGACGGATTATCAGCAAGGCCAAAATATCGGGGGCCGATATGCACTTTCCCCGATATATCGGCCCCGGAACTGGCCGATATTGCTGATATTTTTGTGACCTCATTCTGCCTTCTTAGGCCGCCTCCCTCGCCTTGGACAGCCTTATCTGGAGTCAGGACTAGTCTCACAGGAGTGTATCACAGCCATACACCCACATCCATAGGCCCTGTACCAGCCAGCCACAGGCCCTGTACCAGCGAGCCAGCCACCCACAGGCCCCGTGCCAGCCAGCCAGCCACAGGCACTGTACCAGCGAGCCAGCCGGCCACAGGCCCTGTACCAGCGAGCCAGCCAGCCACCCACAGGCCCCGTGCCAGCCAGCCAGCCACAGGCACTGTACCAGCGAGCCAGCTGGCCACAGGCCCTGTACCAGCGAGCCAGCCAGCCACCCACAGGCCCTGTGCCAGCCAGCCAGCCACAGGCACTGTACCAGCGAGCCAGCCAGCCACCCACAGGCCCCGTGCCAGCCAGCCAGCCAGCAACAGGCACTGTACCAGCGAGCCAGCCAGCCACAGGCCCTGTACCAGCGAGCCAGCCAGCCACTCACAGGCCCCGTGCCAGCCAGCCACAGGCACTGTACCAGCGAGCCAGCCAGCCAGCCACGGGCCCTGTACCAGTCAGCCACAGGCACTGTACCAGCCAGCCATCCACCCACAGTCCCTGTGCCAGCCACCCACCCACCACAGGGTGCCAGCCAGCCACTCACCACAGGGTGCCAGCCAGCGAGCCACCCAACACAGGTTGCCAGCCACCCACAGGCCATGTTTCAGCCAGCCACAGGCCCTGTACCAGCCAGCCACCCACCCACAGGCCCTGTACCAGCCAGCCAGCCACCCACAGGCCCTGTTCCAGCCAGCCACCCACCACAGGGTGCCAGTGATCAACAATTATTCTAATCTGAGCTTCAGAAAAAAACAACAGGTACCTGATATTGGCTCATTTCCACCATAAGGCTCCATTCACACTTTTGTGACATCAAAGTCGTGCAATTTCAAATGCGACTTTGATGCGACTGTGACACACTCTGGCACTCAAGTTGCATCAAACTAGTGCAGGGACATTTTTTAAAGTCGCATTGATTTGAACATGTTTAATTTAAAACAATGGGCTGCGACTTGTCATGCGACTATGTATCCAATGTCACATGACAAGTCGCACTAGTGTAAACAGAGCCTAACTGACGTCCAGGGGCCAAGCGAGCAGAGGGCCATGAAAGAAGAACACGCAGAAAGGTTATCAGGTAGGTGCATTTCTTGATGCTATGTGTCCTTACCGTGCAACGCGGGCATAACCATTCACCGTTTGGTATTTCAGGCAGAGGTGGGTTAAGACAGTGCAAATGGTAAGAGGAGGGGCAAGTGTCACAGCACAAGAGCTCCCCTCCATCTTTACAGACACGACAAAACTCCATATGGTCATCCTCCTCATCCTCTTCTTCAACTCCATCATCTTCATCCTCCTCTTCATCCTTTGGCTCCCATTGGATGCCTTCTTTTTCCTAAAAGACCATTCAAATGTCACAGTATGCTTAACCACTTGCTTACTGGGGGAATTTCTTTCTACATTTTTTGCACATTAAAATCTGCATTTCTTGCTAGAAATTACTGCAAACCCCCCCCAAAAAGTATAGATTTTCTGAAAGCAGAGACCCTGGAGAATAAAATGCTGGTAGTTGCACTTTTAGTTTTTACGTCACATGTATTTGCAAAGTTATTTATCAAATGCATACTTTCAGGGGAAAATCCACTACAATAAATTTTAGTACAAACAAACACAATAATATATTTGATTCTTTTTTGGTCAAATTAAAAAAAAAAAAAAATTGGGTTGAGCCAAGTAAATAGAAACCAAACATGTCAAGCTTTAAAATTGTGCACACCCATGGAATCACAAAAAAGTAAGATACACAAAATTATCAACAAGTGACAAATTAATTGCCTTTACAGGATATCAGTTTAGAAGTAACCTTGAATTATGGCCCTAGAATTTTGGCTCTCACTCCGACGTTTGCGATGATACATCAGGTGTGTCACCATTGACGTTTACATACACGTGTTTGCCCTATGCTGTGCTTTTTATATGGGGTGGTGGCAGGTGCCTGGAAGAGGAGGGTTTTAGCACTTTGAGAGCCCCATAAAAGTAACTGGAGCCCTAGAGCTGCCCAGATCACTTTTATCAGAAAGCACTTCACCTCGTACCAGGAGCCCACAACTACAGCCATGAGCGTGATTTACCTACTTGTCTACCATGTTGTTTATAAATGCACTGTGGAAGACACGTGGTAAAAAAGCCCCTTCTAGTGGTTAAAGACCAGGTTCACATCAATGCAGGTTGGGGTTGATGCATTTTTTCGGCGTGTTTCGCATTTTTGAACACACTTTTTTGGCTAAAAGGAAAGTTTTACATTTCTGTCATACAGTGCGAGTTTAATGCTACTTGAGTGCTGTAAAGTAACATCAAAGTATTTCAGGAACCTTAGTGTCCAAAGTCACATGTTAGGGTTAGGGTTAAGGGTCAGGGTTAGGATAATCATTAGAGTTAGGGGTAATTGTTAGGTTTATCTGTCAAACCCTAACAATTACCATTAACCCTAATTCTAACCCTATTTCCAACCCTGAACCCTAATTCTTTTTTTTTTTTTGTTTACAAAAGATTTTATTAGAAAGTCAATACAAGAAAACAATTTAACTTTTACACAGGTCAACAATGTAACATCGAATCTATATATAAAAATATATTGCATAGAAAAATACTCTGAAAACATAGCAAGTGTGCAATAAACGTTGGTCATAATATAGCAGAATATAAAGTAGTCAAATACACCTGAGGGGTCAGAACTGTCTAGTTAGACATACCATATAGGTTAAGAAGTACTAACTGGTCCAACACAATTGTCCCAAGAGTCCCATTTAGCATGGAATGTCATCATGGTGCTATGAAGGGAATGAAAGATTTTTTCTGTTAGTTTGATGCATTCCATCCTGGAGAGCACCTGAGACCATACTAGAGTATCTGATTTCCAATTACAAGCTATCATCCATTGAATGGAACACACCAAAGTATGAATCAGATTAGATGTAGATTTCGGGACACCAGGGACTTTTACAAAGAGCAAGCATATCTTAGGGGAGAGAGAAACCTCTGACCCAGCCAATCTGGTCACCAGTCTCTGTGCCTGATCCCATATGGGTCGCAAACATTTGCAGCTCCAAAAAATATGAAGTAAATTACCTTCTTCTGGACAGCCCCTGAAACAGAGGGGAGAGACTGAATCGTAGAAGGAGTGAATCAAGGAGGGAGTCAAATACCATCTTGTAACTACTTTTAGGGGTGTCTCCCTGCATGCACTAGAGCGTGAACATTTACGCATGTTTGAAATCATGTGTTGCCACTCCGGAATGGAGAAACTACAGCCTAGGTCTTGTTCCCATCCAGTCATATACTTATGTTTATCTGGGAGGGTACTAGTAACAATATGAGAATAAAGGCTAGATATAAGCCCTCGATCTCTAGGTGAGGTGGAGCAAATGTTTTCGAAAATGGTAAATGGAGGGTTTAGTGTGAGGAGGTCCTGTGATTGAAAAAATGCCCTCACTAGAGTATAGTGGTCCCTTTCAGAGCTGGGAAGACCGTATAAATCTACCAGTTGTTCAAATGTACAGAAAATATTGCCTATGGAGAGCTTTTTGAGGTTCACCAGGCCTCTGGTTATCCAAGGGGATAAGTCCTCTCTGCTTAGAGGGAGTAAACCTGAGTCAAAGTGTCCCAAAAAGGATGTTAGCGGAGAGACTCGCGACAACAGACCCAAGGGGGTTTTAAATTTCTGCCACAGCCTGTATAAATGAACAACAATTTTGTTCGCAATTGCGTTATAACTAGACGGCTGTGCACCATTCCAGAGACCCGCCGAGAGAAAGTTCGGAAAAACTGCGGCCTGTTCGAACGAAAGCCAGGGAATGCTCTCGGGGTCTGCATTCCATTGAGCCATTTGAATGAGTTTGGCGGAGAGATAATAGGACCATAAATCTGGAATGCCCAGGCCACCCTGGGATTGGGGGGCATAAAGTATATGACTGTTATATCTGGATCTCCTACCGTTCCATATGAATTTAGAAATCTCCCGCTGAAAAGAGCTAATATGAGATTTAGGGACATTAACGGGGAGGGCCCTAAAGAAGAACAAGACCTTAGGTAAGATAATCATCTTTATGGCTGTAACTCTGCCCAGAAACGAGATGTGGTATGAAGACCACGTCTTCAATAGCAAACTTAATTTTTTAAATACTGGAGGGAAGTTGGATATAAATATTGACTCATAATGGGGAGTAATCTGGACCCCTAAGTAGCGAAAAGATCTCAAACACCAGGTGAAAGAGAAACTCTCTCTGATGGAGGTTTGCATCCAATTAGGCAGATTAATCGGCATAATAGAGCATTTGGAGAGGTTTACCCCTAAGCCCGACATGGATCGAAATCTCTCTAGTTCGATCAGCAAGTGAGGGAGTGAAATGTGAGGTTTGGATAAAAATAATAAAACATCATCGGCATACATACTTAATTTGTATTCATTATCCCCCTTGTAATGCCCAGTAATAAGGCCATTCTTTCTAATGGCTGTAGCCAAGGGTTCAATTGCTAGAGCGAACAGGAGGGGGGAAAGTGGGCAACCCTGTCTCGTACCTCTATGTATAGTGAAAAATTCAGAGTTACACCCGGGAAGGCGAACTCTTGTTTGAGGGGACTGATATAGAGCTTTAAATCCATGAATGAACCCTTCTCCTAGTCCATACTTAGGAAGAAGGTGTTCTAGATAAGGCCAGCTGACGCTATCAAAAGCCTTATGAATATCAAGACTCACAAGGCATGAAGGGGATTTACTAAGATTGGCGTCATTAATAATATTAGCGACTAGCCTAATATTATCTGAAAGCTGTCTACCTGGAATAAACCCGGTCTGGTCAGGGTGGATCAATTTATGAATTACATTGGATAGTCGGTTAGCTAGCAGTCTGCCGAATAGTTTAAGGTCATTATTCATGACCGAGATGGGCCTATAATTTTGAGGAAAGGAATGATCTTTATCCGGTTTCGGGATGAGGGACATGTTAGCCAGGAGCATTTCTGCTGGAAAGTTTCCTCCCTGAAGAACATGGTTGAATAATTTAGCAAGTCTGGGGGCAAGAATTGTGGCAAAGGTTTTATAATAGGAAGAGGAAAAGCCATCTGGGCCGGGGGCGGTGGAGGTTTTGAGAGCTTTAATCATATCTAGGACCTCGTCTACTGTACAAGGTGCCTCTAAAGTATCCTTTTGTGTACTTGACAGAGACGGGACAAAAAGGTTATCTATCCAGGGGTGAAACTCATTTACAGGTAGCGTAGAGGGCACCGAGAGGAGGTTTTTGTAAAAGTTTGTAAAGATTTCCAAGACTTCCTTGGGGTGCGAAACCATCCTCCCGTCTGGCCCTCTGAGCTTGTATACATGAGTAGGTCTTGTTGTTTGAGTTAGTTTCTTTGCAAACATAGTGGATGTGGAGTTGCTGTGGAGTGTAAATTTGGCTTTGGACCACCTAAGGGCCTTTTCAGTATCACTAGAAAGGATGTCATCCAAAGCTTTTCTTTTAATATGGATCTGATCCATAAGTGTAGAGGAGGGGGAGAGATTATGTTTATAGTATAGTTGATCTAATTCTTTCGTGAGGGATTTAATGTCTGACAATCTAGCTTTGTTCCTGGCCGAGGCCAGGGCAATCAGATTTCCCCTGATGACTGCCTTATGAGCCGTCCACACCACAGGAGTGGGTGAAATCCCATCCTCATTAATCTGGAAATAATCTATCAGTGAAGAGGAGATCTGGGCAACCAACGCCGGATCATTCAGTAAGGAGTCATTCAGTCTCCAGTTAAATGTCGTGCCACCCAGACCCACTCCCCCCGATTCGAAGAGCACAATCTGGTGGTCGGACCAAGGGCAGACATGTATACCTGCAGCTGAGGAATTAGCCAGCCAAACCGGGGTACAAAAAATATAATCAAGCCTGGCCGAGCTATCGTGTGGATGAGAATAAAAAGTGTAACCCTTTGTACCAACATTGTGGGCTCGCCAGGTGTCTATCAATTGCTTATCATTTAATGCACGTTTCAGGCTTTTAGGGAAAGCCTTGGATGAGGCCGTAATATTACTTCTGTCCAA
This sequence comes from Pelophylax lessonae, assembly GCF_965119305.1. Classification (NCBI taxonomy): domain Eukaryota; kingdom Metazoa; phylum Chordata; class Amphibia; order Anura; family Ranidae; genus Pelophylax; species Pelophylax lessonae. The sequence goes on from NC_138779.1 coordinate 10,439,134, forward strand.
TGAAGGATGGGCAGCTAGATTGAAGTCCCCTCCAACCACCATGTGTGGGGATTCAAACCTGTCAAGAACTTCAAAAAATTGTCTAAAAAATGTGGCATGCGTGTCATTAGGTGCATACACAGAAGCTAAGGTAATAGCCTTGCCTGCAATACTCCCCTTAATAATCAAGAATCTGCTCTCTGGGTCACAGTACGTGGATGATATATCAAAAATTATACTATTACGTATAAAGATGGCAACTCCTCTAGTTTTATTATGGAAAGATGAACATTTAAACTGCTTGAAAGATTTATCGAAAAATTTAGGGTGTCTGTCAGTAGCAAAGTGCGTCTCCTGTAATAAAATTATGTCCGCTCCTAACCTTTTATAATGTTTGAAGGCCTTATTTCTTTTATTGGGGGAATTGAACCCTTGAACGTTGTGTGACAAAATTTTAATCCCCATAATTTATATTAGAAGGACTACATTCATACTGAAATTCCTGTAGGGTAAACTTTTGAGAAAAGGGAAAAATGACCAGATCCGAGTGTAAATAACCAAACAGGTAAAACCTCTGGGGAACCCAAGGAGTGGGCCCCAGTCTGATTGGGGGTTGAATCTCTGACTCGGTATAGTGTGAACCTCGCTCCCAATTAGGGGCTAGAAAAGTATAGAACAACCAAAATACTTGCATGTTGTATATAAAGACCTGAGAAAATGACTTTCTGTTAACAAACGAACATTTTTTGAAACAACAACTGATCAAATAAAAGAAGATCATACAAAAATTTTGAACCTGAGAAAATTTCTTGGAGATGGGCAGAAAAATAAAACCCATCCAAAAAAACATTACCGATTGGACAAAACCGTCCAAAAACCGCGTGCGGAAATCCGGGCACCGAAGGCGCGGAGAGACCCGGGGGACCATCCCCGCCTCGGGCGCACGGGCATCCGCAAAACGGTACATAGGGGACTGACACACGGGAGAGGAGAGAGAAAGGTAAACAAGCAAATTCAAGTAATTATATCAAGAGCGTTTAAACCATCAGATTGTCTTTGCAGACACACTAGTGGGCACAGTCACCCCAGCACAGCCGCCCCATGGTGGGGAGCGACCACACTAGGGCAAGGGCACACCAGCGTTCAAGAAATCCAAGGAGACACTCAAGTGAGATTTAGTGTATCACCAGGAATGCCTAGCTCTATAGTGGACATCCTCAGAAACCGCCGTCTCTAAAAGGATTCCGCCATCTTCGCTGATCTCTTCTGGTTGCTGGGGTGGACCAAGATGGCGACGGCCTAGGGGTGTTCTGAGGGCGAACCTCAGGAGCAGCTTCCAGTAGGCCCAGTTTGACTAGAAGTTCTTTTCCTTCCGCCAGGTTATACACCACGTAAACTGTGCCATTGTGAGGGACTGTCAGCTTGAAGGGAAAACCCCATCTGTATCGGATACGGGCTGCTTGTAACACAGAGGTGACCTCTTTCATCTTGCGCCGCCTTTCAAGTGTGGCCTGGGAAATATCGGGATAGATCTGTATGCGAGTGCCCTCCAATAAGATGTTGGGAGTGTTCCTGGAAGCTCGCAAAATATCCTCCTTGATTAGGAAGTCTTTGAGGCATAAAATAATGTCTCTTGGAGGCTTATCAGGAGGAGGTTTGGGGCGCAGGGCCCTGTGAATCCTGTCACAGGTGAAATCCGATTCCTGTTTGTCAGGCAGCAGGTCTTTGAAGAGCTTGGAAACTGCGGGGATCAGATCTGTAACTGTTTCAGGAATGCCTCTGAGGCGCAGGTTATTCCTGCGATTTCTATTGTCCAAGTCCTCCACTTGTGATTGTAACAAGCTATAGTTATCAGAAAGCAGCTCAAAGTCCTTTCTAAGGTCATTATGGGCGATAGAAAGTTCGTCGTGCTTGGTCTCCAGTAAATCTGTGCGGCCTCCCAAAGCGGCTATCTCCTGGGTTAGCGTATTAGTGGCCTTGTGAATTTCAGTTTGAAATTTGTCTGCTAATTTTTCATACATAGCAGCAAAACCTGCATCTAAATCCGCCTTTGTGACCATACATGAGTTCTCACGGGGAACTTGTTGAGGGCTGGGTTGTGAAGGTGGTTGAGCAGGAACTGCCTGAGGCGATGGAGGGCCTTGGGCGCCATCCTGAGACATCTTGGTGATTTCCTTTGTGCGGAGCAGATAGGTCGTCAGGGAGTGCTTTGGCGTGCCCCCCCGATTCTTTTTCTTGGCTGACGGCATGCACCAGGTGTTCCCCCGGGGGTGTTGAAAATTGTGAGCAAGTATAAGCTAAATTGGCCCCGGGGATCCAGCCGATCTCTCTCCCCTCCGAAAAACCTGCGCACTTAGCACTCGCTCATATCAGCGCCGAGCATTACTGCAATAATTGATGCATATATATTCAATACAGTGAAAGACATATATCTGCGTATGCCCAGGGTATTGAAACGAGTGATGCAAACAGGGTGCAATAATCTGCAGGTAGTATTTCACAGATGACAGTGAGGCAGACAAGGTGCAATACTCTGCAGGCACTATCTCCCGAATGACAGTGAGGCAGACAGGATGTAATATTCTGCAGGCAGTCCCGCACATATGACAGTGAGGCAGACAAGGTGTAATAGTCTGCAGGCAGTCCAGCTCATATGACAGTGAGGCAAATAGGGTGCAATAGCCTGCAGGCCGTACCGCTCAGATGACAGTGAGGCAGACAGTACTTTCAGGGAGATGGTGAGAGCTCACTACAGCAGTAGGTAATGATGGTATAAACCCAACTGTTACCTCTTCTTGTACAGGTTGTGATGAGCCTGCCAGTTATGGATGGCAATCCCAGGGGGAGATTAGGTGGGCTGCAGGCGGCTCAAGTCCCAGGATTAATTGATGCGTGCCCCACCTGTGTGGTATAGGCAGTGTGCTGGTGGCTCCAAATCTCCCCACGGTGGATATAGCAGGAGGGATGTAATACAGGGCAGCGCTGGGCCCGATCCAAGATGGCGACCGGGGCCTAGGATGAGAGCGCTGGAGCTCAGAGTATGGGATCCCAGGGGAGAGGAGCCTGATGGTTGTGGTGGTGGGATGGCAGGCGGAATGCCCCCCTTGAGCCGTGTCCTACCTTACAGGGATTGCAGCGTCCCGATTACACCTCCGGAGGCGGCCGCCGTGCGGTACTCGAGGCCGCGGCTTCAATCACGGAGGTAGGCCGCAAACGACCGTGCGGTCAGCCCGCTCGCATCCCCGCAAGAGAGGCCTCAAAATGTTTGCGGGGAAGCGGGCAATCCAGCAAAGGTAATATTATGGCCGTGGGGGCCAGGATTGCAGAGATATCCGCGTGGATACAATGTAGGCCTCGGAGCTCTGTGGAGATACGTCCGCACGGCCTCACGTCCAGGACACGCCCTGAACCCTAATTCTAACCCTATCCCTAAATCTAACCCTATCGTCATCCCTAATCCTAATTCTAACTCTAACCCTATCTCCAACCCTAACACTAATTCTCTATCTCTCTCTATCCCTAACCCTAATTCTAACTCTAACCCTATCTCTAACCCTATCTCTAACCATATCTCTAACCCTATCTCTAACCATATCTCTAACCCTATCTCCAACCCTAACCCTTTTCTAACTCTAACCCTATCTCCAACCCTAACACTTATTCTAACCCTAACATCAATCCTAACTCTAACCCGATCTCCAACCCTGAACCCTAACTCTAACCCTATGCCTAATTCTATCTCTAACTCTAACCCTATCATCATCCCTAATCCTAATTTTAACTAACCATATCTCTAACCCTAACTCCAACCCTAACCATTTTTCTAACTCTAACCCTATCTCCAACCCTAACACTAATTCTAACCCTAACACTCATTCTAACCCTATCTTCATCCCTTACCCTAATTCTATCTCTAACCCTATCTCTATCTCCAATGCAAATTCTATGTCTAACCCTAATTATCTCTAACCCTAATTCTTACTCTAACCCTATCTCTATTTCCAACCCTAATTCTAACTCTCTCTCCATCCCTAACCCTAATTCTAACTCTTTCTCTATCTCCAACCCTAACCCTAAATCTAAATCTTTCTCCAACTCTAACCCTATCTCTTACCCCAATTCTAATCCTAATCCTAACCCTTTCTCTATCTCCTACCATAACCCTAATTCTAAATCTTTCTCTAACTCTAACCCTATCTCTTACCCCAAATTCTAATCCTAATCCTAACCCTTTCTCTATCTCCAACCCTAACCCTAAATCTTTCTCCAACCCTAACCCTATTTCTAACCCCAATTCGAATCCTAACCCTTTCTCTATCTCCAACCCTAACCCTAAATCTAAATCTTGCTCCAACCCTAACCCTATCTCTTACCCCAATTCTAATCCTAATCCTTTCTCTAGCTCCAACCCTAACCCTAAATCTTTCTCCAACCCTAACCCTATCTCTAACCCTAATTAACCCTTTCTCTATCTCCAACCCTAACCCTAATTCTAACCCTTTCTCTATCTCCAACCCAAACCCTAAATCTTTCTCAAACCCTAACCCGATCTCTAACCCTAATTAACCCTTTATCTCCAACCCTAACCCTAATTCTTACCCTTTCTCTATCTCCAACACTAACCCTAAATCTTTCTCCAACCCTAACCCTATCTCTAACCCTAATTAACCCTTTCTCTATTTCCAACCCTAACCCTAATTCTAACCCTTTCTCTATCTCCAACATTAACCCTAAATCTTTCTCCAGCCCTAACCCTATCTCTAACCCTAATTCTAATCCTAATTCTAACCCTTTCTCTATCTCCAACCCTAACCCTAAATCTTTCTCCAACCCTAACCCTATCTCTAACCCTAATTAACCCTTTCTCTATCTCCAACCCTAACCCTAATTCTAACCCTTTCTCTATCTCCAACCCTAACCCTAATTCTAACCCTTTCTCTATCTCCAACCCAAACCCTAAATCTTTCTCAAACCCTAACCCGATCTCTAACCCTAATTAACCCTTTATCTCCAACCCTAACCCTAATTCTAACCATTTCTCTATCTCCAACCCTAACCCTAAATCTTTCTCCAACCCTAACCATATCTTTAACCCTAATTCTAATCATAATTCTTACCCTTTCTCTATCTCCAACATTAACCCTAAATCTTTCTCCAGCCCTAACCCTATCTCTAACCCTAATTCTAACCCTTTCTCTATTTCCAACCCTAACCCGAAATCTGTCTCCAACCCTAACCCTATCTCTAACCCTAATTAACCCTTTCTCTATCTCCAACCCTAACCCCAATTCTAACCCCATCTCTAACCCTAAACCTAACTCTATCTCTAATCCTAACCTTAATTCTAACTCTAACCCTATCTCTATCTCCAACCCTAACCCTTATTCTAGCTCTCTCTCCAACCCTAACCCTATCTCCATCTTTAACTCTAACATTTACCCTAACCCTTACATAGTTACATAGTTAGTGAGGTTGAAAAAAGACATCAGTCCATCCAGTTCAACCTATGATGTGTGTGTGTGTTTGCTTTTAACCGTACATTGTATACCCCTGTATGTTGTGATCTCTAAGGTGCCCATCTAATCATTTTTTGAAACTATCAATGCTCCCTGCTGATACGACTGCTTGTGGAAGAGAGTTCCACATCCTTACCGCTCTTACAGTGAAGAACCCCTTACGCATTTTAAGGTTAAACCGCCCTTCCTCTAGTTTTAGTGAGTGGCCACGTGTCTTATCGTATCTCCTTTCTCTGAATAGTTTGTTCCTTATGCTAGGGTCGCCAGTACAGTATTTGTACATTGATATCATATCCCCCCTCAATCGTCTCTTCTCCAGAGAGAATAAGTTCAGTTCTTGTAGTCTTTCCTCATAGCTGATGTCCTCCATTCCCCTAATTATTTTTGTTGCCCTTTTCTGGACTCTTTCCAATTCCAGCACATCCTTCCTGAGGACCGGTGCCCAGAACTGGACAGCATACTCCAGATGTGGCCAGACCAGAGTCTTGTAGAGTGGGAGAATAATCTCTTTATTTCTGGAGTGAATCCCCTTTTTTATACATCCCAGTATTCTGTTGACTTTGCTTGCAGCTGCTTGGCATTGCATGCCACTGCCAAGCCTGTTGTCTACCAGTACCCCCAGGTCTTTTTCCATCCTAGACTCCCCCAGAGGTTCCCCCCCAATTGAGTAGCTTGCTTTCTGGTTTCTGGCCCCCAAGTGCATTACTTTACATTTTTCAACATTAAACCTCATCTGCCATGTAGTTGCCCACCCCGTTATTTTGTTCAGGTCCGCTTGCAAGGTTTCCACATCCTGCATAGAAGATATTGGCATGCTTAGTTTAGTATCATCCGCAAATACTGAGATTGTACTCGATATCCCCTCCTCTAGATCATTTATGAATAAATTAAACAGGATTGGTCCCAGGACCGAACCCTGTGGGACCCCACTTTCCACACCCGCCCAGTCCGAGTACTCCCCGTTAATCATCACCCTCTGGACTCTCCCCTGGAGGCAGTTCTCTATCCAGGTACTCGCCTTATGGTCCATACCTACCTTCCTTAGTTTGTACAGTAAGCGTTTGTGGGGAACGGTGTCAAAGGCCTTTGCAAAGTCCAGATACACCACATCCACAGGCTTTCCCTTATCTAGGTGGCAGCTCACTTCATCGTAGAAGGTTAATAGATTGGTTTGGCAAGAACGATTTTTCATGAATCCATGCTGATTACTACTAATAATACAGTTTTCATTACTAAAGTCTTGTATGTGGTCCCTTAACATCCCCTCCAAAATCTTGCAGACTACAGATGTTAGGCTGACAGGTCTATAGTTACCCGGGATAAACCTCGGCCCCTTTTTAAATATTGGTACTACGTTGGCCTTTTTCCAATCGGCTGGCACCATACCCGTCTGTAAACTATCCTTAAAGATCAAGAATAATGGTCTAGCAATCCCCTGGCTGAGCTCTTTAAGAACCCTCGGGTGCAAGCCATCCGGTCCCGGTGATTTATTTATGTTAAGTTTCTCTAGTTTAGCTCTAAGTCTATCTTCAGTTAGCCATGGCGGTATTTCCTGAGGTGTGTTGTTTAATTTGGCCATACAAGCTGGGTTCGTGTAGCCCCCCGATTCTTTTGTGAAGACTGAAGAGAAGAAATTATTTAACACTTCCGCCTTTTCCCTGTCCTCAGTGGCCATATTTCCTTTGTCATCTTTTATGGGGCCAATGTGTTCTGGCCTCGCTTTCTTACTGTTTATATACTTAAAGAACTTCTTGGGGTTCTTTTTACTCTCCTCCGCTATATGTCTCTCGTGTTCTATTTTAGCTGCCCTGATTTCATCTTTACATTTCTTATTACACTCTTTGTAATGCTTAAATGCTGCCAATGACCCCTCAGTCTTGTATTTTTTAAAAGCCTTTCCTTTAGCACTAATATACATTTTTATGTTGGAGTTTAGCCACCAAGGGTTTAGTTTTGCTCTTTTAAATTTATTTCCCTGTGGAATGCACTGGCCAACCCCCTTGTTAAGTATGCTCTTGAAGCACTCCCATTTTTCCTCCGTGTTCTTTGTTCCCAGGGTTCTATCCCATTTGATATTTTCTAGCAGCGAGCGCAGTTTTGGGAAGTTGGCTCTTTTGAAATTCAGCGTCCTTATATTACCCCTCTGCTTCCTATAACTGTAATTAATACTGAAACTTATTGACTTAACTCTAAGTACAGCAGAAAGATGTAGTGCTGCCGCACATGTCCCTAACAACCAAGGTAGTCATCGCTTGGTAGGACGTGGGCAGGCGACCGCACAGCTTTCTGCTTTTCCGGCAATAGTTTCACATAGCTGTTCACCTAGGTGCAGGAAGTAGGAAGAGGAGAGAGCAGTGCGGTCTGTTCTCTCTCTATCCTCGCAGAGTCCCAGTGCACCGGAATTAACAACATAGAAGCGCTCAGACCGGGATGCGGCCGATGCACCCCTGAGGACTCTTTGCAGCACCCCTGTTGAAAATCCCTGATCTCTGTACATTGAAGGGATTATAACAAACTTTGTAGCAGGTTCCTACCTTTTGTTATTCTGAAGAAATAGTTGTTTTTTTCTCTGTGTACATGTGCACAGTGAATGTGAATGGGCGTGACATTATAATTCAATCAGCTGCTGCACTTGCAGGGCTCCAATGAGGAAAGTGACAGAGTTTGCATCCTTTTAGATGTGATTTCCCTTTGGGAGTATCTCACCAAAGATGACATTTATGTTGCAGGGGATGCCTAAAATCTGACTTGAATTTTAGTGCAGACTTCTAGGAAAATCAGTGAGCCAATCACACAAGCAGGAAATTACATTTCGGGGCTTGCTGGCTTCTGTATACCATCGGTTTACACAACGCCTCCAGGCGGCCATATTGCATTTTACAGAAAATGAAAAAAGACAATTTTTAATAACATTCAAATACAATATGACTTGTGTAGCAGTTGTATATGTTATAATATTTTTCCCATGAAAGTGGAGTTACCCTTTAAAGCTAAATGCCAGCCAAACAGCTGAATATACAGTTTAAATACAAACACCGGAGCCCTTTTACCTGCTAATAAATGTGCAATTCCATCCAGCCAGTTCTGAGATTTACACAGCCCTGGCTGACCATAGAGCCAGGTTGGTGACCTGACGTTTGTGCACTGTGGTTACAACCTTGGTCACCACCTTACCTTCAAGGTGTGAAATCAAAGTCAGCCCCTGTTCACTGGGACCTGGAAAGAAGTTGAGATCACTGGAGTAGTGGTGTAGTAGAGGTGTAGTGGTGGCATAGAAGAGGTGTAGTGGTGTTGTAGTGCAGGGGTAGTGGTGTTGTAGTGGAGGGGTAGTGGTGGCATAGTAGATGTGTAGTGGCTGTGTAGTAGAGGTGTAGTAGCGGCGTAGTGGTGTTGTAGTAAAGGTGTAGTGGTGGCATAGTAGAGGTGTAGTGGTGGCATAGTAGAGGTGTAGTGGTGGCATAGTAGAGGTGTAGTGGCGGCATAGTAGTAGAAGTGAAGTGGTGGCATAGAAGAGGTGTAGTGGCAGCGTACTGAAGGTGTAGTGGCAGTGTAGTGGTGTTGTAGAAGAGGTGTAGTGGTGGCATAGTAGCAGTGTAGTGGTGGCGCAGTAGAGGTGTTGTGGCGGCTTACTAGAGGTGTAGTGGCAGTGTAGTAGTGTTGTAGAAGAGGTGTAGTGGTGGCATAGTAGAGGTGTAGTGGTGGCATAGTGGTGTAGTGGAGTTGTAGTCAAGGTGTAGTGGCATTTTAGTAAAGGTGTAGTAGCAGTGTAGTGGTGGTGTAGTAGAGGGGTAGTGGCATTGTAGTAGAGGTGTAGTGGCAGTGTAGTTAAGGTGTAGCTGTGTTGTAGTAGAGGTGTAGTGGTGTTGTAGTAGAGGTGTAGTAGCAGTGTAGTGGTGTTGTAGTAAAGGTGTAGTGGTGTTGTAGAAAAGATATAGTGGTGGCGTAGTAGAGGTGTTATGGTGTTGTAGTAGAGGTGAAGTAGTGGTGTAGTAGTAGTGTAGTGGGGGCGTAGTAGCAGTTGTGCAGTAGAGGTGTAGTGGTGGCATTGTACTAGAGGTGTAGTGGCGGCATAGTGGTGTTGTAGTCGAGGTGTAGTGGTGTTGTAGTAGAGGTGTAGTGGTGTTTTAGTAGAGGTGAAGTAGCAGTGTAGTGGTGGTGTATTAAAGGTGTAGTGGTGGTGTAGTAGAGAGCTTTAGTGGTGGCGTAGTAGCGGTGTAGTAGTGGTGCAGTAGAGCTGTAGTGGCAGTGTCTAATACAGTGATTTCCAGCTTCTAGTTGGATCCCACAGGTATGGAGTTTTCATAATTACATTGGTTCAAGCAGGAACAATGTAACTATAAATAAAATTTCCATTTACAATGAACATATAACTGTATCTATGTTTTGGATCTGCCTTGCATTCAGCGTTAAAACTTCATTTAGACTGATCCCTTTGTACTCGGCGGCGGATCAGACATCGTGTTCTGACCATGTGCAGTCCGCCTGATGAAAATGAACACCTCGTTGGTTGCTATGGTTTCCCAGTATATTTTCTGTTCGCTCGGTTTTATTAAAAACATTTTAATGGGCTTCACAGATCACTCGCCCAGATACCCTGAGAGACGTGATTAAACCGTATTCCAGGAATAAAAAACACGGCCGCATTACATAATGGATTTGCAGCCTTTTTTTCCTCAAAATCATTAGATATCAATATTCACCTCATTCCGCCTCCCAGCAAGACGCAGCTTGTGAGTTTAAATCAATCGTTTCATTTTTTTTTTCTCCCACCAAATTAATTTTTAGGGTACGATGTTTGTTTTATTCATCAGAACTGACTTTAAACTGAACAAACATGAAGAGAATATATTTTTAATGATAGAAATAGAAACGACACGGAAGAAGAACTGGAATAAATTGGCATCAAAAGCGATGTAAACTCAAAACTGAAAGACATTTTGTTTGCTAAAACCTTGTGCTTTTTTTTTTTTTATATTTTTTTTTTGGCTTTTTATTCCTTTGTTGCATCTCAGTGCGACCGATCTCTTGGAGTCTCAGGCTTTATCTGGCGCTTTTTGTTTACAAGTTTAAATCAGTATTTTTTGATAGAAAATCAAATATATCCCCCAAACACATCATCTTTCACAGTTTACAAAACAAAAATTCGGGTAAATATTGTGTTTTTTTTTTTTTTAAATTCATTAAAGTGTATTTTTTCCCAAAAAAATGCATTTGCAATACCGCTGCGCAAATACTGTGTGACAACAAATTGCAACGATCGCCATTTTATTCCCTAGGCCTTTCCTAAAAATAAATTATATAAAAAAAAAATATATATATATATATTTATATAATTTTTTTTAGGAAAGGCCTAGGGAATAAAATGGCGATCGTTGCAATTTTTGTATGTCCCACAGCATTTGCGCAGCGGCATTGCAAACGCATTTTTTTGGGAAAAAATACACTTTTATGAATTACAAAAAAAAAAAAAAAAACACAATATTTACCCCAATTTTTGTTTTGTAAACTGTGAAAGATGTTACACTGAGTAAATAGATACCTAACATGTCACGCTTTAAAATTGCGCACGCTCGTGGAATGGCGACAAACTACGCTACTTAAAAATCTCAGAGGCGACGCTTTAAATGCCTTTACAGGTTACTTGTTTAGAGTTATAGATGAGGACTAGCGCTACAATTATTGCGCTCGCTGTAACGTTCGTGACACTACCTCACGTGTGCTACGAACTCCATTTACATATGCGGGTGTGACTTACGTATGCGTACACTTCACTTTTATTACTTTTATTCCTATTACAAGGAATGTAAACATCCTCTGTAAGAGAAATACAGATGACAGGTCCTCTTTATAGAGAGATCTGAGATCAAAAAATCCCAAATCTCTTCTTTACCTTTAAAAGTAAAAGATAAAAAAAACTGAATTTTTGTAAAATCTTACCTGTAAAACTCCTTTCTCTGAGTCCTCCGACAGTCGCCGCCTCTTCATATTCGTCACAATGGGGTTATTGACCTTTGCTCCGTAGGAGTAGCTAGGCAACAGAATATGTTAATATCAAAGCTTTTAGCATACCCCACCCCTAGGGGGTGGTCCCCTCAGTCAATACCCTCCTGCTTCCTGCATTCCTACCTCAGTTTCAGTAGTATAGCAGTAGAGTACATAAACAAACCCCAAAAGAGGGGTGGGGGCAGCGACTGTCGGAGGACTCAGAGAAAGGAATTTTACAGGTAAGATTTTACAAAAATTCAGTTTTCTCTTACGTCCTCCGACAGTCGCCGCCTCTTCATATTCGTCACAATGGGGACGTCCCAAAGCAGTGTAGACATGAGGGGTGGGAAACCAGCAGCCGCGCCTAAGGCAACACAATACCCACATCAGAGAAAGGAAGCTTACCAAAGGAAGGAAACCAACTGGGCAACATGAAAAAACTTGCTCAACAGGAGCAACAACCCAGGAAAACAAATAACCTAGGGATAAAAAACATCCCAACAGCCAAGGGTCCAAGAAAAAAACCAGGAACCCTAAGGCACCGCCGCACAAAGAACCTTGCGGCCAAAGGAAGCATATGCCGATGCCTGAATATCCACTTTGTAGAATTTTGAGAAGGTGTGAACGGACGACCAAGTCGCCGCCTTACACACCTGGGCTACAGAAGCCCGATGATGACAGGCCCAAGACGTACTCAGAGACCTTGTAGAGTGCGCCTTCACAGGCATGGGGGGAACTTTCCCCTTCAAAGCATAAGCCTGTTCAATGACCTGTCTGATCCATTTGGCGATGGCAGAAGCCGACACCGCCATGCCCTTCCGAGGCCCCTCTGGAAGAACAAATAGAGAATCCGTCTTGCGAAAGGATTCAGTCGATGACAGGTAAACCTTGATCGCCCGAACAACATCCAAGGAATGCAAAGCCACCTCCTTTGGATGTTTAGGCTTTGCGCAAAGCAAAGGCAAGACAATGTCCTCATTCAGGTGAAATTCCGAAATCCTTTTTGGAAGGAAAGACGGGTTAGGTCGCAAGACCACCTTATCCAAGTGAACCACCAAATACGGAGATCTGCAGGACAAAGCAGCCAGCTCCGACACCCTACGAGCCGAGGTGATTGCCACCAAAAAGGCGACCTTCTTGGACAACATGGACAACGAGATCTCCCTGATTTTTTCAAAGGGAGCATGTTGCAACACGGACAGAACAAGATTCAAGTCCCATGGAGGCAAAGGCTCCCTCCTAGGAGGGACCAGATGCCGCACCCCCTGAACAAAGGTGCCAACCAAAGAATTAGACGCCACAGGGCGTTGAAAGAGAACGGCCAGAACAGAAATCTGACCCTTAATCGTGGCCAACGCCAAACGCTGGTCCACGCCCGTTTGAAGAAAAGCCAACACCCTTGATACCGAGTATGAGCGAGGGGAATACCCCCTGGACTCACACCAAGCAAAATAGGCCTTCCAAGTACGGTAGTAAACCTTCCACGAAGAGGACTTTCTAGCCTTGATCAAAGTGTGAATGACCTCAGGGGAGAGACCCCTATCCTTCAGGATCTGGGTTTCAACAGCCAGGCCGTAAAAGCCAGCGACTGTAAAGCAGGATGGAATATCGGCCCTTGAGACAGGAGATCTTCTCGAAGAGGCAGACGCCACGGAGCGTCGACCGCCAGATTCACGAGGTCTGCGTACCAAGACCGGCGAGGCCAGTCTGGTGCCACCAGAATCACCGTTTTCGGTTCCGAGGTCAACCTGCGAAGGAACCTGGACAGTAGCTGAATCGGTGGAAAGGCATACATCAGACGATACTGATGCCAGGGCGCCACAAACGCGTCTGAGGCGTCTGCCCGAGGATCGCGCGTCCTTGCCACGAACCTTTCCACCTTGTTGTTTAGACGAGACGCGAACAGGTCCACATCTGGGGACCCCCACTTCTCGCACAATATCAGAAAAACATCCGGGTGAAGGGACCATTCTCCCTGGTCCAGGGTCTGGCGGCTCAGATAATCCGCCTGCCAGTTCTCCACCCCCGGAATGTGAACAGCAGATATTGCCGGGACATGCGTCTCGGCCCAAGATAGAATGTCGGCTACTTCCCGAGCCGCTCGGGCACTCCTGGTGGCGGCCCTGCAGCCTGTCCGACCAACGCCGAAGGCAGAGATTTATCGCTCGCAATTCCAGAATGTTGATCGGAAGGGAGGACTCCTCCTCCGAACAAGTTCCCTGGGCAGACAGAACGCCCAGAACACCACCCCAGCCCGACAGGCTGGCATCCGTGGTGATCACTGTCCACGAGCAAGGGCGAAAGGACTTGCCCCCCGACACCGCCGGGGACTGGAGCCACCACAGAAGCTCCCTTCTGGCGCGATGACTCAATGAAATCTGGAGATCCAGAGATTGCGGTGTCCGTCCCACCTGGCCAGAATCTCCCTTTGGAGACCCCGCGTGTGAAACTGGGCAAAGGGTATCGCCTCGAAAGCCGAGACCATCAGCCCCAGACACCTCATGCACGTCCGGAGGGACGAGTACTGAACGTCCCTGAGGGACCCGACTTCTTCCTGAAGCTTCCGGAGCTTGTCTTCCGGCAGGAAGACCTTCGCCTGAACAGAGTCCAGGATCATTCCCAGGTAAGGAAGACGAACCGACGGACACAGCGTCGACTTTGGAAAATTTATCGTCCAACCGAACTCCTGCAGAGTCTGCATCGTGATGGACAGGTCGTTCACCAGGCCCTGACTGGTCGCAGACCGAACCAGAATGTCGTCCAGATACCCCAGGACCGAGATGCCCTGGGCTCTCAACAAAGCCAGAACCGGCGCAAGCACCTTGGTGAAAACCCGCGGAGCCGAAGCGAGACCAAAAGGTAACGCCACGCATTGGTAGTGATCCTCCGCAACGGCGAATCGAAGGTACTGCTGGTGACCCTCGAAAATGGGGATGTGAAGGTACGCATCCTTCAAGTCGATGGAGGCCATGAATTCCCCCGGAACCAGGGCAGCCACCACTGATCGCAGGGATGCCATGCGAAACTTGCGAAACCGCACAAAGCGGTTCAGAGCTTTTAAGTCCAGAATCGGACGTACCTTGCCCTCCTTTCTGGGCACAGTGAACAGATTTGAATAGAACCCCCGAAATCTGTCCCGATGAGGCACCGGAATCACCACTCCCTGAGCCCGCAGGTCCCGCACCGCCAGGTGCAGATCCCGCAATCGCTCCGGAGACAGCTGAAGATTTCAGGGGAAAAAAAATCTGCCCGCCGGCCGAGAAAGAAACTCGATCTTGTATCCAGATCGAACGATTTCCTGAACCCAGCTGTCCCGAACGCGGGCCAGCCAGGGTTGAAGAAAACCGAGCAAACGTCCCCCCCACCCCAGAACTGGATGAGGGCGCCCCTTCAGGCCGTATTGTTATGGGCAGCGGACCCGGACTGGCCGGACTTCTGCTTACCTGCCCACGGCTTTTTCTGGGAGCCTTGTCCCTTGAAGGGCTTACCCTTATAGTGCGACCGAAAGGCACGAAAGGACCCCTGAGAGGGTCTAAACTAAGTATTCTTCTTACCGCGAACAAACTTAGACTTGTGAGTCTGGGGCAAAAGAGTACTCTTACCCCCAGAAATACCCTTTATCAGAGTATCCAAAGATTCGCCAAAAAGGCGAGATCCCGCGTAAGTCAAATTAGCCAAAGTCTTGCGAGAAGATTGGTCAACAGACCAACATTTCAGCCAGATCAGGCGACGGTTCAACACCGCCACACTCTGCAGACGCGCAGCCAAAGGGACCATATCTAGGTCCGCATCACACAAATACATGACACCCTGATGAATCTGATCCACCATAGCCAATGTTGACGGCGAAGCAGAGTCAGCCACCAGGGTGCGCCTGAGCACCTGCGTCCAATCGGCAATAGCCTGGGCTGCCATAATGGAAGCAAAAATAGGCTTCAGCATAGAGCCCGCAACCGTATAAGAGTGACGGGCCAGAGACTCCAATCTCCTGTCCGTAGGGTCCCGGAACACCGGGGTATCCTCAGCAGGGATCGCAGTGGATTTATTCAAAATCGCAACCGCGTGATCCACCAGAGGCGGCACACTCCAACGCTCATTAGTAGCTGGTGTAAAAGGATAACGCAGCTTGAACCTACATGGCACAGCAAAAGGCTTCTTTATGTTACGCCATTGCTCCTCAACAGCGCGCTGAAATTCCGTAGAACAAGGAAAAACCTGCGACATTGTGCGTTTCCGTTGCGTCCCGTACGAGGACATCAAAACAGGAGGACACGGTTCATCCTCCAAATGCAGCGTTTGTTTGATAGAAGCAACCAACTCATCCATGAGTGCAAGCTCCTCAGACGAGCCAGGGGGAGAACTATCAACCCCTTCCACCTCAGCCTCCCCTTCAGACCCCGCAAGGTCTAGAGATGAACGAGACCCTGAGAAGGGCACTCCAGCCATAGCATCCCCATCGCCCTCTGAATCAGAGGAAATTGACACTCTGGGCCTTTTTGTGGATCGATCAGCCACCAGCATCTGCACCTGAGCAGCTAGGTTAGCCACAATAGTAGCCAGATCAGCCCCCTCGGGGGAAGCAGCAGCCCCTTGGCCCCCTACCAAGGAGGGAGGAAACTTGCTTTCCTGAGAATCCATGCCCCAGTAACTTAGGAAAAAAAGGAGTACTGCCCCTTTAAGGTCGCGGCGATCGTAGCCCACCGCACTCACAGAATACACTGACCCCCACAGGGATAGTAATACAAGGCAAGGAATACAGGAATATGGAAAGGTAAAACCTGGAGAGATCACACAGGCTGCTGCACCGATCGCTGTCCCAGAGGAAAAGGAAGTGATGCAAGACTGACCGCCCTTATGAAGCCTATATAAAGGCTACACAAACATGGCCGCTGGCTGAGGCTCCATAGGCAGATACAGAAAAACAGTGCTGACATGAGGCCGAATCGATCGCTGCCAAAATGGCGGCGCTTGGCGCCAAAAATGCCGCTCTTTCCACACAGGACCGGCCACCATAGCTAGCTGTAAAAAAATGGCGGACCGCAGCAGCGGTCGCCGCACAGTATGCTCCAAAAACTCTGCACAAGCATGTCACACATAGCATACAGCATGTCTCACAGAACTCTCAGCCTGTTACACAGAGCAGAGCAGGAGAGCCCCCCCTCTTCAGCCCACAGAAAGGCAGCTAGTACTGACAGGGAGCTCAAAGATTTTTCACAGACATGCAGGGTCCCACAGTCCCAGACTGACACCCAAGACATACAGGTCCCCACACAGAATACACTTACCATCCGGATGGCGTGGGGAACCCGCACAGGCGATCAAACCGCTGCACTAGGGACAGGGAGAGTCGCAGCCAGGACGCAGTGGAACTGCGGTGCGAAACCACAAATAGCGTCCGGTGAGGTAGCCACCTCACCGCAGCATCCCTGCAGCGAACAGGGATGGGTCGTTCACAAATGCCAGGGAAACCTGAGCTGAACGCTCGATGGCAGGCTGGGAAGCCACTGGCCCTGAACCCCGGGTACCCAGGGAGGCCAGCCCGAGACCCAGCTCCGCATGATCATCTTCATCCGAAGAACTAAACTAATGCTGAAAAATAACACCTAAGTAAAGAATAGAAAACACTTGAAATAAAATCAAAAAAGAGAATAGAGGCTGAGACTGAAATCCCAGCACAGGGAAGCCTGCTAACTCCTGAGCTAGACAAATGAAACTGAGGTAGGAATGCAGGAAGCAGGAGGGTATTGACTGAGGGGACCGCCCCCTAGGGGTGGGGTATGCTAAAAGCTTTGATATTAACATATTCTGTTGCCTAGCTACTCCTACGGAGCAAAGGTCAATAACCCCATTGTGACGAATATGAAGAGGCGGCGACTGTCGGAGGACGTAAGAGAAAATGGTCTTTTGCTTAAAGCGGAGTTGCAGCCTTTTCTGTGTTTATTAAAAGTCAGCAGCTACAAAAGGTGTATCTACTGACTTTTAATAAACACACACTCACCTGTCCCAGGATCAAGCAATGCG
This sequence comes from Pelophylax lessonae, assembly GCF_965119305.1. Classification (NCBI taxonomy): domain Eukaryota; kingdom Metazoa; phylum Chordata; class Amphibia; order Anura; family Ranidae; genus Pelophylax; species Pelophylax lessonae. The sequence goes on from NC_138779.1 coordinate 10,456,635, forward strand.
GCCGCCCGAAGTCGCGATCCTCTCCCTCTGGTCTCAGCGGCGCCGGCATCACTAGTGTGGACATTTGACTGTGACAGCTTGCAGCTTCGCAGCCAGGTGCGCACTGCGCATGTGCAAGTCCGCGGCGCTTCTGAGTGGAAGTGGGAGCGGGTACAATCAATGTCATCAGTTCTAGGAGACCATTGGTAATACAAATCCTTAACAAATAACAAATATTTTATTTTATCTTTTCATGTGACAACACTGAAGAAATGACACTTTGCTACAATGTAAAGTAGTGAGTGTACAGCTTGTATAACAGTGTAAATTTGCTGTCCCCTCAAAATAACTCAACACACAGCCATTAATGTCTAAACCGCTGGCAACAAAAGTGAGTACACCCCTAAGTGACAATGTCCAAATTGGGCCCAAAGTGTCAATATTTTGTGTGGCCGCCATTATTTTCCAGCACTGCCTTAACCCTCTTGGGCATGGAGTTCACCAGAGCTTCACAGGTTCCCACTGGAGTCCTCTTCCACTCCTCCATGATGACATCACAGAGCTGGTGGATTTTAGAGACCTTGCACTCCTCCACCTTCCGTTTGAGGATGCCCCACAGATGCTGAATAGGGTTTAGGTCTGGAGACATGCTTGGCCAGTCCATCGCCTTTACCCTCAGCTTCTTTAGCAAGGCAGTGGTCATCTTTGAGGTGTGTTTGGGGTCGTTATCATGTTGAAATACTGCGCTGTGGCCCAGTCTTTGAAGGGAGGGGATCATTCTCTGCTTCAGTATGTCACAGTACATGTTGGCATTCATGGTTCCCTCAATGAACTGTAGCTCCCCAGTGCTGGCAGCACTCATGCAGCCCCAGACCATGACACTCCCACCACCATGCTTGTCTGTAGGCAAGACACACTTGTCTTCTTACTTCTCACCTTGTTGCCGCAACACACGCTTGATACCATCTGAACCAAATAAGTTTATCTTGGTCTCATCAGACCACAGGACATGGTTTCAGTAATCCACATCCTTAGTCTGCTTGTTTTTAGCAAAGAGGCTTCCTTCTGGGATGACAGCCATGCAGACCAATTTGATGCAGTGTGCAGCGTATGGTCTGAACACTGACAGGCTGACCCCCCACCCCTTCAACCTCTGCAGCAATGCTGGCAGCACTCATACGACTATTTTCCAAAGACAACCTCTGGATATGACACTGAGCATGTGCACTCAACTTCTTTGGTGGACCATGGCGAGGCCTGTTCTGAGTGGAACCTGTCCTGCTAAACTGCTGTATGCTCTTGGCCACCGGGCTGCAGTTCAGTTTCAGGGTCTTGGCAATCTTCTTATAGCCTAGGCCATCTTTATGTAGAGCAACAATTTTTTTTTCAGATCCTCAGAGAGTTCTTTGCCATGAGGTGCCATGTGGAACTTCCAGTGACCAGTATGAGAGAGTGAGAGCGATAACACCAAATTTACCACACCTGCTCCCCATTCACATCTGAGACCTTGTAACACTAATGAGTCACATGACACCAGGGAGGGAAAATGGCTAATTGGGTCCACTTTGGACATTGTCCCTTAGGGGTGTACTCACTTTTGTTGCCAGTGGTTTAGACATTAATGGCTGTGTGTGCAGCTATTTTGATTTACACTGTTATACAAGCTGTACACTCACTACTTTACATTGTAGCAAAGTGTCATTTCTTCAGTGTTGTCACATGAAAAGATAGAATAAAATATTTACAAAAATGTGAGGGGTGTACTCACTTTTGTGAGATACTGTAAGCTAGCTGTTTGCTTGGTGTTCAGCTTTTAAGACACCAGTATGCCATTCAGCTTGCAAGCAATTATGCCATAATGATATAGCAACTGGGGGAGGAGTTGGCCTGTGCTGGATGTCCTTAGTGTAGGCACACAGAGCAAGACTAATACAAACATCAATGCTGACAGGGAGGGGTTAAGGAGAGGAACTCTGACTGCTCCAAAAAGCATTACATTTGTGCAGCTGCACAATAAAAGGTTTACAATTTACAATTGCTTCATGCAGCTAGGAGGAGGATTAAATTATGCCGTGCATCCCCAGGAAAGGATTAGAAGAGATGCTGTGTCAGGCAGAGGAAACATTAAAAATAGGGCTGTGCTACGCCAAACTGATTACGGATTTCTTTTAATGCCTTAATTCAAGATGGCGCTGATGTATTATCGATTACCCACAATATAAACTAAGTACTTGGGTCTGAACTAAAACATTTACTCTGGTTCCTAATGTCCATATGGAGGTCTGTCACTTTGTCCTTTGTGTGGGGGGGGGCCTGAAATGACTACGCCAGCTAACAAGAGGCACCCCCAGTCATCTAATGCAGGGGTTCCCAACCCTCGGGCCGCTGACCGATCCATGGCCTGCTGGGAGCTGGGCCATGCAATGGGGATGGCGGCAAGCAGAGTAAGCTAGAACAGCCTGAACTGCCACCCTCCAACCACCAGAGGGCGACCGCTCCCCTTCCCTCACTGTGGTCAAGAAGAAGAAGAGGTAGGAGAGCCAGGCCGGGTACAGGATCTAAAAGCACTGGCGAGACCCAGGCTGCACGACTCCCTTGAGGTGACAGGCTGCAACCACCAGGGTGATAAGCTGCATCCCCCCCAGTTGACAAGCAGAAAACCCCCTTTATAACCCCCCGCAACAGGCTGCAACCACCACACAAATAACCAGTAACTGACCCCCAGATCCGTGGAGGGGTTCCCTTCCGAGCGGCTGGTCCCTTGTGTTGGAGAGGTTGGGGAGCACTGAACTAATGCACATCATCTTCCCTACATTTAGTACTGAGAATTGGCCCAAATAATGATGGCACACAAATAAAAGCATCATATAAAATCAAGGGAAACCCAACTTTTAGTTATTTAAAGCTAAAGTGCAAGAATTCGGCCACTTTGTAAAATGCGCAGTCACACGATGAGTGAAGTCCAGTGTGGTGCATGCCGCCTGGTGGACTTATCTCTTTAATTTGCATCTGGCTGTTTTATGGAGCTCCGGAGGATAGCTATCACTACACTCCAGGGCTCTGCAAGGAGAGACTTTGCTCTCTCATGCAGCATCAGCTCTCCCTGCCCCTCCCCTCTGCTATCCATTCACAGAAGCCTTTGTATTTGGTGAATGAGTTCACCAAATACAAAGCAGTCTTTGTAAAATGTGCACGCACACTATGAGCTATAAGTCTAATGTGGTGCAAGCCACCTGGTGGACATTTCTCCTTAATTAACAATGGACTGGTTTATGGAGCTCCGGGAGGATAGCTATCTCTACACTCCAGGGCTCTGAAAGGAGAGACTTTGCTCTTTCATACAACATCAGCTCTGCCTGCCCCTCCCCTCTCCTGTCCACTCACAGAAGCCTTTGTATTTTATAAAAGAGTTCACCAAATACAAAGTAGTCTTTGTAAAATGTGCAAGCACACTATGAGCTATAAGTCTAATGTGGTGCAAGCCACCTGGTGGACATTTCTCCTTAATTACCATCTGACTGGTTTATGGAGCTCCGGGAGGATAGCTATCCCTACACTCCAGGGCTCTTAAAGGAGAGACTCTGCTCTCTAATACAGCTTCAGCTCTGTCTGCCCCTCCCCCCAGCTGTCCATTCACAGAAGCCTTTATATTTTGTAAAATGAGTTCACATATTACAAAGCAATCTGTGATTGAGGCAGGAGGAAGTGGGCATAGAAGCTGCATTTGAAGCTAAGGGAGATGAGACCAGAAGCTCCATGAAACTGTCAGATGTAAATAAAAAAATAAAGTCTACCAATTGGCATACACCTTGTTGGACTTAAATCATAATGGGGGGATTTACTAAAACTGGAGTACAAAGAAATTTGTGCAGCTGTGCATAGTAACCAATCAGCCCGTAGGTTTTATTGTCAAAGAATAATTGAACAAGCCGAAGTTAGAAATTGATTGGTTGATTGGCACAGCTGCAACAGATTCTATGTGAATTATGAAATCCCTCTCTATAGTATGCCTGCATAATTAGCAATGTGCCTGAATTTCTGGAGTACGGCTTTAAACTATAAAGCTCAAAATCCAATTAAACCTTTAGTTTAAATACACTAAATACATTCTAGGTGCATCAAAACAAAAGCTGTGAAAAGTCTTAAAGTTTATTTTATTTAAGCGCAGCCACAGCCTGAGTACAACAATGCATCTCATTTCAGATCAGTAAAAAAAAACTCAGCAGTTGTTACTCCCATGTGCAACAGGCCTAATACTGAGAACTGAGTGATCCAAGAGCGCTGATTGCTCAGGTTTCAGTCTTCAGTGTGCAGAGAGCAGGTGACTGTCAGTCACTGGCTCTCTGATCTGCCCCTCCAGCAGTCACTGGAGCACTTAGCTGTGGAGGGGGTGGGAGTGGGTCACTGAGAACCTGAGCCAGCTGCCGGTTAAGGCGTCTTGGTGGATCCAGACTGTAATTCCGACTTGGATCTTTCCTGAGCCTGGCTTGGCTGTGAAATGAGCCGACAACAGGCTGTAACACGGAACAAAAGTAGGAAGAAAAAAAAAAAAGCTTTGGCCATACTTCTCCTTTAACCACTTAAGCCCGGGAAGATTTTACCCCCTTCCTGACCAGGGCCTATTTTGCGATTCGGCACTGCGTGACTTCAATGGACTATTGCGCGGTCGTGCGACGTTGTACCCAAACGAATTTGACGTCCTTTCTTTCCCACAAACAGAGCTTTCTTTTGGTGGTATTTGATCACCTGTGCGATTTTTTTGATCATGCGCTATAAACAAAAAAAGAGCGTCAATTTTGCAAAAATAACAATATTTTTCACATTTTTTTATATGAAATTCCCATAAAAAAAAAAAGTAAAAATCAAAATTTTTTAACATTTTAGGCCAATTTGTTTTATGCTACATATGTTTGGCAAAAAAAATCGCAAAAAGCGTATTTTGATTGGTTTGCGCAAAAGTTATTGCGTTTACTAACTAAGGGAAAGATTTTTGTCATTTTTTTTTAACGTGTAATGGCGGCGATCTGCGATTTTTTTTTTTGCGGGACTGCGACATTGCGGCGGACAGATCGGACCCTTGACTGACATTTTTTACACTTTTGGGGTTACCAGTGACATTTCTACAGTAATCAGTGCTATACATATGCACTGTTACTGTAAAATGACACTGGCAGTGAAGGGGTTAACTTTTTTTTGAGAGGGAGGGGTTAAGTGTGTCCCTAGGGGTGTGATTCTAACTGTGATTGGCTGTGGCTTGAGGTGTAAGAACCGTGATCAACGGTCATAGCAGAACCGTATGATCACCATTCTTACACAGGGGAGAATGACAGGCGGCTTTGTTTACATCAGCCGCCTGCCTTTCTCCCGGTGTAATAGACGATCACCGAGTGACCGGCGGACATCGGGTCCGCTGGGCACACGCGCGGGGTGGTCCGTGACCGAGCGGGACGCGCATCCGGCGGCGCGTGCTCGCTCCCCAGAGCCTCACAGGCTAGTGACGTACCGATACGTCACTTTGCCTGTGAGGGGCTGACCGCCGCAGTAAATGTACTTGCGGCGGTCGGCAAGTGGTTAAGCTTTAATCAATAAATTGACTTCATAAGGTCTAGAGCAGGGGTCATCAAACTATGGCCCTCAAGTTGTTCAGGAACTACAATTCCCATCATGCTTAGTCATGTCTGTGAATGTCAGAATTTTACAATGCCTCATGGGATGTGTAGTTCCGCAACAGCTGGAGGGCCGTAGTTTGAGGATCCCTGGTCTAGACTTTTGTCCAAGTCAACGCTAAGGCCGGCAAAAGACTAATCAAAATTCAGCTGGGACAATCGGCATTTCGATCCACCTATAGGCAGGCTGGTTGTACTGAAGTCAATCTATAGATCAACTTCAGTGCAACCAGCCTGTCTAAAGCCACCAGCAGGAATCGTATTCTGACGGTGGAAAAAAACATCTGCTGTCAGAACACAATAACGCAGAAAAATCCCCCCATCAACAATGTGCTGATGAGGGAATCAAAATTGCAATATTTTTTTTTTTTTAACATACTGTGACCAGAGTAATACAGTGATACCATAGCAACATTGTACTACTCTGAAGAACTGCTCAGGACTTTTGTTTCTTTTTACACACTATGATTGCTTATACAAGTAAATTTCACTGCTATAAGGAAACATTTTTACTGAATGAAAGTGTGTATTGTTGTGATTAGCTTTGACTGGCCACAGATAATCACATGGTACAGATGGGCTGTGATTGGCCTATCTGTACCATGTGATCATTGTGACCAATCACAGCTAGCAGCACAACTGCACACAATAAATGTCATGAAAGGAAGCCATTAATTGTTTACAATTCTCATGTGATCTGCTGTAACTGGTCACAGTGATCACATGATCCTGGCAGGGGACCAGTACAGTGATCTGTTATCGGCCCTGTCTGGTGGACACAGCGGGTGACAAATCGAGCCGGAGCGAGGCGCGTTCTAGGGAGGATGTCGTATGAAGTTCTCCCACAATAATAGGGTTCCCGTCCGGCCGTCATTTTACAATGCCCTGGGCCGGAAAGCAACTACATTACTAAGGGTCAATTTAGATTTCCCTGCTGGTATTAAAGTGACACTCATAGTCAGATAAAGATATTCATTGTAAATATCAGATTTCACCAGAAAGCAGAACTTGAAATCAGACGATTGCCTCGGGTAATACAGGCAGTTCCACTGTCCAGGGTCATTACAGGAGATAGAGAAAATTCCTTACACAGTGTGGGCAGCTCCACTTGCCCTCGGGGGCTTTCTCCAGTTCTGGATCCAGGCAGACAAGGTGATAGGCACGAGGACAAGTGTCACAAAGTATGATCTCCCCTCCTTGCTGGCAGACTTCACAGTAATCCTGATGGTCCGTCTCATAGCCGTCTCCTTCCCCGGCTTCAGCTACCGAAAGAAAACATAGAAACATAGAATGTGTCGGCAGATAAGAACCATTTGGCCCATCTAGTCTGCCCAATATATCTGAATCCTATGAATAGTCCCTGGCCCTATCTTATATGAAGGATAGCCTTATGCCTATCCCATGCATGCTTAAACTCCTTCACTGTATTTGCAGCTACCACTTCTGCAGGAAGGTTATTCCATGCATCCACTACTCTCTCAGTAAAGTAATACTTCCTCATATTACTTTTAAACCTTTGCCCCTCTAATTTAAAACTGTGTCCTCTTGTGGTAGTTTTTCTTCTTTTAAATATGCTCTCCTCCTTTATGGAGTTGATTCCCTTTATGTATTTAAAAGTTTCTATCATATCCCCTCTGTCTCTTCTTTCTTCCAAGCTATACATGTTAAGGAAAACAGTGCATGTGTTACTTTAAACCTGAACCAGCCTCACGCTGCAGAAACTGCATGCTGTCCATAAGGCAGGGGCGTAACTACAGGGGTTGCAAGGGTTTCAATTGCAACCGGGCCCCATGCTCCAGGGAGCCTGTGCGGCTCCCCTGTACACCTGGATAGGTGGGGCGGCGGGGGCAGCATGTAGAGAAATCACTGCCCTCTTTTTCCTCCTGTAGCTGCAGGAGGAAAATGGAGATTGGTTCCTCTGTATGCTGCCCCCGCCACTCCTCCTATCCAGTTCACTTGTGTTCTGCTGTCTCTGGGCCCCTGTGTGCTCCCCTGATCCCCCCCCACCTTGCTCCCTTCCCTCTCCTGCCGGCTGCTGCAGGGGATGTGTCACAATAGAGAACCAGGAAGGGGTCGGTAAATATGTAATTTACCAGCTCCTTCCTTTTCTCAATGGACAGAGTCATAGTCAGTGACTTTGCAAAAAAATTAAATAAAATGATAAAAAAATAATACAATGAAAGTACCAAAAAATAAAAACTACTGACACCAGTGGGTGAACTTCCAGGATCGCAAAGGTCACACTTGCGATCGGGCCCTGGCATTCCACCACCGCGGGGAGGCCCCAAGATGGCAGGAAGGGGGCCCACTGCAGAACTTGTGAAAGGGTCCCACTGCGGGACCGTAATAAAGAGCTCAGCAACGAGAGTAAAGGGCCCCAGGATCAGTGGGAAGAGCCCCAGGCTTGAAGGGAAGGGCCCCAGCCAGGGGTCCGGGGGGCCCTTCTTGGTTTCTTGCACCGGGTCCCTGAAGGTTCTAGTTACGATTCTGCCATAAGGTTTGGCTGTTTGAATAATGCCGGGAGGAAATCCTGCAGTTTGGTGAAACAGACCTAAGACACAGAACCACTTTAACTTATAATAATAATAATAATAATAATATGCTGTTTGGTGACCATCTGCATTTGGCATGTTTGTGGGGAGAGTGAAATGAGTTGACACATGCTTGGAGCTGAAGAAAGTGTTAAAGGATAAGTTCACCTTTGGGAACATGTTACATGTTCCAACCGGTTTTAGGTGTAACATGTTCCCCAATGCTGCAGCCGCTGCCTGATCCCCACACTCTCTGTGACAGCAGTACGGGTAGAAGTTCCCTGTACTGGTTGTCAGATTTTGAAATCAGCTCTGTGAATGAACTACAAGCCCCGACATCCTTTGTGGACCGCCATGGTAGTTCATTGATTCTTCCTGTCAGTCTATCTGCCTGCCTAAATAGAATGGACGGGCACACACATACACTGGCAGATCTGCAAGTGACCTGCATGGCACCAGCGATCTGCTTATCACTGGTGCGATGCTTTACAGATTCAAAAAATAAATAAAGGAATAAATAAATGCACATTTTTTTTTTACCTGCAAAAACAAATAGCATTTATTTATTTATTTTTTTAAATTAACAAAATCTAAAGTGTTACTAAACCCACAACAGTAAAATCAGTCTGTATATGCAGTAAAGCATGCTGGGTATACTCATTGTGGAACCTAAGGGGTAAAGGAGTTGTAAAGGAAGGAAGGTTTTTTTATGTTAATGAATTCTATGCATTAAGATAAAAAGCTATCTGTGTTTAGCAGCCTCCCCAGCACCCCCAAATACTTACCTGAGCCCCCTCCCTGTCCAGCCATGTCCCCGAGTCCCTCGGCCATCCTGGGACTCTCCCTCCTAATTGGCTGAGATACATCCGAGGTGCCATTGGCACCCGCGACTGTTAATCAAAGTCAGTGAGCCAATCAGGAGAGAGAGGGGGTGGGGCCGAATGGCAGCTCCGTGTCTGAATGGACACACGGAACTGCAGCTCGACTCAGGTGCCCCCACAGCAAGCTGCTTGCTGTGGGGGCACTCGATAGGAGGGAGGGACCAGGAGCAGGAATAAGGGACCTGAGAAGAGGAGGATCCGGGCTGCTCTGTGAACCAATATACTTACTAATTTTTTATTTCTAAAAGTTATTTAACAAAATTGCTTACCTCGCTTTTTTTTCCTCCCCCGTTTTGCTTTTTTTCCTAGCCCAGACAGATCCGATCGAATGGAGGAACTGTTAATACTGGCACTATCAAAATCCGACTCATCCCTCTCGTCTTCATCACTCTGGATATACAGAAATACAAAATAATTATGTAGTGTGTGTATGTATATATATATATATATAAAAAAAATAAATGTTTTTTTTTCCTTTTTAGAATCTTGATTACTTTTCTGGGATCAACAAAAAAAATATTTTTTTTTTAAAAAAGTTCACTTATCAAGGTATAGTATCTGTGTTTCCTTTAGGAGCCAATAGGATTTAAAATTACATTTTACCCTAGAGTCAACTAAAACAAAAACAAAAAAAAACAAGGAATGGCGGATATGCACTTTCCCCGATATATCTGAATCGGCCCCTGAGGTTACCGATATTTCAGGAAAGTGCTTGTATCGGAGTGATTCCTGGAGCTAGAGGCATCACCCCGGTACCGGTGTCCATAGCCGATGGTCGGCTGTCTTGTAATGACAATCGATGCGACTGAGAAGCCGCTCGGCTATCATTACAAGGAGCGGGAGGGGAAGTCCCCCCCCCTCCCGCCGCCTTCTGAGGCTTGCCTGGGTCTTCCATCCCACCGGGAGACCTGGGCATCCTACCTTCATCGCCGCCATCTGATCGGGTCTCCATCTGCACCGGCGCCGTCTGACCAGGTCTCCATTTTTTTGAATTCGGTGCTGAAATCCCGGAAGTTCCCCGATATATCTGAATCGGCCCCTGAGGTTACCGATATTTCGGGAAAGTGCTTGTATCGGAGTGATTCCTGCAGCTAGAGGCATCACCCCGGTACCGGTGTCCATAGCCGATGGTCGGCTGTCTTGTAATGACAACCGATGCGACTGAGAAGCCGCTCGGCTATCATTACAAGGAGCGGGAGGGGAAGTCCCCCCCCCTCCCGCCGCCTTCTGAGGCTTGCCTGGGTCTTCCATCCCACCGGGAGACCTGGGCATCCTACCTTCACCGCCGCCATCTGATCGGGTCTCCATCTGCACCAGCGCCGTCTGACCAGGTCTCCATTTTTTTTAATTCGGTGCCAAAATCCCGGAAGTGATGTCATGATATGACATCACTTCCGGGTACTGGCGTCGCCAAATTAAAAAAACCTACAGTATTCAAAACAGCCAAACTTGGCGTTTTGAATTCTTTTAAGTGCAGAGGAGGGGTTTGGGGTCTTTTAGACCCACAGATCCCTCCACCACAGTACCTGTAGACATTAAAAAAAAACATTTTTTTTTAATGTCCGAAAATATCGGCCAAAATCGGCCGATATCCGATGAACAAAATATCGGTATTGGCGTTAAAAAAACGATATCGGTCGATCACTAGCTGATCAACAGCCCACTATCAGTTGAATGTGGGTCACAGGAGAGCACGTTATTGTACTCCTGTTACCCTGTTTAAAAAGTTTGGCCGTACTTCTCTTTTAAAAGAAAAACTCTACCTACAGCACATTTATTATTTAAAATATTTTTTGGCCATACTTCTCCTGTGGGTCACAGCAGTGCACTCAGTTTTGCTCTCCTGCGACCCAGAATTAGCTATTGCCCGCTATCAGCTGATGGGGTAGAGCCATTACAGGTTCAGACAATATTATCTGGATTCACCCAGCTGCCTGATTGACAGCTGGCTTCATGGTTGAGAGCCGGCTGCACCTGCCCCCTCCCCTGATGCTCCAGTGAACACTGGAGGGGCAGAGAAGAGAGCTTTTGAGTGACAGTCACTGTTCTCTGCTGCAAGCAGACTGAGAACTGAGCGATCAACAGTCATGTGATTTTGGGCTTAGAATTAGTGGGGTACAACTGGAGCAGTACACTGATGCTGCGGCATAGAGGGCAGTATGTGTGCTTGTTTCTTTTTTTGTTAACCCATACTTCAACTTTAAACATATAAGGGAAGCAAAAAAAAAAAAATCTATCTAAATGTGTGATGACTGTGGTGGCACTGCATGGGAACTGCCTTTTTTGATGGATGTCTAACATCAATGTTTTAGACCTGGAGTGGCAGGGCTTATGACTGGCTATCCCTCCTCACAGGCCATGCCCATAGAAATCAGATTTCCACTTTCATTTAGTATAGAAAGACGAAAAAAGGAAGAAATGACTGATTGCTATGGGCAAGATACACTTTGTATAACCTTCAACTGAGTCTTCCGTGCTAGAGAAGAGACATTATGACTGCCTACAATTAAAATCACGATTGCAAAACTAAATACAGTGGGGGAAAATAATGATTTGATCCCCTGCAGATTTATGCTTTGGGGCGGTTTCTCTACTAAAGGTACAGGCTGACTTTGCCGCATTGAGGGGCCAATGGACGGGGCCATGTATTGTAAAATCTTGGATGAGAACCTTCTTCCCTCAGCCAGAACACTGAAGATGGGTCATGGATGGGTCTTCCAGCATGACAATGACCCAAAACATACCGCCAAGGCAACAAAGGAGTGGCTCAAGAAGAAGCACATTGAGATCATGGAGTGGCCTAGCCAGTCTCCAAACCCTAATCCTATAAAAAATTTATGGAGGGAGCTTAAACTTTGAGTTGCCAAGCAACAGCCAAGAAACCTTAAGGATTTAGAGAAGATCTGTAAAGAAGAGTGGACCAAAATCCCCCCTGAGATGTGTGCAAACCTGGTCACCAACTACAAGAAACGTCTGACCTCTGTGCTTCCCAACAAGGGCTTCTCCACCAACTACTAAGTCATGATTTACTTGGTGATCAAATACTTATTTTACTCACTGAACTGCAACTCAATTTATAACATTTGTATCATGTGTTTTTTCTGGATTTTTGGTTGATATTCTGTCTCTATCATTTAAATTACACCTATGATAAAAAAATTATAGACCCTTCATTTCTTTGTAAGTGGGCAAACTTACAAAATCTGTGAGGGATCAAATCATTATAATTCCCCACTGTATGATAAGTGTCTGTGTTGATCAGCTTTTGTTCATTCCAAACGGGTTTTGTATTCCCATACACGTCTATGGGGATGTAAAACCAGCCTGAAACAGGTCAAAAGGAAGTCAACTGCAGGTTAAATGTCAAAAAATTTCAAATAAGCTCAAAAATTTCTCAAAAAATTTCAAATAAGCTAAAAAAATTTCTCAAAAAATTTCAAATAAGCTAAAAAATGTCTCAAAAAATTTCAAATAAGCTCAAAAATTTCCCAAAGAAATTCCAAATACGCTCAAAAATGTCTCAAAAAAATTCCAAATAAGCTCAAAAATGTCCCAAAAAAATTCCAAATAAGCTCAAAAATATCTCAAAGAAATTCCAAATACACTCAAAAATGTCTCAAAGAAATTCCAAATACACTCAAAAATGGCTCAAACGAATGACAAACTGCTGCAATCAACAGAAGCCCAAAGACCAGCCACACATGCCCTTCTCCAAAAAACAATAAGGTGTGACCACCCTCCTCCTGCGCTTGGTATCCAGGCCCCTCGACCACACTCCTCCCGGGACTCACAACTGGCTTCTTAGATGGCTTAGGTCTTGCTGCCCATAACGGACTGGGGTAGTCCACCGGTACTGAAAGCAAAGAAACAAAAAAGGGCGCACCGACCTAGCGCATTATCCTCAATAGAAGGCTTTATTGAAGTAACATTAAAAAATGGCTACTCACAGACGTAGATAAAATAAATCATATCAAGCTCAATTGCTCAAACGTCCGGGTGTAGTCCATACAATCGTTCATAACTGATGAGTTGACGGCTGACGCGTTTCGAGGCCCAGCCTCTTCCTCAGAGCCCAAAGAAATTCCAAATACGCTCAAAAATGTCTCAAAAAAATTCCAAATAAGCTCAAAAATGTCCCAAAAAAATTCCAAATAAGCTCAAAAATATCTCAAAGAAATTCCAAATACACTCAAAAATGTCTCAAAGAAATTCCAAATACACTCAAAAATGGCTCAAACGAATGACAAACTGCTGCAATCAACAGAAGCCCAAAGACCAGCCACACATGCCCTTCTGCTGGGAACTGACCGTTATCGGTCACGTTTCTCTGTTTCGCTTACCGAAGATCCCTTTTTTCGCTTGCTTGCCATCCCTCCAAATTTAAACTTTAGAGTTGAAATCTTCTTGCCTTTGCCCTTCTTTTTAGCATCTTTGGATTTTGATTTTTTTCTGACACCAGGGCCTGAAAAAAAAAAAAAATAGTCACTATATTAAACAAAAAACACAAATGTAATAGTAATAATGACAATTACACCACCACCACACAGATATATAAGTAAAGGATGATTTACAAAATCTGGATCAAAGGAAAACAGCAGATAGTGAGCAGATATTCTCAGGAACCAGATTTGAATCTGATTGGCTGCTTTGGGCAACAACTATAGTTTTTACTGCTGCAGTTATTCTGTGAGTCCCATAGACAGAAGGAATAAATACAAATAACCCAGTCACACCTTTGCACCCAAATCTCACATACCATGCCATCAATGAGTGTAAACAATCTGATACAACTACAAAAGAGAAGAAGCACTCCGGCAAGGAGATTTTTAAAAGTTTATATATTCAATTAAAAAAAACCTTGGATCTAATTAAAAAAAAAAAAAAAAACTCCCTAGCACAGTAGCCAATTGTTTTGATATGGGGGTCCCCACGTATGGCCCCCAACATCACCAAAGGGCCGCACATACAATTAAGTGAATATTTATTATCTGAGATAGCGGACACAGCAGGATATAGCCAAATAATATGGTCATGATATAAGATAAGGTCCGAAATTGCAGACATGATACAAGAGACAGTCAGAGACTGCAGACATACTATTGGAGATAGTAAGAGACTGCAGACATAATACAGGAGATGGTCAGAGACTGCAGACATGATACTAGAGATGGTCAGAGATTGCAGACATGATTCAAGAGAATGTCAGAGACTGCAGGTATACTACAGGAGATGGTGGTAGACTACAGAAATGATACATGAGATGGTCAGAGAATACAGAGCTACTACAGGAGACAGTCAGAGACTGCAGACATACTACAAGAGATGGTCAGAGACTGCAGACATACTACATGAGATGGTCAGAGACTGCAGACATACTACAAGAGATGGCCAGAGACTGCAGACATACTACAAGAGATGGTCAGAGACTGCAGACATACTACATGAGATGGTCAGAGACTGCAGACATACTACAAGAGATGGCCAGAGACTGCAGACATACTACAAGAGATGGTCAGAGACTGCAGACATACTACAAGAGATGGCCAGAGACTGCAGACATACTACATGAGATGGTCAGAGACTGCAGACATACTACAAGAGATGGCCAGAGACTGCAGACATACTACAAGAGATGGTCAGAGACTGCAGACATACTACAAGAGATGGCCAGAGACTGCAGACATACTACATGAGATGGTCAGAGACTGCAGACATACTACAAGAGATGGTCAGAGACTGCAGACATACTACAAGAGATGGCCAGAGACTGCAGACATACTACAAGAGATGGCCAGAGACTGCAGACATACTACATGAGATGGTCAGAGACTGCAGACATACTACAAGAGATGGCCAGAGACTGCAGACATACTACAAGAGATGGTCAGAGACTGCAGACATACTACATGAGATGGTCAGAGACTGCAGACATACTACAAGAGATGGCCAGAGACTGCAGACATACTACAAGAGATGGTCAAAGACTGCAGACATACTACAAGAGATGGTCAGAGACTGCAGACATACTACATGAGATGGTCAGAGACTGCAGACATGATACAGGAGATGGTCAGAGAATGGAGACCTACTACAGGAGACAGTCAGAGACTACAGATATACTACAAGAGATGGCCAGAGACTGCAGACAAACTACAAGAGATGGTAAGAGATTGCAGGCATGATACAGGAGATGATCAGAGACTACGGACATACTACAGGAGATGGTGAGACACTGCAGACATGATACAGGAGATGGTCAGAGACTGCAGACATGATACAGGAGATGGTCAGAGACCGCAGACATACTACAGGAAATGGTCAGAGATGCAGACATACTACAAGAGATGGTAAGAGACTGCGTCCTGCATCCATCTGACCCCTGGACAACAGGTTGCGCACCAAGGCCCTATCTCATAAAAGACACCTAAACACGAGCAGGTTTGTTTTGTTTTTTTTTGGACTAGGGAGACGTTTTTTGCAATTGTATAAAATTTGGATACATTTTGTGCCCCAGCGTGCTTAAGGTGTACTTTCTTTCTCTATGGCTTTTGCAGCGTACTTGGCAAGGGTCAAAAAAATCTGCAAAACACCACCCCAACCCCCATCCACCTACATCCCAATTAATTAGAAAAACTAACAAAAATCTGTTCTGTCCCAGGACAGCCTGACATATAAAGCAGACTGGTAGAGAGGCAGACAGGAGATACGGATGGACAGATACAAACAGGACATATAGACAAAGGCAGAACAAACCATACACACACACAGAGGACAGACAAACCAGACAGACTGACAGAAAAAAGAGGCAGACAGACAGAAAGAGGAGTTAAAAAAGTCTCATAGTGGTGTTACTGGGAAAGATAACTTCCTAAATCATAGATATTAAAGAGTAACTCCACTTTTGTTTTTTAAAAAAAAAAAACCTTTGGGTGATCTCTGTACATTGCACACACATTGTAACAAACTTTGTAGCAGAAGAAATAGCGGTTTGTTTCTCTGTGCCCATGTGTAGAGTGAATGTGAGCGGGAGTGACATTATCATTATCAATCAGCTGCTGCACCTACAGGGCTCTAATGAGGAAAGTGGCAGGGTCTGCATCCTTTTAGACGTGATTTCCCTTTGGGAATATCTCACCAAAAATGACATTTGTGTTGCAGGGGATGCCAAAATCTGACTCGTATCTTAGTGCAGATTTCTGGGAGAATCAGTGAGCCAATCACACAAGTGCTTTGTATACCATCTGTGTACAGATCACCTCTAGGCGGCCATATTGCATTTTACAGAAAATTACAGCGGCTGCAGATTGGAAAGAAAAGATTATTTTTAATAGCATTCAATTACAATATGATCTGTGTAGCAATTGTATGTGTTATATTATTTTTTACCCCACAAAAGTGAAGTTACCCTTTGAGGAGTAACCAATTTTTTTTATTTTTTTCTTCTTCAGTCCTACAAATAACTTCTAACATAAAAATAATTTTTTGACCACGTTCTGAAAAGGTAGACCTTCCTGCATCCCATTCCTTACAACCGTCGCCTCCACAGCTCACCTTTTCCTTCCTTAGTCTTTGCCTTCCTTATAGGTGGAGGCTGAGGAGGCGGCTGAGGCTCAACAAGGAGGGGAGGAGCAACTGCCACAGTTTCAACAGCAGCCGCCACCGCCGCAGCAGCTGCCGCCGCCGAGCTGCCTTTCAGTGGGTTGTTGGCGCTAAACTCCCGCCATTTGGCACCAAGCACGGTCATCATCTTGGACATGGGGATCTTGGGATTCTTCTTGGCTATTAAAGGCCTAGAAAGTATAATAATGATAAAGTGATTTACTTCCATTAACATGACATAAAATAGACCTAAACAAATAAAACTTTCAGTAAAGGAATAACACTGAAATAAAAATCATTCAATCAAATAGGATTATAAAAACCTCTGTGGTTTAGTGACTGATGTGCTATAGGTGGAAGGAATCTGTATTCTACATTCTACAATTTTTTGTCCATGACATGATTCGATAGTTCTGTTTAAAATCGCACTCCAGACGAAAAAAAAAAAAAAAAAAAACCCTCATAATGAGTTATAAACTCTAAGGTAGTGTTCTCCAAACTGCAGGCCCTTTGCTTGCCTTTATATGGCCCTTGGGGCACTCTTCCTTCCAGTGACGCCAAAAATGGGGCACTTTCCTTCCACTGATAGCAATGATGGGGCACTATTCCTCCCACTGACACCAATGTGGGGGCACTATTCCTTCCACTGACACCAATGATGGGGACACTATTCCTTCCACTGACACCAATGATGGGGACACTATTCCTTCCACTGACACCAATGATGGGGCACTATTCCTCCCACTGACACCAATGTGGGGGCACTATTCCTTCCACTGACACCAATGATGGGGACACTATTCCTCCCACTGACACCAATGATGGGGCACTATTCCTCCCACTGATACCAATGATGGGACACTATTACTTCCACTGATACCAACTATAGGGCACTATTCTTCCCACTGACACCAATGATGGGGCACTATTCCTCCCACTGACACCAATGATGGGACACTATCCCTTCCACTGACACCAATGATGGGACACTATTCCTCCCACTGACACCAATGATGGGACACTATTCCTCCCACTGACACCAATGATGGAGCACTATTCCTCCCACTGACACCAATGATGGGGCACTATTCCTCCCACTGATACCAATGATGGGACACTATTACTTCCACTGATACCAACTATAGGGCACTATTCTTCCCACTGACACCAATGATGGGGCACTATTCTTCCCACTGACACCAATGATGGGACACTATCCCTCCCACTGACACCAATGATGGGACACTATTCCTCCCACTGACACCAATGATGGGACACTATTCCTCCCACTGACACCAATGATGGAGCACTATTCCTCCCACTGACACCAATGATGGGGCACTATTCCTCCCACTGACACCAATGATGGGGCACTATTCCTCCCACTGATACCAATGATGGGACACTATTACTTCCACTGATACCAACTATAGGGCACTATTCTTCCCACTGACACCAATGATGGGGCACTATTCCTCCCACTGATACCAACTATAGGGCACTATTCCTCCCACTGACACCAATGATGGGACACTATTCCTCCCACTGATACCAACGATGGGCCACTAATCCTCCCACTGATACCAACTATAGGGCACTATTCTTCCCACTGACATCAACAATGGGGCACTATTCCTCTCATTGATACCAACGATGGGGCATTCTTCCCCCCCACTGACACCATAGCAGCCATGTTGGAACGCATGGCGCATGATTTTTTTTATATAAATTCCCCCGGGACAGTCAGGGCTAGTGCATTCCACAATGGATAGCCTCTGAACTGTCCCAGGTTGCACTGACCTTTTAGAAGAAATACTTACCTTGAAAATTTCTTCTCCAGCGCTGCCATCTCAGCGCGTCCTCTTCTGCGTCCTCTTCCGTGTCCTCTTCGGTATCACAATGCACTGCACCGGCCCCACGGTCACTTCCCGGGGCAGGCGCGTCATCCCTGCACAGCTTCTGGGCATGCCCAGAAGCTGTTTAGCAGGGAATGACGCGCCTGCTCCGGAAGTGACGAGCGGGGCCGGTGAAGGCGCATTGATTCCTGGGAGCGATGACGTTCAGCTCCCAGGAATCAATGCAAGCAGGAAGGGCAGCGGCCGCAGAGGGAGGAAGTGGAAGGAAGATGAGTATATTTTCTTCAATATCAAGGTAAGTAAACAAAAAAAAAATTGTGATTATCCATTTATTTTTCAGGTGACACTGAGCAAGCGGATGGCCCAAAGCCGATTTCGAGGCCGGAACTCCGCTTTAAGTTGTTCTCGTCCGAACGTCACTTCCAGTTGCAGAATCTTATAGGTAGCGGTATTCTGATAGAACAGCGCCTTTTTCCTGGCCCTTGCTATTGTGCACTTAGCTGCAATAAACAGATATGTGGCTAGTTTCTGCTGGTAAGAGAGGAGGCCTGGGATTAGACAACATTTTTTTTACTTTCAATAAACGACTGAATTCTCCTTTTAGGTCTTACATTATTCTGGATAACGGGCGCTCCTTCCTCCAAGTATTGATTCTGCTGAAGCAACGGCTCCACAGCACGAGTAAGGTAGCAGCCCAAACCTTCACACCTCGTTCACATTGGATGCGGCTTTGAAATCGTCTGACTTCATCTGCAATCCCACAATTTCAAAGCCGCGTGTCAGCGAAACTTCAGGTGTGACTTTTGTCTATGCAAGTCGCACCCGAAAGCGCCTAAAGTACTACAGGAACTACTTTTTCAAATCAATGCAGCACCGCAAAGTCTGTGTGGCACCGATTTTAACATGGCTGTTGCTGACAATTGGGTGCGACTTGTCATGCAATTTGTCAAATCACATGGCAAGTCGCTCAATTGAGGGCTCAAAGGAGGACCAGCACCACTATCCATCCGCAGAACCACCAATAAATACCAGTAACCGTTTAAATCAGTCCAGCGTAGCCTCCAGCTCAAACTGTGCCGGGGTTGTGATTGCAGGTCTGAACAGAGACTAGATAGCTACATATCGCCCAGCAGCTCTCAATAGCTGTGGGCCCTGCACTGACTGTGGTGTAAATCGGGGAGAATTTCCACCCAGGGCAACCAGCCCAACATATAATATGTGTTCTGACCTGGGGAACGAATGTCCCCCTGACCCTCAGCCTAGCCCCAACCCTGGGGAAATTGCAGTTCATGTAGAGCTTAGAACACACAATTACTCCATCCTTCCTCCATCTCTCACCTCACAAACTGGCTGAAGGCCTTGTAGTTGGTCAGCGTGTGATAATCCTCTTCAGAGAAGACATAGTCCACATTGTCCAGGCCCCACTCCTCCATCAGCTGAGCTGAGGTCTTTGGCTCCTTAAAAAAATGTATTTATGTAGTTAAATATTAACTCCATTTACAAATGATCTCTGTACATTGCAGGGATTGTAACAAACTTTGTAGCAGATTCCTACCTTTTGTTATTCTGAAGAAATAGCTGTTTCTCTATGTACATGTGCAAAGTGAATTTAACCACTTAAGCCCCGGAAGATTTTACCCCCTTCCTGACCGGGGGTTTTTTTGCAATTTTTTACTGCGTGACTGTAACGGACAATTGCGCGTTTGTGCGACGCTGTACCTAAATGAATTTGACGTCCTTTTTTTCCCACAAACAGAGCTTTCTTTTGGTGGTATTTGATCACCTGTGCGATTTTTACTTTTTGCGCTATAAACAAAAATAGAGCGTATATTTTGCAAAAATAACAATATTTCACATTTTTTTATATGAAATTCCCCCAAAAAAAACTTTAAAAATCAAAATTTTTTAACATTTTTGGCCAATTTGTTTTCTGCTGCATATGTTTGGTAAAAAAAAAATTGCAAAAAGCATATTTTGATTGGTTTGCGCAAAAGTTATAGCGTTTACTAAGGGAAAGATTTTTGTCATTTTTGGTGTTTTTTTTTTTTTTAACGCGTAATGGCGGCGATCTGCGATTTATTTAGCTGTACTGCGACATTGCGGCGGACAGATCGGACCCTTGACTGACATTTTTGGGGTTACCAGTAACATTACTGCAGTAATCAGTGCTATACATATGCACTGTTACTGCAAAATGACACTGGTAGTGAAGGGGTTAACTTTATTTGAGAGGGAGGGGTGGTGTGTGTCCCTAGGGGCGTGATTCTTACTGTGATTGGCTGTGGCTTGAAGTGTAGGAACAGTGATCAACGGTCCTACATAGTAGAACCGTATGATCACTGTTTATACACAGGGGAGAATGACAGGCGGCTTGTTTACATTAGCCGCCTGCCTTTCTCCCTCTGCACCGACAATCGGAAAGTGACCGGAGGACATCGGGTCCGCCGGTCACACGCACGGACTTGCTGGGGAACAAGCCGGGGCGGGAGCGCGCCTCCGCGGGAGCGCGCTCACCCGCTATTGGCTCCCTAGCAAGTGACAGGCTAGTGACGTATATATACATCACTTTGCCTGGCTGGGGCTGACTGCCGACGTATATCGTAGTGCGGCGGTCGGCAAACGGTTAATGGGAGTGACTTTATAATTATAAATCAGCTTCTGCACCTACAGGGCTGTAATGTGGAGAGTGTCAGGGTCTGCATCCCTTTAGACATGATTTCCCTTTGGGAGTATTTCACCATTGGCTGAGGCTGCCAATCACAGGCGGTGGGCCGGAGCTGCCTCCCATGTCACTTTTTATTTCTTAGTGTCAGAAAAACTAGTCACAAGTTATTTATGCAAATAAAAGAGGAAGGAGGCAGCAGACAGAAATAACACTTAGTGCTCTGCACTGAGACAATTACACACTATAGAGCAGGGATCCTCATACAACGGCCCCCGAGCTGTCGTGGAACTACACGTCCCATGAGGCATTGTAAAACTCTGACATTCACAGACATGACTAGGCATGATGGGAATTGTAGTTCCTGAACAACTCCACACTATGGCCCTCCAGTTGTTCAGGAACTACAATTCCCATCATGCCTAGTCATGTCTGTGAATGTCAGAGTTTTACAATGCCTCATGGGATCTGTAGTTCCACAACAGCAGGAGGGCCGTAGTTTGAGGATCCCTGCTATAGAGGGATATGCTTTGGTCATATATTATGCCTGAGGTTTACAACCACTTACTTAAAATGAGTCAGGTGTTGGAACAGGGAAGTTTGCGTCGATATGACTAGACAGGTTAAATGGAAGCATCAGAACGCAGTCCTGTTAGTCATATCGAATCCTGATGACCCTAAAAACTTAAACAATTGTGGGAATGTCCCCAATGTATCAAATAGGGGAGCCTGTTGGACAGTGGAGGAAACCCAGCCAGTGACACACAGGCTTTTGTGGCTGTTCCAGTGGGAGGGCACAAGAGTGGTGCATCCTGGGATAGGTCATAAAAGCCAGGGGCACATGTGACAGGGTGTCTGGGCGGGAAGTCAGGTCGTAGGAGGAGGGTGACGGTTTGTCTCTCCTCCTGTCAGCAAGGAAGGTGGTCACAGGCAGTCGGCCTAGTGGACCAAGTGTGTGATGCTGAGCCAGGAGGTCCAGGATACTGACAAGTGGAGCTGAAGGCAAAGCAACCTTGGGAATAAAAGTGTCTGTGAGTACCGGGAAGCTTGCCAGGGGTCTGCCCAGGAAGGGGACCACTCCAGTGGAGAGTCAGTGGACAGGGGCTAGCATGCACGGGAAGTGAGAAAGGGGGTGCCAAGTCAGGACCTTGAAGAGAAATTCAGTCAGGAGCCTATATTCTACTTTACTTCTATGGCAAGGTGAAGCAGCGGCCTTGCCGCACTCATTACAGTTAGTGTCCTCAGAAATTGTGCATAGTTCAAGTTGGAGTATCCCACTCATCCCTTCTCCTATCCAAGTTCTAAAATAAAACACAAAAAAAACAAATCCCCTGGACTGTTCATTGTCTGAGCCAAGTCTGAAAGTGATAAGTTTTACAGACTGTTGCTATGGGTAACCCAGGGGAATCCACACTCAGCAGCTCCCAAGGGGGGCAGTACTACACGTAATTGGGAAGTTGGAGATGTGGAGCAGGCAGCATGCGGCGTCCAACTTCAGTTTTGTTTCAGTCATTTTGTATATGGCAGGGTTTATCAACCAGGGTTCCTCCTGAGGTTGCTAGAGGTTCCTTGAGCAATGGGAAATTTCTGCCTCTCAGATAAGTTTCCATGACACCATTGTTCCTTTTAGCTCTCTGTAAAGGGGTAATTCTTCCCAATGATGACAAGAGTAAGGAGCATTCTTCCCTCTGACTGTCACACTAATGTGTCATGAATTGTAGATTTCTAATTTTTAGCAGGGGCTCCCCGAGACCAGAAATTTATTTCAAGGGTTCCTCTGTGTTCAAGAGGTTGAGAAAGGCTGGTATATGGTGTCTCTAACCTTGGCCCAGTATGAGGACAGAGCAGGACATTGCCACCAGAAATGGAGGAGTATGCCTTTGTTATGGGCCATACACATAAGATATAAGATATAAGACATATAAGATTTTCTGAAGACTTTTTCCTTTAGACTTACCAAAACCATATAAAATGAGGTCAAACCTAAACACTTTCAATTTGTATGCAATCTGGCAGGCCCTTGTACTACATAGAAAAGGTAAATCTGAAGGAAAAAGTCTTCAGAAAATCTTATAGTGTGTATGGCCCTTTAGCCTAGCATCGCCAGCATGTGTCTGGGGTGCTCAGGGACCATTTGTTTATCTTAGCGGGTGTTGCGTACCACTGTCTCTTGCGTTTTCGTAATCAAGGAGCATTTGTGGGCTAGAAGGCATGCCTTTTTCCAATGTTTATCAGAAATGTCTAAGTTTAGATCCCTTGACCAACTCGCCTTGAACTTGTCCGAGGTAGAGTTTACGGCTTTTTGTAGCCAAGAGTATGAGACTGAAGTGGTTCTTTCCTCTGAAGGCAGACTGACTCCAGGTTAGTAAGGGGTCTCGTAAAGTTATGTTTCCTTGAGCAGTCTGTGATGTAGCTATGGATCTCTCTATATGACTAGAAGTTCAAATGTGGGGTGTTCAGGTCAAGTATCAAAGTTTCACGTTTTTTAATACGGCCTTCTGAAAAACAATTCCCAGCTAGAGAAGGTATTGTACCACTTAACCACTTTAGCACTACTCACTGTGCCTCTACTGCGGCACAGTGGCTCGTTATCATCTGGCGATGTAGACCTACGTCACCAGACATTCCCCCCTCTCGGCGGCGCGCTCCCGCTGTATTCAGTCACAGCGGGAGTCGGGCCAGGGGAGGAGCGGCGGTGGTTACCGCCACTCTTCCCCGATCGTCGGGGATCAAGTGTGGAGATCCGCCCGCTTGTGTAAACAAGGGGGTTCAGCCGAACGGCAGCTCCGTGTCTGAATGGACACATGAAGCTGCAGCTCGGCTTGGGTGCCCCCATAGCAAGCTGCTTGCTGTGGGGGCACTCAATATGAGGGAGGGGAAAGAAGCAGCGAAGAGGGACTTTAACGGACAATTGCGCGGTCGTAAGACGCTGTACCTAAACGAATTTGACGTCCTTTTTTTCCCAAACAGAGCTTTCTTTTGGTGGTATTTGATCACCTGTGCGATTTTTTGATCATGCGCTATAAACAAAAAAAGAGCGTAAATTTTGCAAAAATAACAATATTTTTCACATTTTTTTATATGAAATTCCCCCCCAAAAAAATGTAAAAATCAAAATTTTTTAACATTTTCGGCCAATTTGTTTTATGCTACATATGTTTGGTAAAAAAAATCACAAAAAGCGTATTTTGATTGGTTTGCGCAAAAGTTATAGTGTTTACTAACTAAGGGAAAGATTTTTGTCATTTTTGGTGTTTTTTTTTTTAACGAACAATGGCGGCGATCTGCGATTTTTTTTGCAGTACTGCGACATTGCGGCGGACAGATCGGACCCTTGACTGACATTTTTGACACTTTTGGGGGTACCATTGACATTACTGCAGTAATTAGTGCTATACATATGCACTGTTACTGTAAAAATGACACTGGCATGGAAGGGGTTAACTGTATTGGACAGGGAGGGGTTAAGTGTGTCCTAGGGGCGTGATTCTAACTGTAGTGGGACATGGCTACTACTGTAAAAACAGAGATCAATGGTTCTACACAGTAGAACCGTCTGATCTCCATTTTTACACAGGGGAGAATGACAGGCGGCTTGTTTACATAAGCCGCCTGCCTTTCTCCCACTCTACCGACGATCGTAGTGTCCCACGCCCGCACTCCTCCGTGAACGAGCCGAGGCGGGCACGCGCTCGCCCGCTATTGGATCAAAACCCAGTGACAGGCGAGCGGCGTAGATCTACGTCACTCTGCTTGGCCGGGGCTGACTGCCGCAGTAAATATACTGTGTGCAGTCGGCAACCGGTTAAGCTGCAGCCGGGGTACTCACAAGCTGCGGTCATGATGCTTCATGCCTGCGGCAAAAACTTTCCAAAATGTGGCAATTGTTAGGCAGAAAGCCTACATAACACGACAAATTCTAGCGAAAAAAAGAAGTGCCGCAAACGCCCTGCAACCGTCCAATGCATGCAGCGGTAGCGCGTTTCTTCAGCAAAAAACAGGTGGTCAGGAGGTGTCAAAATACCTCCTCATCACCTGGCAATCGCCTCTAAAAAGCAATCTGAACGCTGATCACTGTTCACAGGAGCCATGGGTTTAAATGCATACCCAAACCTAGCCTAAAGCCTCGTACACACGCACCGATTGTTGCCCGTACATTTTCGGCCAACGTCCGATCGGCTGATTGTCGGCTTGTTAGTATGATGCTTCCGACAACCGACTGCGACTTTTCGACCAAACAAAATCTGGTGTGCATGCTATAAAATTTTTGTTGGCCGACAACAGAACGGCCGATTGTTCTTCAGTCAGTACAGATTTTGGCCGACAAAAATGTCATGATCAAGACTGGGCATGCTCAGTGAAGAAAAAACACACGGAAAGTAAACCAGAACATGACATCACCTCTGCAGTTGTTTGTTGTTGGCCGACAAAATTTGTGTGCAGTCTAGAGCACATTTCAATCAACACAACAACACTGGACAAAAGACGGCCGATCGGTCGGCCAACAATCGGTGCGTGTGTAAACTAAACTTTAAAATATAGAAACAATCTCTGCTTATCTGTAAAGTAAACTCTTGTGCTTTAGGCTGCATTCACATGTCAGCGTATGATCGCGGGCAGAACCGCCCGCGATTCGGAGATTTATTGCAAATCGCGGGACGCCTAGCGTTGCCCGTTGATTTGCAATAGCCCCCCAAACGCCGAGCGATGTTGCAGCGATTTACGCCCGCCGAATCGCGGCAACATCGCGCAAACAAAATCGCGGGACGCAATACGCTCCAAAAAAGTACAAGAGCTTCTTTGGAGCGTATTGCGCCCTGCGATTTTGTTTGCGCGATGTTGCCGCGATTTGGCGGGCGTAAATCGCGTCAACATCGCTCGGCGTTTGGGGGGCTATTGCAAATCAACGGGCAACGCTAGGCGTCCCGCGATTTGCAATAAATCTCCGAATCGCGGGCGGAACCGCGGCGGTTCTGCCCGCGATCATACGCTGACATGTGAATGCAGCCTAAGACACCTAATTCAGGACTCTGAAGTAGCGGAACCCCATTAATTTCAATGAATAGATGGAAAAAAAATAAAATAAAGAATAAAAAATAAAATAGAAAACAGAAAAAAAGAAATAAAAACATAAACATAAAAAAAAAACATCAAAACATAAAAAAATAAATAAAAATAAAATAAACAATAAAATAGCCTTGAGGGGGGAACCCCAATCCAGTGACTGCATGTTATGTGATTCCATGTAACCTCATTACCTTTATAAATCCTTCCTCATTATCCTCGTCTTCACCGTCTTTCTTTTTGCGCTTAGCTTTTTTCTCTTTCTTTTCCTTAAGCTTCTTCTTCTTTTTCTTGTTGGGAGCGTAGTCACTTCCTTCGCTATCCGACTTTTCCAGCAACATATCATCCTCATTGTCCGACATGTCCTCATCACTGCCCTGCAACACAGACAACAAGAGTGACATGGGTTGTCTCAACCGTAAACTGTCCAATCAGGGGGGAGAAAAAAAATGGCAAGGAGGAGTTTATTAAGTATGATTAAGGCCCCTTTCACACTTGTGCGACCTGAAAGTCACGCAACTTTGACGCAACTTGAAGAAATGCCTGTGTAATCTTAAGGACCTCAAGTTGCATCAAAGTTGGGCCAAAGTAGTGCAGGTACTACTTTGAAGTCGCACAGATATGAACGGTACTCATTGGAAGTCATGGGGTACGACTTGTTATGCGACTTTACAGTCCCAAGTCCAACAAGTGTGAAAGAGGCCTTAGGCTTTGAGATGTAGGGCTGGGGCTAACACATTTCACAGAGACTGCCTTCTGAACTATAGAAGTGCTGAGAGGAGGAGCTTCAAGAGGCGGAGTCAGTACAGGAATCATGACTTGAAGGCAGCAAGATACCATGGGATATGTAGTCCTTAGAAATGGAGGAGATGCTGCAAAGCATACAGGGAATCTTTGCAGTCCCAAGTCACACAAGTGCTAACACATTTCACAGAGACTGCCTTCTGAACTATGGAAGTACTGAGAGGAGGAGCTTCAGGAGGCGGAGTCAGTACAGAAATTACGGCTTGAAGGCAGCAAGATTCCATGGGATATGTAGTCCTTAGAAATGGAGGAGATGCTGCAAAGCATACAGGGAATCTTTGCAGTCCCAAGTCACACAAGTGCTAACACATTTCACAGAGACTGCCTTCTGAACTATAGAAGTGCTGAGAGGAGAAGCTTGAGGAGGCGGAGTCAGTACAGAAATTACAGCTTGAAGGCAGCAAGGTACCATGGGATATGTAGTCCTTAGAAATGGAGGAGATACTGCAAACTGCAAAGCATACAGGGAATCCAGGAAGTTGTGAAAAAAAGATGACCGGCAGCGCTCAAAACATGAAAGGAGATTTTTCAAATAAGCTTACATTGGATTCTCTGAGATAACTATTGTTTGTAATATTATTACAATGCTGATGTTATATAAATTAAAGCGTATGCTGTGACTATGGAGCATTTTTAACAGTTTTACAAAAAAATCATATCAACATTGTTACAAAGTAAACTTTCATGGATATTTTTAAATTTACCAGTCCATCATCTCATTTGTTATCAGTTTACCTATTCATTTTAAATATTGTATATATACCTCTTTATGAGTACTTCTATGTAGTTATTTATATATTGTATGCATTTCTATAGCCCTGATGAAGGGGATACTCCATGACCCCTAAAACACAGTGGTTTGTTATAATTATTTTTTGGACTCCTAAACCAATGGTCCCCAAACTGTGGCCTTTTGCTTGCCTAAAGGCAAGCCCATGGGGGACTGTTCCTCTCACTGACACCAATAAGGGTGTACTATTCCTCCCACTGACACTAATGGTGGGGCACTTTACCCTCCACGGATACTAACAATGGGACACAATTCTGCCCAATGACACCAATGATGGGACACTATTCCTCCCACTGATACCAATGATGGGACACTATTCCTCCCACTGACACCAATGATGGGGCACCATTCCTCCCACTGACACCAATGATGGGGCACTATTCCTCCCACTGACACCAATGATGGGGCACTATTCCTCCCACTGACACCAATGATGGGACACTATTCCTCCCACTGATACCAATGATGGGACACTATTCCTCCCACTGATACCAATGATGGGACACTATTCCTCCCACTGACACCAATGATGAGGCACTATTCCTCCCACTGATACCAATGATGGGACACTATTCCTCCCACTGATACCAATGATGGGGCACTATTCCTCCCACTGATACCAATGATGGGGCACTATTCCTCCCACTGACATCAACAATGGGGCACTATTCCTCCCACTGATACCAACGATGGGGCATTATCCCCCCCCCCACTGACACCATAGCATCCATGTTGGAACGCATGGCGCATGCGCATTAAAGCGGAGTTCCGGCCTTGGACATGATTTTTTTTATAAAACTACCCCCGGGACAGTCAGGGTTAGTGCATTCCACAATGGATAGCCTCTTAACTGCCCCAGGTCGCACTTACATTTTAGAAGAAATACTTACCTTGAAAATTTTTTCTCCAGCGCTGCCATCTCAGGCGTGGGCAGCTGAAGCCAGCGCGTCCTCTTCTGCGTCCTCTTCCGTGTCCTCTTCGGTCCCACAATGCAATGCACCAGGCCCGCCGTCACTTCCGCGGACACCAATGAAGGGGCACTATTTCTCCCGATGACACAAATGATGGGGCACCATTCCTCCCATTGACACTAATGATTGGACACTATTACTATCACTGACACCAACGATCAGGAACTATTCCTTCCGCTGACACCAATGATGGGGCACTATTCCTTACACTGACACCAATGATGAGGCACTATTCCTCCCACTGACACCAATAATGAGGAACTAATCCTCCCACTGACCCCAGAGCATTTTCTGCTCCCACTGGCCATTCCTAAAGTCTGAAGGACAGTAAAAGGGTCCTTTTTTTTTAGAAATGCCGTAAATCCCTGTCCTAAACCATTAATGTGGGACTATCAATACTTCTTCTTCTGGAATACCCATCAAGGCACCTCTAATTGGTAACCAGATCAAGTTTACTCCACATTATGGACTCTACTCCGCACTATGCTAACCAAATTTCTGTTGGGATTCGGCACCACTTGCCTCGTTCGATATACAGTAAGTAATCTCTGGCTGTTTCATCTTCACCAATAACTGAAACAAAACACTTTTGGGCAGATGACCCTTTTATCAGCTGCAGGACTTTCTGGATAACATAAGTAGTTCCCTGATTGCTTTTACTTGTTGCCAGACCTGCTTTTTAATCTAAAGATATGGAGGTTTAGGGTCATGTGTCCATTTAATAACAGTCCGCCTCTCTACTCTATTCTTCCCAGGAAAAGCTTTAAAAGTCCATCAGCAAATAATCTTTATTCGACACAGAGAGACACGAGTGTCTGCACAAGGTCAGGAGCAAGAATTACAGCTACGAAGCAAGTTATCTAATCAGAAAAACAGTCTGCTGGAGAGAAAATCCATCCACTTCTTCAAAGCCGAGCCTACAATGAAAGTGTCAGCGCTCCGCGCAATATAGTGATTCCATTTTTACAGGCGCGGCTATCGTCATAAAATGTTTATGGCGGCTGCTCTCCGACTTCACGAAGCTGTAACTTGTCACAAATGTCACAGTTGGTCTAAGGTTGGTGGAACGCGTTTTCTCGTTGTTTAGAGTTAATCAGCATTTTTGATTGCGTCTGAAGCTAAGTTCATATCTAGGCGTTGCTATTTTTACAGGCGTTTTTGCAGTGTTTTTGCGTAGGCACTTTTAGGTTGACAAATGACCAATGGAAAATATAAAATCTGCCAAAAAAGAATCTTATATACTTTTTTGAGCGACCGGTGTTTTGCTTAAGGCGACAGAACGCTCGGATGTGAACAGGGGCCATTAAAAGGAATGGGATTGGTCTTGTTGGGCGTTTCCCTCCACTGGCCTCCATTCAGTGTCCTCCCCCCTCTTTGCTAATCCCTCCACACTGGCCTCCATTCAGTTTTCTCCACCCTTCTCTGCCAATCCCTCAATTCAGTGTTCTCCACCCCTCTCTGCCAATCCCTCCACTGGCCTCCATTCAGTGTCCTCCATTCTTCTCTGCCTACCCCTCCATTCAATGTTGTCCTACCCTCTCTGCCAATCCCTCCATTCAATGTCCCCCATCACTCTCTGGCAATCCTTCCACTGGCCTCCATTCGGTGTCCTCCACCCCTCTCTCCCAATCCCCCCACTGGCCTCCATTCAGTGTCCTCCACCACTCTCTGCCAACCCCCCCCCCCCCCGGCCTCCATTCAGTGTCCCCCACCCCTCTCTGCCAATCCCTCCACTGGCATTCATTCAGTGTCCTCCATCCCTCTCTGCCAATCCCTCCACTGGCCTCCAATTCAGTGTCCTCCACCCCTCAATGCCAATCCCTCCACTGGCCTTCATTCGGTGTCCTCCATCCCTCTCTGCCAATCCCTCCTCTGGCCTCCATTCAGTGTCCTCCACCCCTCTCTGCCAATCCCTCCACTGGCTTCCGCTCACCCAAGAAATAAAATTCAAAATACTAACAATAACTTACAAAGCCATCTATAACTCTGCTCCCAGCTATATCACTAGCCTAGCCTCACAATACCAACCAAATTGTTCTATTGGTTCCTCCCAAGACCTCCTGCTCTCTAGCTTCCTTGTCACCTCCTCCCATACTCACCTCCAGGACTTCTTCAGAGCCTCTCCTATTCTATGGAACTCCCTACCCCAATTTTTCCAAATATCTTCTACTCTGTTTGCTTTTAGACATTCCCTGAAAACCCTCCTCTTCAGAAGTCTATCCCACCTCCACCTCAAGACTACTTTTATTATCTCTATCAGCTTGTCACCTTTTGTATCACTTGACCCTCCCTCCTAGATTGTAAGCTCTAATGATTAGGGCCTTCTGATTCCTACTGTATTAAATTGTATTGTAAGGGCCGGATCACACTGGTGTGATGTAGGAAACCCTGTGAATCCAGTGTGGGTTCCCGCATCGCACCTGAATCGCCAGCCGTTCACACTGACCTCTGCAGGTGTCAATAAACAAAGTTATTGACACCACCAGATCGGTTCGCAGAATGCAGTGCAAACTGTGAATTGGGACAGGAATTGGATTGCAAGGGTCCTGAACAAGTTCGGTATGAATGTGATGCGAATTACATAGTTATATAGTAGTTGAGGTTGAATAAAGACATCAGTCCATCCAGTTCAACCTGTACAGGTTTGTGTGTGTCAGTGGCCTGACCATTTCCCATAACCCTGAATGTTGTGATCTGTGAGATGCATGTTCAATAGTCTTTGAAATGTAGCCATACTCCCCGCAGCTACCACCAATTGTGGAAGAGAGTTCCACATTCTCACATTCCTTACAGTGAGGAACCCCTTACGCAGCTTAAGGTTAAACCACCTCTCCTCTAATCTCATGGTGTGGCCACGTGTCTTCTTGCACTCCTTGAGACTAAATATTTTTTTACCTATGCTGGGATCGCCATTGAGGTATTTGTAAATCGCTATCATGTCCGCTCTCAGGCGTCTCCTCTCCAAGGATAATAAATGAAGCAATTGTATTCGCTCCCCATAATTAAGGTCCTCCAATCCTCGTATTCGTTTAGTTGCCCTTCTTTGGACTCCTTCCAGTTCCTGCACATCCTTTCTGAGGATTGGCGACCAGAACTGTACAGAATACTCCAGGTGTGGCTGGACCAGGGTTTTAAGTGGTAGGATTATAGATTTATCTCTGGAATATATCCCCTTCCTTATGCATGCTAATATTCTGCCGGCTTTGGCAGCTGCAGCTTGACATTGCATGCTACTACTTAGTCTATCCTCCACTAGAACCCCCAAATCCTTCTCCATCCTGGATTCCCCCAGAGGTTCCCCCCCTAGAGCATAATTTGCGTTTATGTTTTTTGCCCCCAAGTGTCATACCTTACATTTCTCTACATAAAATCTCATTTGCCATGTAGTTGCCCACTCTGTTATTTTGTTTAGGTCATTCTGTAAGATTTCTATAGCTTGATGTGAAGTTATCGCCCTGCATATCTTTGTGCCATCCGCGAAAACTGAGATTGAGCTATTGATTCCGTCCTCTATGTTATTGATGAATGAATTGAACAAAATTGGTTCCAGGACTGAGCCCTGGGGGACCCGACTTACCACTTCAGACCGGTCTGAGTACGCATTATTTATCACCACCCTTTGGACACGCCCATGTAACCAGATTTCTATCCAAAAACAAATCTTGAGGTCGATGCCTGCAGACCTTAGTTTGTAGATTAGGTGTCTGTGGGGAACTGCGTTGAATGACTTAGCAAAATCCAGATACACCACATCCACAGGTCTCCCACTATCTAGCTCACAGCTCACCTCCCCGTAAAATGTTAACAGATTGGTTTGGCAAGAACCTCCTTTTGTGAACCCCTGCTGATTACTGCTGATGATATTGCTGTCCTTAGCAAATTCTTAGATATAGTCCCTTATCAACCCTTCCAATAATTTACATACAATTGATGTCAGGCTGACCGGTCTATAGTTTCCCGGAATATACCTCCTCCCTTTTTTGAATATTGGTATCACATTAGCTTTCCTCCAGTCCCCTGGTACAGTGCCTGTCAATATACTGTCTTTATATTCAGCCATGCAGTTTGTATGGCTGAATTCCCATTGCACAGACATCGCATGTGATCTGCACAGCAATGCGGTGCCAATTACATGCGATGCCTAGCATTGCACCAGTGTGAACCGGCCCTAACTGTACTGTCTGCCCTCATGTTGTAAAGCGCTGCGCAAACTGTTGGCGCTTTATAAATCCTGTATAATAATAATTAAAACAAAGGAAGTATCAGGCTGCAACGTAACAAAATTTAAAAAAGTGAAGGGGTTCTGAATACTTTATGAATGCACAGTATGTAGCCTAGGACTTTTTTTAGGGGCACATATATATAAAAAAATTTAGTAATACCAGTACTCAAAATGTTAAAAAAAAAACAGGATTTTTGTCTTACCGTAAAATTCTTTTCTCTGATGTTCATGTTCAAGGGGAGGGGGGAGGGTGCTGAGGACTAGGAGTGAACCGATCCGACTTTTTTTGTCCCGATACCGATATCTGGCATTGAGTATATGTCGATACCGATACCGGTACCGATCCGGAACTACACACATAAAGCATGCGGCTGTAGTACAGAGCAAAGCCGCTGCTTCATGTGTACGGCTCCTCCATTCACAGGCGGAGTGCATCTGATATCACTCCGCCTGTGAGCCGGTCCTATACAGGAAGTAGCGGCTCCCATCCCATACTACTACTACACCAAGTAAGGGATGGCTGAGCCGGGACTCAGCAAAACCGGATCGGCCCGTGGATCGGTTAATTTTACCGATCCCCCGATCCAGCTATTGTGGCAGTATAGGCGCCGATATCTGATCCTAATATTGGATCGGTGCATCCCTACTGAGGACTCATGTGGAAAAGGGGGAAGAACTGGGAACTAATGTGAAGGGGGGAAAACTGTGGACTTTGATGTAAAAAAGGGGGGGGGGGGCTGAGGACTCTGATGTGAAAGAGGGGAGAACTGAGGACACCAGTGTAAAGGGGGCAGAATTGGGGACATTGATGTAAAAAAAAAAGGGGGGGGGGTCTGCTGATGACTCTCATGTGGAAGAGGGGAGAACTGGGGACTGATGTGAAGGGGGGGGAGGGGAACTGGGGACTCTGATTTGAAATTGGAAAAAGGTGAGGGGGTGGGTGCTGAGGACTCATGTGGAAAAGGGGGAAGAACTGGGGACGCTGATGTAAAGGGGGGAGGAGAACTGGGGACAATGAAGTAAAAAGAGGGGAGGGGGGTTGTGCTGAGGACTCTCATGCGGAAGAGGGAAAAACTGGGGACTGATGTGAAGGGGGGAGAACTGGGGACACTAAAGTGAAAAGGGGGGCGTGCTGAGGACTCTCATTTGAAGGGGGGATAACTGCGGACTGATGTGAAAAGGGAAGAACTAGGGACTGATGTGAAAGGGGAGAACTGGGGACTCTGATGTGAAAAGGGGGGGGGGCTGAAGACTGATGTGGAAGGGGACTTCTGATGTGCCAGTGGGGCTCTAATGAAAAGAGGGGCCCTATTTTAGACTGGGATGCACCGAGATGTATCACAGTTTTAAAGAGTGCCGTGAATGAAGCGCTGTTCTATAAAACCCCACCATCTCCCCAATTCATACAACACAATACATAATACACAATACATGGCCCCGGCAGGAAGATTTGTTATACTTGGAAAGGGTGAATGTGATGCATGTGTGCAGAAGCGTACTGTATATAAACAAATGTAATTGTTGTGCCGTTGGTTCGGATCGGTTCCTGTGATTGAAGGCTTCACGTGTGTCAGATTCTTAACGACGCACTTTTATTAATAAATACGAATTCTGCCATCATAATATTGTGACAGGAATGCCAGTCTCCTCCGCTCTGCGCACGCAGGAATGCAGAACACATCCCGCTATTAAGCGGCTGTAACACAGGTGCTGGGAGAAGATTTACATCTCTTAAAGGAGCCTCATTTTTACAAGTCAGGGAAAAGATCTGTCTGTGTTACTCATGGCAACCAATCAGATTCTTCATTTTAGCAGACTCCTGGAAAGTGGTTGGTTGCGTCAGGATTCGCTGGGGGACATTTATCAAACAAACACACAACCGCCGACCTCCATTTCACGTTATGGATGTGGAAGTTGGTAACAAGAACCCACGAACACCGCCAGGGATCCGGATATCAACGGTCTTTGGAATGCGACTTTTGAGACGGGCTCATGTGAATGGAGCCCAAGGACAAACGGCACCCAAATGCACGTTGCGTGTTTTGCACCAATTGCCACTCGGTTTCCATCCACGATTCCCAATGGAGTGGCAACTGGTGCAAAACACGTAACGCACATTTGGGTGCCGTATGTCCTTGGGCTTCAATCATATCAGCCCATCTCTAAAGTTGCACGACTTTGATCCGACTTTACATTTTCTGAACCAAAGTTGCACCAATGTAGTGTACGTGTCTTTTCAAAGTCGCTGTCACTTTGAGTCGCACTGATTTCAACAGGTGCCCTTGAAAAGAATGGTCTGCGACTTGTCATGCGACTATGATGTCCAAAGTGGCATGACAAGTTGCACAAGTGTAAATGGATCTTAAGGCCCCTTCCACTCTTGTGTGACTTGGGACTGCAAAGAATCCCTGTATGCTTTGGAGCATCTCCTCCATTTCTAAGGACTACATATCTCATGGTACCTTGCTGCCTTCAAGCCGTGATTCCTGTACTGACTCCGCCTCTTGAAGCTCCTCCTCTCAGTACTTCCATAGTTCAGAAGGCAGTCTCTGTGAAATGTGTTAGACCCAGCCCTACATCTCAAAGCTTAAGGCCCCTTCCACACTTGTGTGACTTGGGACTGCAAATATTCCCTGTATGCTTTGCAGCATCTCCTCCATTTCTAAGGACTACATATCCCATGGTATCTTGCTGCATTCAAGCCGTGATTCCTGTACTGACTCCGCCTCCTGAAGCTCCTCCTCTCAGTACTTCTATAGTTCAGAAAGCAGGCTCTGTGAATGTGTTATTGTAATGTTCTGGTACCTTTGGGTACCCTAATTACTCTTTCATAAGTGTATGCGCCCCACCATTCTCTTTTGGTAAGGTGCGCATACACCTTTAAGACTGATGCTGTCATCACTGAGCGCCGGACTGGATGGCTATTTAGATCGCCGGCTCTCACTCACATGTGTTCGTTCAACCGTCATGGTTGGAGCGTCCTGATCTCTGAGTTCGGCATGTCAAATCTACACGTTCCTGTATCTCGCTACCTGAACCTCTGTTTTCGGATCCTGTGTCTCGCCACCCGATCAACCCTGGCATGCTGTTTTCACCTTCACCCTTCTCACGACTATCCTGCTGTGATCTCTGAGTTCAGCATGTCAAATCTACACGTTCCTGTATCTCGCTACCTGAACCTCTGTTTTCGGATCCTGTGTCACGCCACCCGATCAACCCTGGCATGCTGTTTTCACCTTCACCCTTCTCACGACTATACTGCTTTGTGCCTTGATGCTAACCTGTCTTGAAGCTCTCATGCTTGCAAGCATACCTCGCTGTCGGAACCACGCTGCGCTGATCCCTGTATCCCGCTACCGGATCATCCGCTCTTGCCGAACCTCTCCTCTGCTACATTGCTATTAGTGATAAGTACCCCACAGGGGAAACCTCTATAACCTTTATACTAAAGCTTACACTATCTAGCTCTGCATACTAAGGACTATTACTACATCTGCATTATCTAAGATTGCTAGCTCTTGAGCCTACTACCACCTGTTCTTGCACTGGGTTGATCTCTCTTGTATGTCCACCTGCTACTCTGTCATCTGCTACCATACATGATTGCTAAACCTATCTGCATCCCATCTGCTACTATCTTACTTTCAAGAACATTTCCTTTCAAGTGTCTGTCATCTACCATCTCTACCCAACCTGTCTCTTCAGCCTATCATCACTGTGTTACTATATATATAAGTCACTCTAGGAAACATCTTATTGAGTGTGTGTATTTACTTGCTGAATTGAGATCCTCCACACATGATGAGTCATTGGGAGTTGGGATTGGTGTCTCAGCGTTTCTCTACATGACTACTGAAGTGGAATATTTCTGCAGCTGAAAATCCACATCATACGTAAAACGCAGGAGCGTTACAGTTAGCTCCAGCCCTACATCTCAAAGCCTAAGGCCCCTTTCGCACTTGTGGGACTTAGGACTGTAAAGTCGCATGACAAATCGTACTTCATGGTTTCCAATGAGTACGATTTATATTTGTACGACTTAAAGTCGCAGGGAATCCAAAGTAGTCCCTGCACTACGTTGGTCAAACTTCTTTAAAAATCACATGAAGCTCGTCGCCCAAAAAGGAGCTGGAGTTTGTTTTGGGCAGGCAACACGCATAGGGCAGCCCATTACAAGTTAATGGGCTGCCCTATGCGTGACATGGGGAAAATTGCTGACACAAAACCGTGAGCACATGACGTGTGAATGGAGCCTGAAGAGCGATCTGAACACGGATCACTCATCAGAGAGCAAAGCTAGTGTGAAAGAGGCCAAAGGCTTTAAAAAAAAAAAAAAAAAAAAGTCAAAAACGCATCTTATCGCCATAGGTGCATTAATG
Source organism: Pelophylax lessonae (assembly GCF_965119305.1). NCBI lineage: Eukaryota > Metazoa > Chordata > Amphibia > Anura > Ranidae > Pelophylax > Pelophylax lessonae. Next base: position 10,494,039 of record NC_138779.1, read on the forward strand.
GGTAGTCCATGATATATAAAATTTCAAAGCACGACTAAATGAGCCCCTCCCCCATTATGTACACACATTTTATACATCAACAATAGAAAAAGCGCGTCCTCTGTAGAGGAAGTCCCACCAGTCCTCCCTGCCCTGACAGGTGGCGGGTTTTTTTGCAGCACGCTCTCATTATTTGGCAGAGAATTTAGTCAATGTTTTATTGATGCCCCAAAGAAAAAAAAAAATACACACAATGGTTGCACCTTCCGGAAATCCCTGTAATTGGAAAGTGAAGCTTTTTTTACAACATTTTTTTTTTCTTTCTAATAAATGGTTATAATTTAGCCATTGAATAATTGGTTGCTATGGAAACGGATTCAGTACAGGTTCAAATCATTTCACTCTCCAGCCCTCGCCACCCCACCCCCCCCCTCCCCAACTCCATTATACATGTGAATAAGAAGGGCTTTCAGTTCTGCCAATCTGAGATTAGACATAAAAAGGGAAAGTCATTAAGAAAATGGAAGAGGAGGAGATACCGGACACAGCGGCAACCCTCCACAATGCGCCCGCTAATAAAAACGTTTAGGCAGAGAACTCTTTTTTTTTTTTTTAAATCTTTACAGAAGACACAGATCACTTTTTTCATTAAGACATATTAATATATATATATATATATATATATATATATATAATTTTTTTTTTTTAAAACAATATTCAGGTAATAGCAAAATTCACTACATGGATTGTAAGGAAATGATATTCCCCTAATGGACTCTGTGCAACTACACAGCGTGATTATCGCTAATGGATCTTTAATATTTATGGCTGCAAAGAAATGAAACATATCTGCGGTCCATCAAACAGAATATTTTAAAGGAAAACTCCAATCAAAATTAAAGAATGATTTCAGGCATGGGAATTTTATATATGAATACATTGTTACAGTGGCGGCCCGTCCATTGGGGGCGCAGGGGCGCCGCCCCCCCCCCCCCTAATCTACATGCAGGGCACCGGACGCATTGATTTCAATGGGGTTGTGTTTTTTATGAAGCACGTGATTAGCGCCAGAGGCTCTAATTGGCTTCAAAAAAGGGTGGGCCCGGGGCGCAGAGCACTGCACCCTTAGCCCACCCAGTTGTGTGACAATAGCAAATTAATATTCGCTATTGTCACACAGATTCTCCTCCTGGCCAATCAGGAAGTGGGTCCTGAGACCCGTTTCCCGATTGGCCGAAAGGAGAAGACATGCTATTGGCCAAGGAGGAGGATGGAGGAGACACAGGGGAAGCCACAGTGGGATCACTGTGCTTGATTGGCCTGCAAACTCTCCTGACGTAAACCCCATAGAGAATCTGTGGGATATTTTCAAGAGGAAGATGAGAGACACCAGACCCAACAATGCAGATGAGTTGAAGGCCGCTATCAAAGCAACCTGAGCTTCCATAACACCTCAGCAGTGCCACAGGCTGATCACCTCCATGCCACGCCACATTGATGCAGTAATTCATGCAAAAGGAGCCCCGACTAAGTATTGAGTGCATCCTATAATGTGCATGGACAGACTTTTCACTAAGACAACATTTCTGTATTAAAATCCTTTTTTTTTTTTATTGGTCTTCTGTAATATTCTAATTTTCTGAGATACTGAATTTTGGGGTGTCCCTCGCTGTAATCCATAATCATCAAAATTAAAAGAAAGAAATGCTTGAAATATATCACTCTGTGTGTAACATATCTATATAAAATATAGGAGTTTCACTTTTAGAATTGAATTACTGAAATAAATTAACTTTTTGATATTATTCTAATTGTTTGAGATTCACCTGTAAATTGAGATGAAATGACACACAGGCCTCTATTTAAAAGGTGACTTCTGAAGGTAATTGGTTCCACTAGATTTTAGTTAGGGGTGTCAGAGTAAAGGGGGGTGAATACAAATGCCCCCCCCCCACACACTTTTCACAGATTTCTTTGTATCATTTATCATTTTCCTTCCACTTCACAATTATGGCCACTTTGTGTCGGTCTATCACATAAAATCCCAATAAAATACATTTATGTTTTTTTTGGTTTTAACATGAAAAAATGTGGAAAATGTCAAGGGGTGTGAATACTTTCTCAAGGCGCTGTATTTACTAAAATAATTGCATTTCCATGTTCTGTGTACTGTGGGAGACCAGATATAGTGACTGCAGGCTCCTGGGTTTACTAACACTTTAACCACTTCCCGCCCGCCCTATTACAGATTGACGGCGGGAATGTGGTTGTGTTATCCTGACCGGACGTCATACGACGGCGGCAGGATAACACAGCTCTGGGCGCCCCCCGGGGGCACGCAGAGCGGCGATCGGTGATGCGAGGTGTCAGTCTGACACCCTGCATCTCCGATCTCGGTAAAGAGCATCTGACGGAGGCTCTTTACCATGTGATCAGCCGTGTCCAATCACGGCTGGTCACATAGTAAATAGGAACAGCCATTGATCGGTTTTCCTTAGTTCGTGCCTGATAGGCACGAGTAAAGGAGCGCCGATCGGCGGCTCCCCTGACAGGGGGGGGGGGGGTCGGCACTGGTAATCAGATCATTGATTACCAGTGCAGACCCTCGGGGGGGGGGGGGATGCCACTGGATCCACCAGGGATGCCCACTATGACCCCAGGGATGCCCACTATGACCCCAGGGATGCCCGCTATGACCCCAGGGATGCCCACTATGGCCAACAGGGATGGCAATCAGGGCTCAGGGAGCCCCCCATTGCCCTCCCCATCAGTGATGCCCACCAGTGTCCTCCCTATCAGTGCTGCCCACAAGTGCCCATCATTGCCATCCTTTAGTGTCGCCCACCAGTGCCCATTATTGCCCACCAGTGCCGCCTATCAGTGCCCATTAGTGCCCATCAGTGCCGCCCGTCAGTGCCGCCCATCAGTGCCCACCAGTGCTGCCTATCAGTGCCCATTAGTGCCCGTCAGTGCCACCTATCAGTGCCCGTCAGTGCCACCTATCAGTGTCCATCAATGCCGCCTATCAGTGCCCAGCAGTGCCGCCTATCAGTGCCCACCAATGCTGCATATCTGTGCTACCTATCAGTGCCACATATCAGTGCCGCCTATCAGTGCCGCCTATCAGTGCCACCCCATCAGTGCCACCCCATCAGTGCCACCCCATCAGTGCCTCCTCATCAGTGCCTGTCAGTGCAGTCTCATCAGTGCTCATCAGTGCAGGAAAAAAATTATTTATTTACAAAATTGTATAACATAAACAAAAAAACTTTTTTTTTTTTCAAACTTTACGGTCTTTTTTTATTTGTTTAGCAAAAAGTAAAAATCGCACAGGTGATCAAATACCACCAAAAGAAAGCTCTATTTGTGGGGGGAAAATGACATAAATTTGGTGTAGGTACAGTGTTGCATGACCGCGCAATTGTCATTCAAAATGCAACAGCGCTAAAATGGGAAAATTGGCCTGGGCAGGAAGGGAGGGAAGTGCCCTGTATTAAAGTGGTTGAAGTTAGACAAAATGATCACGCCCTAAAATAAGCTATTTACTGTCACCAAATTACAGTTTTAATTTCCAATGATAACACAGCAAGGGCAGAAGGTTTAAATTAACCTCCCTGGCGGTATGATTCTTTCGGATTTTAAGTGCTGAAAGCGGTACCATTATTTTGCATGTAATTCTTAAGAATGAGCAGCCCAAACCAACTATTTACATATGATTTTTTTCATTTTACTGTGCGTTCTTCTTTATAACATCTCCGGTATGATAAAGTTTGAAACACAAAATTATAAATTATAATATAATAAAAAACTATAAATAAGTTAAAATATGTATGTATACATATACTGTATATATATATAAGTGTGGAAGTCTGTGATATTTTGAAGATCTATAGTACCAGCATCCTGAATTAATAGGAAATTATGGGGATCGGGGATACCCAAGACCAACCTCCCAAGTGGTCAATGGGGGGGAGGAAAACAACAAAAGGGGGGAGATGGTGAGAGGGAGATGTGTGTGGGACTTTCAGGGTACCGTATTCAACAATAGTAAAATCTACAACTTTTATTTCAGAAAACATAATATTAAAATTACATGACAATGATGTGGACACGATCAGTGTTTACATGTACTCTGAATAAAATTGACAAATACAGGATGAGTTTTGCAATCCTGTGATGGATTCTCAAACTTCAAAAATGCGCAATCCTCGACATGTTTCGTGGTGTGACCACTTCTTCAGGAGGATGTTATACACATTTATGCTTTCATCTAATGACAACAATAAAATAATTAATAGTCATATAACAAGGATATGGCATGGATAGCACAGAACAGGTATGGGAGGAGCCATCTTACCCAGTATTCAGAGCCAAAGTAGATCACAGATCTGCGGACCCAGCCATCGTATGCCTCTCACCGGCGGACATGGGAGACACTATAAAAATTGGTTGTAAAGGGTATACATTTTTAATCATCTGATGTAAAATTTAGAGGAATTGTCACCCCCATCCGGTAAACAGGGGGGGAAAAAGGGGGTGAAGAGACTACAAAGTAGTGACCTAGATAAGTGGGGAAACGTGTGATCAAACACCCTATCCCCACACAACCATGTGGCTGGAAAGAGAAGAAGGGGAAAAAAGTAATGGGCAAATAAGAAAGGACCTATAGGACAAGAAATACGGAAAGAACGGGGAGGGGAAGGGGAAGGAAGAGAAAAGGGGAAAGGAAAAATAGGAAGGGGGGGAGGGGGGGAAGAAAGGAGAAAGGAAAGGGGAGGGGGGGGAAGAAAAAGGGGGGGAGAAAGAGGGGAGGGGGGGGGAAACGAGAGAAGGGGGGGGAAGAAACGAGAGAAGGGGAAGGGAAAGGGAGGGAGAAAAGCAAGAAGAAGAAAGCAAGAATGAGGGGATTAGATGGTGACCTGAATGGGTAGAAAAAAGCCACCAATCACCCAGCAAAACAGCACCACGGTGTTACATAAGGTCATATTGGTATATGCCTATAGATAGACAAAAAACATACCCCAAACGGCCCAAAAGAGCCAACCACTGGTGAGGTATATAAAACCAATCCAACAACCAGATTCCACCTGGACAAGGACCAGAAAGCGAGGGATTGTGTCGGAGCACAGTGCAGATGGTATATTGATAATTGAACCCCACTTGATGGTAGGGATTCAAAAAACTATTTTGTTCATATTCAGACCTGCTTCCCCAAGCCAGGGAGAACGTAGGGAATAGATAACCTAAAAACATAGAAGTATCTGCATAGCCTTGTAAGTCCATATATAGGGTAATAAAATGGTGGGGTAATAAAGTGTCCTATCATCCAAGTCTTTCTTACCCTCTAAGGTCCCAAATTTGGTGTGTCCAGGTGGAGGTGAGGAATAATTATGTCCGCCGCCATTGCCGGCGGCGGACGCTAATTAACCACTTCCATACCGAGTCATGTAATATGACGTCGGCAAAGTGGTTGTAAGGATCCGGGCCGCCATCATATGACGTCGGCCCGTTCTAGCAGCCAGTGTGCGCCACCGGCGGCGCGCAGCGGCGCGATCAGGGATGAGGCTCGTCCCTCGGACATAGCCCATCCCTGATCAAGGTAAACAGCCAATAGAAATTGGCTGTTTACCATGTGATCGGCTGTGTCAATCACAGCCGATCACATGAGCGGCTCCAGCACGAGCCGCTCGTTCTCTCTGCAATGCGCGCCCCCGGGGGCGCGCAGAGCAGCGATCAGGGACGAGGCTCGTCCCTCGGACAGAGTTGATCCCCGATCTAGGTAAAGAGCCAGTGAAATTGGCTCTTTACCACTGTAACGCTCCTGCGTTTTTATAGTAAGCTGGATTTGCAGCTGCAGAATCTCCACTCAGTAGTCATGTAGAGATGTGTTGAAATACCAGATCCAACTCTCCAGACTCATCACTGTGGGCCTGTCTGCTTCAGCATACAGATATACACACACTCAATAAGATGTTCCTGGAGTGATGGGATGTATATGACAGTATGGAGGTGATGTGCTGAAGGGACAGGTGTGAGCAGTGACAGCAATGATAAGCACTTGATAGTAATGTTCAGGAGAGTGGTAGATGGTAATAGGTAGAATTCAGATAGGTTAGTAATCATGTATGGTAACAGGTGGTGAGGACAGCAGATGACATATACAGGATAGACTAACCCAGTGCAAGGATAGATGATAGTAGACTCAAGAGCTAGCAATCTATGTAACATTGCAGATGATAGAATTAGTATGCATAGATAGTAACAGTCCTTAATGTGCAGAAGTAGATAGTGTAAGTTAGTTATGGAGGAATCCCCTGTGGGGTACTTATCACTAGTAAGGTTAGTAAGTAGAGGGGTCCGGTAGTAAGGGAGTGATCCGGTAGCGAGATACAGGATCAGTAGCGAGGTTCCGGTCTGTTCCAGGTAAAGGAGAATAGCTGGAGGCTCCGGCAGCATAAGACAAGGCTTGTGAGCATGCGGTAACATTGAACGAACAATGTGAGAGAGAAAGCCGGCGATTGAAATAGCCGCTCAGAGCGGCGCTCAGCGATGATGTCATCCGGCTTAAAGGTATATGCGTTCCACCTAACTAAAAAGGTGGGACGCAATATGAAGAGGAAAATGGGCAATAAGGGTACCAAAGGTACCAGAATCTTACAGTACCCCCCCCTTAAGGCCGGCTCCGGAAGGCCTATAGCACTGGTTTCTCCGGGTATTTAGAGTGAAACCTTCGTATAAGCCTAGGTGCGTGAACATCAGAAGTATCCAAACAGGTGTCGTCTTGGGGTCCATAGTTCTTCCATCTTATGAGATATTGGAGTCTTCCTCTGTGGATACGAGAATCCAAAATCTCCTTAATCTCGTATTCTTCTCCGCCTTCAACTTGTACTGGAGGTGGAGGCAAGATGGTAGGCCTTATTCCTTGGTTAGGAACATGTGGTTTCAGTAGCGACACATGAAAGATGGGATGTATTCTGAGATCTGCCGGTAAGGTGAGTTGCACTGCAGCTTTTCCAATGAGTTTCTTAATTGGGAAGGGTCCCAGAAATAAAGGTCCAAGCTTTTTGCTAGGGATCTTTAACCTTAAATTTTTTGTCGATAGCCAAACGAGGTCCCCAATAGCATATTGCGGAGAAGGTCTTCTACGAAGGTCGTAGTACCTTTTTTGTTGACTATGAGCGTGTGAGATGGTGGTATTAAGTAAACCCAGAGAGTCTTTTATTTGGGTAAGATAATCCGAGGCTACTGGGTTACTTGATGGTAGGATGCGTGGTGGAAGAAGTGTGGGATGAAACCCATAGTTCAAGTAGAACGGACTTTGCTTAGTAGTACTGTGGGTTGCATTGTTATAAGCAAATTCCGCCAGAGGGAGGAGGTCCACCCAATCATCCTGTAGGTTTGATGTGTAGCAACGCAGATATTGTTCTATACACTGGTTGACTCTTTCAGTCTGTCCGTTGGTCTGAGGGTGGTAAGGAGAAGTGAGCTTTCGCTCAATCCGTAGTATTTGACATAGAGCTTGCCAAAACTTGGAGATAAACTGTGAACCACGGTCGGATAAAAGAGTCTTTGGAATTCCATGTAACTTGAACACATGTTTCATTAGTAGTTCCGCTGTTTGTTTAGATGAAGGTAGTCTGCGAATAGCAATGAAATGTTCCATCTTTGTCAGATGGTCCACTGACACTAGAATGATATTAAATCCTTTGGAAGGTGGTAGTTCTATAAAGTCTAAGGACACAACTTCCCATGGAACCTGGGGTATTGGTAGACTGCAGAGTAGACCAGATGGTTTTGTAGTGTCAATTTTGGACCTTGCACAGATGTCACATGAAGAAACAAATTTTTGTACAGACGTCTTCATATCAGGCCACCAAAACTGCCTGGTAAGCAAATTAAGGGTTTTCGTCATACCCATATGTCCTGCCATAGGCACATCATGTGATAATTCCAAGATCTTGGTGCGCATAGTAGGGGGTATGTAGAGTTTGTCGTTGTAATAGAGGAAGCCTTCTGCATCAGTACTTAGTTGTGGTGGAGGTGAATCCAAGCCTATACTGTGCAAAATCTCTTCCTTCAGGGAACGAACAACACCAATAATACGTTCATAAGGTATTATAGGAATAGAAGGGATTTCGGCGCAGTTATCTTCGGTTAATCGTGATAGCGCATCCGCTTTTTTATTTTTGTCTGCAGGCGTGTAGGTCACTAGGAAGTTGAATCTTAGGAAGAATAATGACCATCGTACCTGCCGATGGGAAAGAGTTTTGTTAGTCTGGAGGTATTGAAGGTTTTTATGATCTGTATATATGAGTATTGGTAATCGGGTACCTTCAAGTAGATGTCGCCAATTCTCCAGTGCCAGTTTTATGGCAAGCAACTCCTTTTCACCCACTGGGTAATTCACCTCTGGGCTGCTTAGTGATTTAGAGAACAAAGCAACTGGGTGGAGTGGTGAAGTATTTGTTGGTCGTTGGGAGAGAACTGCTCCTACTGCCATGTTTGACGCATCTACCTCCAGAATATATTGGAGGGATGGGTCTGGATGGCGTAGTATGGGAGCAGAAGTAAAGCTTGATTTTAACAAGCGGAAAGCTCCATTTGCTTCTTCTGACCATTTGAATGGTTTCTTTATACTTGTAAGTTGTGTGAGAGGTCTCACAATAGCAGAGAAGTTCTTGATGAACTTCCTATAGAAGTTTGAAAATCCAAGGAATCGTTGTAATGCCTTACGAGTTGTTGGTATAGGCCAATCCAGAATACAGGATATCTTGCTCATATCCATCTTGATTCCAGTTTTGGATATGATGTATCCTAGGAATAATATTTCTTCTTTATGAAATAGGCATTTTTTTAATTTCACATATAGATTGTGTGCGAGTAATCTGGATAACACAAGTCTTACATGTTTTATATGTTCAGACAAAGATCGAGAATAGATAAGTATATCGTCCAGATATACCACAACACAGACATCAAGTAAGTCTCTAAAGATGTCGTTTATGAACCGTTGAAAGGCTGCGGGAGCATTACACAACCCGAATGGCATCACAAGATATTCGAATAATCCGTATCTGGTTCTGAATGCTGTCTTCCACTCATCTCCGTCACGGATTCGGATTAGGTTGTATGCCCCTTTTAGGTCCAATTTAGAGAAGTAGGTAGCCCCACGCACTTGTTCAATGAGTTCAGGGATGAGCGGTAAAGGATAGCGATCCTTTATCGTAATGGTATTTAATTGCCTATAATCGACAATAGGCCTAAGACTTGAATCCTTATTGCGGACAAAGAAAAGTCCTGCAGCTGTGGAAGAAGTAGAGGGTCTGATGAACCCTTTTGTCAAATTCTCATCCAAGTATTCCTTGAGATGAGAGAGTTCATCCTGTGAAAGAGGATAAACATGACCGAAAGGCAATTTGCTGTTAGGGAGTAGATCGATAGTGCAATCATAATCCCTATGGGGAGGCAACACTTGAGCATTTTTCTCAAGGAAGACTTCGGACAGATCCTGATAGCATAGTGGTGCAATCTCATCTGACACCACAGACAGGATCTTTCCGTAAGATGGGAGGTTACACGTAATCTCACAATAGTGAGAAGGGAAAGTTAGAGTCCGTGTTTTCCAATCTATGGTTGGTTGATGTGTGTGTAACCAGGGAAGTCCCAAAATAATGGGAAAATGGGGTGAAGATAGTACATCAAAAGTTGTGGTCTCCATATGAGACTCGTTAGCAGTGACAAGGAGTGCTTGTGTCTGATTGGTGATTGGACCAGAAGATAACGGAATACCGTTAATGAAACTAACAGAGACAGGTTTAGGTTTTGAAATAATAGGTATTTTATTTAAAGTAACAAAACGTGTATCGATATAGTTCCCACAAGATCCTGTGTCAATCATAGCCTTGGTGGTAATCCTAGTCTGGTCCCACTGTAATGTTAAATGAACAAAGAGATAGGGATTTAAAAAGGAAGTCGTTAATCCCCCTAGCAAGACATGTGAACACTCACCCTCTTTTTTGCGGACAAGGGGACAGACGCTTATCAAATGATCCGGGGATGCGCAGTACATGCAGAGGTTTCTGGATCTTCTCCTGGCTCGTTCAGTAGTTGATAAAGGTGGGCGTATGGTTCCTACCTCCATAGGAGTAGGGTCAACGGCCGAAATCCGAGAAGGACTAGACAATGGCATTCCCATTTTCTCAGCCTTTCTTTCTCGCAGTCGCCTGTCAATGTTGATACTGAGTTGTATTAAGGCATCCAAAGTGCCAGGTAAATCCACTCGGGCGAGCTCGTCTTTAACGGCTTCTGACAACCCGAGTCTGAACTGAGTTCGCAGAGATGTATCATTCCACCCTGAATCAAGGGTCCATCTTTTGAACTCTGCTACAAAGTCTTCAACAGGTCTCCTTCCTTGTTTTAAAGCCCTCAATTGGATATCAGCAGTACTCTGCCTATTGGGGTCTTCATATAAGCTAGCGAGTTCCGCTAGGAATAAAGGATAGGAGTTGAGAAGATGATCATCTTTCTCATAGAGAGAGTCTGCCCAGGCCCGTGGATCACCCGTTAAGTATGAAATGACGGTACAAACTTTAATTTGATCAGTAGGGTAAGTACGAGGTTTTAGCAAAAAAAGCAATTGACATGCGTTTTTGAATTCACGAAATTTTTTCCGATCACCTGTAACACTAGAGGAGGGTTTATTTTAGGTTCAGGGGGCTGAGCAGCAGTAAGCTGTGAAAGACGGGCTACCTGCTGTCTCAGAGTCTGATTTTCATCTTTTACTTCAGTAAGAGCAAGTATTAATGCATTTACTTGTTGTGTTAATTGTGTCACTTGAGTGGGTAATTCTGCTGAATCCATTTTTTAGGTTCGTTCAATCTGTAACGCTCCTGCGTTTTTATAGTAAGCTGGATTTGCAGCTGCAGAATCTCCACTCAGTAGTCATGTAGAGATGTGTTGAAATACCAGATCCAACTCTCCAGACTCATCACTGTGTGCCTGTCTGCTTCAGCATACAGATATACACACACTCAATAAGATGTTCCTGGAGTGATGGGATGTATATGACAGTATGGAGGTGATGTGCTGAAGGGACAGGTGTGAGCAGTGACAGCAATGATAAGCACTTGATAGTAATGTTCAGGAGAGTGGTAGATGGTAATAGGTAGAATGCAGATAGGTTAGTAATCATGTATGGTAACAGGTGGTGAGGACAGCAGATGACATATACAGGATAGACTAACCCAGTGCAAGGATAGATGGTAGTAGACTCAAGAGCTAGCAATCTATGTAACAGTGCAGATGATAGAATTAGTATGCATAGATAGTAACAGTCCTTAATGTGCAGAAGTAGATAGTGTAAGTTAGTTATGGAGGAATCCCCTGTGGGGTACTTATCACTAGTAAGGTTAGTAAGTAGAGGGGTCCGGTAGTGAGGGAGTGATCCGGTAGCGAGATACGGGATCAGTAGCGAGGTTCCGGTCTGTTCCAGGTAAAGAGAATAGCTGGAGGCTCCGGCAGCATAAGACAAGGCTTGTGAGCATGCGGTAACATTGAACGAACAATGTGAGAGAGAAAGCCGGCGATTGAAATAGCCGCTCAGAGCGGCGCTCAGCAATGATGTCATCCGGCTTAAAGGTATATGTGTTCCACCTAACTAAAAAGGTGGGACGCAATATGAAGAGGAAAATGGGCAATAAGGGTACCAAAGGTACCGGAATCTTACAACCACGTGACCGGCTGTGTCCAATCACAGCCGGTCACAAATGTCAACAGAGAACACGGTAACTAGCTGTCACCGTGTTCTCCTCCTCACACACTGATCCTGTGTGAGGAGGAGATTGTGGTAACAGCTAGTTACCGATTACAGTGCACGCTAAACACACTGATTGCCCCCCCCCCAATAAAGAGCACCTGTCACTAGCCCATCAAAGTACCCGAGTACCTGTCACCAGCCCATCAGGTACTCTGATGACAGGTACTCGGGTACTCTGATGACAGGTACTCGGATGACGGGTACTCGGGTACTCTGATGACGGGTACTCGGGTACTCTGATGACAGGTACTCGGGTACTCTGATGACAGGTACTCGGGTACTCTGATGACGGGTACGCAGGTACTCTGATGACGGGTACTCGGATACTCTGATGACGGGTACTCGGGTACTCTGATGACGGGTACTCTGATGATGGGTACTCGGGTACTCTGATGACGGGTACTCGGGTACTCTGATGACAGGTACTCGGGTACTCTGATGACGGGTACTCGGGTACTCTGAGGACAGGTACTCGGGTACTTTGAGTACCTGTCAACGGAGTACCCGTCATCAGAGTACCTGAGTACCTGTCACCTACCCATCAGAGTACCCGAGTACCTTCCACCTGCTCATCAGAGTACCCGACGCCTGAAGTACCCGAGTACTTGCCGCCTGCTCATCAGTACCCATCACTACTCATCAGTACTCATCAGTACCTATCACGTATCAGTACTGATCATCAGTACCCATCAGTACAGTATCACCTATCAGTATCAGTACTACTCATCAGTACCTATCGCATATAAGGTGTGTGTAAGGAGCATATGGTTATAGGTTGCTATTAAGGGTCCCTGTATTTTGATAATACTTGTCTGACCTAACCAAGGCAAGCATACATAAAGGTGTTCTGTGCAGGTGTCAGAACTAAGGTTCGGTTAGATGGTCAGTACAATAATTTAGGGATTCAGAAGTAAAATATAAATCATAGCAATTTATTGTGAATAATATTTATGTTATTACAGCACCGTACAGATATTGGCTTAGCCTAATTATATGTGACCAGTATAAACACAGAAAACAAAAAAACAAGACATACAACGTGAAACATTTAAACATTTAACAGGGTACCGGCCGGTGCATAATGAAATACATCATTAGGGTATTTGTAATCAAATGTAATTATTTCTGGCGGTAGATTCCGTTTCTGTATCCTCCTATGATGTGTGTCTGTGGACTTGTGGGGGAAATTTGGTAATCAGCTTTTTATGCTTGATATAGCAGAGTGAGTAGGTATTTACGGTGGTGGGTGGCTGGGGTAATTGTTCCTCCACTTGATAACATTTACACTATCCGAGGGTATGGCAGTATTCTTTTCCTCTTTGCTCCTGAGTCTATGTTGTGACTCGTGGTTAGGTCGGCAATTGCCTAGATTCCCAGCTATTTCTCTCTCAGAGTGTAAATGAAGTGTCAGGTTTCAGCGGATCATAGGTTTGGGGATGGTTCATTAGTATGTTTGGTATGTCCTTAATAAGCTTGTTATTATGGAGATTTTGCAGAGTATATAGATATCTCCTTTTATATTGGCGGCATTGATGGAGGGGTGTCAGGTGGTTTAAGTGAAACACTGTTTCTTGGGGACTATGAAGAGTGTATGTCTGTGTTGATAAATGTAAGGATTATTCCAGTATATGGCTCAGTCTCATCAGAGACACTCTGTCAGCCGGATGGCTGATTCTTCACCCCTCTTCCTGGACAGTGTAGTGTTTCCACTTACCTGACCTCCGACTCCTTGCCGCGCCGCTCTGCTTCCTGTCCTCCGCTAAGGTGCCGCTGAAGTGCCTGGTTCGTGTGCTGATCCCGATCCGCCGGCTCCCGCTAGCTCCTCCGCCATCCACGTCTGTGACACTGCTCGTTGCACTGGTCGGTGAAGATGACGTCAACGCGTTTCGCTTCTCCGATTGGCGTAGCTTCGTCTGGACGTAACCTAACCCGCCTCCTGTGCCCTCTAAATACATGTCTTCACAGGTGATCGGGTTAAACATTGATTGAATACTCAGGGGGTTCTTGTGATTTTAAATTGCACATCGGGTGATTTGTTGAATAAAGGGCTTTAAACCTTCGTGTATTTTAAGCATGGCATGATCTATTGGTCAGTTCCACAGGTTAATTCAGTCCTGAATTACCTCATTTTGGTAGTTATGTTCCCAAAGTTACCGTTTATTCTCGGTAAAAGTTTTTCCTCTTTCCCTGTCTTTATGGACGATATTGCCACATATCTGTTCATTTATGGCAGATTTACTCATTTATCATTCCATACAATTTTTCTTGGAAACAAAAAGGGGGGGGGGGGGGGAAACATTTGGACATGACTGGGTATTGAGATTTCACTGACAACAAAGACATTGACTCATATACTGGTTTTAAAGAACATGTGTATTTTTAGTTTTTATTATTTTTATTCTAGTTTTGACGTAGGGATGGATTTGTGTTGGATTACTTAGTTCTATCCTCTCTTCATCATAAAGGGCTTATTTCTTTAGAGCATGGTCGTTTAACACTTTGTTCACAACATTTTCTGATGGGGGAATTTAATTCCCTTTTTCTTTTGGTTTTGTTAGGGTGTAGCAGCTCTTATTATCTTTCCAGGAATACCTGTAAGTTCATTTCTGTATTCAACCCTATGGGGGTGAGGCTATTTAGATTAAATATCCACCATTTTTCTTTTTGCAATAATATTCGGTCAAAGTCGCCTCTTCTGGGTGATATTTTTAGTTCATATATTCCTTTGATTTTTGTATCTTGTAAATTTCCGTTATGGTACTGGGTGTAATGTCTGGCTAGAGGTTTATCCGGATTTTTTTCCCGCATCTCTCTCATATGTTCACCAATGCGTGTTTTTAGTTGTCTTTTTGTTTTTCCAATGTAATTTTTCTTGCATGGACATGTTATCATATAGATTACTTTTGTTGTCGCACAATTTATTAGATTACGGATTTTGTATTTTCTTTCCCCTGTAGCATCATGGAAGGTGTCTGTCATCTAGCATCAGTACCTATCACCTGCCTGTCACCTGCCTATCGGAGTACCCGAGTACCTGCCACCTGCTCATCAGTACCAGAGTACCTGTCACCTGCCCAACAAAGTACCCGAGTACCTGTCACCCTTCATACAGCCACCATGTCCAGCTGCCATAACCCTGGTATTTTTTTAAACGGTGGACGGTTGGCTTTCCGATAAGGGTGGTCCCAGCGGCTGATTCGCCGTGGGATCACCCTTCCGGGATGGCGGAAGAGGCCCCCCCCCCTCCCGCTGCGTTCCGGTCCTTTTCCCCGCTTACCGGACCCGCCGGCAGCGGGGAAAACGATCCGGTCCCAGATCCTCACAGACAGGATGTCGAGTGAGGGCAAGCTTGCCCTCACTTGACTCTATGGTCTTGGAGGACCGGAGCTACGGAAAATGTTGTTGCCTAGCAACCGGTTTAAAGGTCCTTTTTTTTTTTCATTTTATATAATAATTTTTTTTTTTTTCCATCTTTTAGTGTACTTGTGAGATCTGAGGACTTTTTGACCCCAGATCTCACAAAAAAGAGGTCCTGTCGTGCCTATTTCTATTACGAGGAATGTTTACATTCCTTTTAATAGAAATAAAAATGATAATTTTTTTTTTTTTTAAACGGTGTAAAAATAAAAAATAATAAATAAAATAAATAGTAAAAAAAAAAAAAAAAAAAAAAAATTAAAGCGCCCTGTGTCCCCGTGAGCTCGCGCGCAGAAGCGAACGCATACAGAAACCCTGCCCACATATGTAAACGGTGTTCAAACCACACATGTGAGGTATCGCCGCGATCGTTAGAGCAAGGGGAATAATTTGAGCTCTAGACCTCCTCTGTAACTCAAAGATAGCAACCTGTAGAAATTTTTAAATTGTCGCCTATGGGGATTTTTAAGTACCAAAGTTTGTCGCCATTCCGTGAGCGTGCGCAATTTTGAAACATGACATGTTGGGTATCTATTTACTCGGCGTAACATTATCTTTCACATTATGGAAAAAAATTGGGCTAACTTTACTGGTTTCTTATTTTTTAATTAAAAAAAGTGCATTTTTTCCAAAAAAAAATTGCGTTTGGAAGACCGCTGCGCAAATACGGTGTGATAAAAAATATTGCAATAATCTCCATTTTATTCTCTAGGGTCTCTGCTGGGTCTCTGCTAAAAAAAAAAATATATAATGTTTGGGAGTTCTAAGCAGTTTTCTAGCAAAACAACTGATTTTAGCTTGTAAACACCAAATGTCAAAAATAGGCCTAGGCAAGTGGCTAGGATGCATGATGATGCTCCTTGGATGTTAGGCCCCTCTGTATGGCTAGGCTGTGAAAAAGTCTCACACATGTGGTATTGCCATACTCAGGAGTGGCAGAATGTATTTTGGGGTGTAATTTTTGCTGTGTACATGCTATGTGTTAGGAATATCCTATAAATTGACAACTTTGTGTAAAAAAATAAAAGTTTTCATTTTTTTCCCACATTTTCCAAAAACCTGTGGAAAAAAATGATATGTTCAAACGACCCATAATGCCTCATAGAATACACGTTGGAGTGTTTGCTTTCCAAAATGGAAAAAAAAAATGGTAATTTTGTGGACTTTTCCATTGTATTGGCGCTCTAGGGCCTTGAAAAGTGTGATAGGTAGTAAGAAAGTTGTATGTGTATTTATGCTCCTAGAACGCCTGAAGGTGCTTCTTGGATGTGGAGTCTCTTTTTGTGGCCAGGCTGTGTAAAAGTCTCACACATGTGGTATCGCCATACTCGGAAGGAGTAGCAGAATGTATTTTTGGGTGTAATTTTTGCTGTGTACATGTTATGTGTTAGAAATAGCTTATAAATTGACAACTTTGTGGGAAAAAAAAGAAAAAAAAAATTTTTCTTCATTTTCCCAAGAATTGTGGGAAAAAATTACAACTTCAAAAAACCCACCATGCCTTTTACTAAATACCTTGGACTGTCTACTTTACAAAAAGGGGTAATTTGGGCGGTATTTGTACTGTCCTGACATTTCAGGGCCTCAAGAAAGGAGATAGGCAGTCAGTACATCTGGTGTGATCAATTTTCAGTAATTGGTACCATAGCTTCTAGACTCAATAACTTTCACACAGACTAAATAATTTACACTAATTTGAGTTAATTTTACCAGAGACATGTAGCAGTATACATTTTGGCCCAAATGTATGAAGAAAAATAAATTTTTTGCAAAATTTTATAATTGAAACTAAAAAAAAAGTGTTTTTTTTTTCAAAATTTTTGCTCTTTTTTTGCATATATCACGAAAAAAAAAACCCCCCAAGTTGTGATCAAATACCACCAAAAGAAAGCTCTATTTGTGTGAAAAAAAAGATAAAAATTTTGTTTGGTTACAGTGTAGCATGACTGAGCAATTGTCATTCAAAGTGTGAGAGTGCTGAAAGCTGAAAATTGGTCTGGGCAGGAAGGGTGTCTAACTGCTCTGTATGGAAGCGGTTAAGTGTCCACCTAGCGGTCGAACGTCATCGAGCTCCGAACCGGGCGCGTTACGTCAGGCCGCTCTGACCACCATAGGCCGCGCATGCGCATTTTTGAAGTTTGAGAATCCATCACAGGATTGCAAAACTCATACTGTATTTGTCAACATTATTCAGAGTACATGTAAACACTGATCGTGTCCACATCATTATGTAATTTTAATATTATGTTTTCTGAAATAAAAGTTGTAGATTTTACTATTGTCTATTGTTGAATACGGTACCCTGAAAGTCCCACACACATCTCCCTCTCATTATATATATATCTATCTATCTATCTATCTATCTATACACACACACGTATGTATGTATATACTGTATATATATACACGTGTGTATATATACACATTTATATATATATATACACATATATATATATATATATATATATATATATATATATGTACAGTAAAACTGCAGGAAAGGGCACTGGGGGGGCAAACTAATGTGAATTTATTTTATTTTGCAATGTATCAGTGTGTTTGGTGTGTTTTACATTTGAATTTGCAGCCGGTTCCACCCCCCTGTGAACGTCACGTTGCAGGAGACGGAAGCCGGGGCACACAGAGGATCGGGAGGAAGATCCACCGGTATATTGCATTTTTTTCTGTAATGTTATTTTACTATATAAATCAATGAAAATTAAATATTTTTGTGTTTTCCATAGCTCTTGCTATGTCTCTCTCTTTTATGTGTTTAAATGAGTTTCTATTGTTTTAAAAGTGTGTTTAAAGACCCAAATGCTTTTAAAAGTACAGTGACAGTAAAAAAAAACATGCCTACAGTGTATTTTCATATGGTTTTTCTATTTTGCGGATTTTCCCTTTTCGCGGGTGGGTCCAGAACCTAACCCCCGTGATGGAGGGGGGTTTACTGTATTCCCTTTTCCTTCTCATGAGAAAAATGTTCCAGTAATCGTATGTTATGGAATCAGTTTTGTACAAATTAACAAAAAGAAAAAGTCAATCTCTGACAGAAGAAGCAGCCATGATGTTTTTTTTGCTCTCTCCCTGAATTCCTGGTCTGCTCGGGGTTTGTGTTTATTGTACAACCTAGCTGGTCATATGTTTTACATTATTCATTTTTTATTTTTTTTTTTAGCATGCTCTTTCGGCAACAGGATTTTCCAAAATGCTACAATCAGCAAAAGTTTGTCAAAACATTCATCATGGTGTGCACAATGTAATTTAAAAAAAAAAAAACGGTTTGCAGGGAAACTTGCAATCGTTTTGTATCAATTATTTTTTTTCATAATTTTTTGTTTTCAATTCAGCAATTGTTTGGTGTTGAATACAGATGTACAGAACACAAGTAAGGTTATGAATATTAAAAGAGGAAGCTTAGGGTGCCGATCCAGGTCCCCATCCCAACTGGCGCCGATGACTCGCACTAAGGCTCTATTCACACCAATGCGCTTTTTCATGCTTTTTGCTGAAATGTAGGACATTTTTTTTTAACATGGGTTCCTATGGAACACGTTCACATCAATGCATTTTTGTGCCTCTGTGTTTTTGTGAGGGTCAGGGGCTTTTTTTTTGCTTTTTTGGTTCAATAGAACTTCAATGGAGAAGCTACAGAAAAGCATGTAGTGCGATCTTACCGCAATTTTGTGTTTTTAAATTTGCCAAACAACATATTTTCCAAAAAAAAAAAACATAAAAAAAAACACAAAACACAAATTGCTGTAAAATTGCAGTAAAAAAATGTGGAAAGCACAACTGAAATGCTCAAGAGCAACACGCATAGGTGTAAATGAAACCTAAAAGGGTGTCGGCGTGAAAATGTGCTCAATGTGCACACATAAAAAAGGAAGAAAAAACAATTGCCGTGCTCCAAAGAGATCCCTAGTATCAGACAAGTGAAAGCGGTTTCAGTCCAGCTCCATCCAGGCCAAGTCTCCGACGCGTTTCGGCTTGGTCAGTCAACTCCGTAACCACTTGCGGACCGCCCACCATACTTATACTGCGACAGGGCAGCCGCTCTGTGCCAGATCACATACCTAGTACATGATAGGACACTTCAGGGTCTGGGGCGTGCGCCACCAGTGACCCACTCCCGCAATGATCACACACAGTGATCTGGCACAGAGCGGCCGCCCTGCAGCAGTAAATGTACAGTGGGCGCTCCACATGCAGCTAGGTGACTGACCAAGCCGAAACGCTTCAGAGGCTTGGCCTGGATGGAGCTGGACTGAAGCCCCTGTCACCTGATGATGTCCGCTGGCATTAGATGATTATACAGTACATAGGAAGAATGGCGATCTGTCTATGTAAACAAGGAAGATTGCCGTTCTCTCAGAAGGAAAGGTGTTGATCCTGTGTTCCTGCAAAGCAGTGACATGGATCCATGTCTTCCCATAGTAAAGTACCTCCCCACAGTGAGAAAGCACAGGCTAGGCACATAGTTAACCCTTTGATCGCTCCTGATGTTAACCCCTTCCCAGCCAATGTCATTAGTATAGTGACAGTGAATAGTTGTTGCACAGATCAATGTATTAGTGTCAATGGTCCCCAAAACATGTCAAAAGTGTCAGTTAGTGTCCGATTTTGAATATTGCAGTACCGCTATACTGTAAGTCACTGGTTGCTACCAATACTAGTAAAATAAATAAAAATATCCCATAGTTTGTAGACTCAATAACTTTTGTGCAAAACAATCAATATACACTTACTGGAATTTTTTAGCCAAAATATGTAGCCAAATACTTATTGACCTAAATTGATGAATAAATTAGATTTTTACATTTTTTTAATTATATATGTTTTATGGTAGAAAGTAAAAAAACTGAATTTTTGTAAAATCTTACCTGTAAAATTCCTTTCTCTGAGTCCTCCGACAGTCGCCGCCTCTTCATATTCGTCACATATGGGTATTAGACTTTGCTCCGAAGGAGTAGCTAGGCAACAGAATATGTTAACATTAAAGCTTTTAACATATCCCACCCTCAAGGGGTGGTCCCCTCAGGCAATACCCTCCTACTTCCTGCAACCATATCTCAGTTTTAGTGGAATAGCAGTAGAGTATACAACCAAACCCCAAAAGAGGGGCGGGGGCGGCGACTGTCGGAGGACTCAGAGAAAGGAATTTTACAGGTAAGATTTTACAAAAATTCTGTTTTCTCTTACGTCCTCCGACAGTCGCCGCCTCTTCATATTCGTCACATATGGGGACGTCCCAAAGCAGTGCAAACATGAGGGGTGGGAAACGCATCCGCGCCGAAAGGCAACGCAGTCTCCGCATCTCCGCATCAAAGAAAGGACCCTTACCAAAGGAAGGAAACCAGCTGGGCAACAGAAAAAAACAAGTGCTCAACAGGAGCAACAACCCAGGAAAAGACAAAAAACCAGGGGATAACGAAACTTATCCCAACAGCCAGAGGTCCCCAACAAGGGACCCTAGGGAACTGCCGCACTAAGAACCTTGCGGCCAAAGGAAGCATCCGCCGATGCCTGAACATCTACTTTGTAGAATCTTGTGAACGTGTGCACGGTCGACCAGGTCGCCGCCTTACACACCTGGGCTACAGAAGCCCCATGACCACAGGCCCAAGACGTACTCAAAGATCTAGTAGAGTGCGCCTTCACAGGCACAGGGGGAACCTTCCCCTGCAAAGCATAGGCCTGTTCAATGGTCTGCCTGATCCATTTTGCGATGGTAGAGGCCGAAGCCGCCATGCCCTTCCGAGGACCCTCTGGAAGAACAATAAAGGAGTCCGTCTTTCGAAAAGACTCAGTCGATTTAAGGTAAACCCTTATCGCCCGAACAACATCCAGAGAATGCAATCTCACCTCCTTTGGATGTTTAGGCTTCGCGCACAGCGAAGGTAAGACAATATCCTCATTAAGATGGAATTCCGAAACTCGTTTCGGAAGAAAAGAAGGATTAGGTCGCAAGACCACCTTATCCAAATGAACAACCAGGTACGGAGACTTGCAGGACAAAGCTGCCATCTCCGACACTCTGCGAGCCGAAGTGATCGCCACCAAAAAGGCGACCTTTTTGGACAACATAGACAACGAGATCTCCCTGATCTGTTCAAAAGGAGCACGTTGCAACACAGACAGAACGAGATTCAAGTCCCAAGGGGGCAAAGGATCCCTCCTAGGAGGAACCAGATGCCGCACACCCTGAACAAAAGTGCCAACCAAGGAGTTGGAAGCCACGGGACGTTGAAACAGAACGGCCAGTGCAGACACCTGACCCTTTATCGTAGCCAGCGCCAAACGCTGATCAACACCCGTTTGAAGAAAAGACAGCACACGGGAAACCGAGTACGTGCGGGGTGAAAACCCCCTGGACTCACACCAGGCAAAATAGGCCTTCCAAGTACGGTAATAAACCTTCCCCGAGGAAGACTTCCTCGCGTTGATCAAAGTATGAACAACCTCTGGAGAGAGACCCCTCTCCTTCAGGACCTCGGTCTCAACAGCCAGGCCGTCAAAGCCAGCGACTGTAAAGCAGGATGGTATATCGGTCCTTGAGACAGTAGATCGTCTCGAAGAGGCAGACGCCACGGGGCGTCGACCGCCAGATTCACGAGGTCTGCGTACCAGGACCGGCGAGGCCAGTCCGGTGCCACAAGAATCACCGTGCTGCGTTCCGAGTGTAACCTGCGAAGGAACCTGGACAGCAACTGAATCGGTGGAAACGCGTACATCAGCCTGTACTGATGCCACGGGGCCACTAACGCGTCCGACGCGTCTGCCCGAGGGTCGCGCGTCCTTGCCACGAACCTTTTCACCTTGTTGTTGAGACGAGACGCGAACAGGTCCACATCTGGAAGACCCCACTTCGCGCACAACATCTGGAAGACAGCCGGGTGGAGAGACCATTCCCCCTGATCCAGGGTCTGGCGACTCAGATAGTCCGCCTGCCAATTCTCCACTCCCGGAATGTGAACCGCCGTTATCGCCGGGCCATGAGTCTCGGCCCAAGACAGAATGTCGGACACTTCTCGAGCCGCTCGGGCACTCCTGGTGCCCCCTTGGTGGTTGATGTAGGCCACCGCCGTGGCATTGTCCGTCTGCACCCGAACCGGGCAGCCCTGCAGCCGGTCCGTCCAGCGATGAAGACAGAGATTTATCGCACGCAATTCCAGAATGTTGATCGGAAGGGAAGACTCCCCCTCCGACCAAGTTCCCTGGGCGGATAGAACGCCCAGAACACCACCCCAGCCCGACAGGCTGGCATCCGTGGCGATCACCGTCCATGAGACAGGACGAAACGACTTGCCCCCGGACACCATCGGGGACTGGAGCCACCACAGAAGGTTTCTTCTGGTGCGATGACTCAACGAGATTTGAAGATCCAGAGATTGAGGTCGCCCGTCCCACCTGGACAGGATCTCCGCTTGGAGACCCCACGTGTGAAACTGAGCGAAGGGAATCGCCTCGAAGGCCGAGACCATCAATCCCAGACATCTCATGCACGTCCGCAGAGACGAGTGCGGAACGTCCCTGAGGGACCTGACTTCCTCCTGAAGAGTTCTGAGTTTGTCTTCCGGCAGGAAGACCTTCGCCTGCACCGAGTCCAGAATCATTCCCAGGTAGGGAAGACGAACCGACGGACTCAGTGTCGACTTTGGAAAATTTATCGTCCAACCAAACTCCTGCAGAGTTTGCATCGTGACAGCCAGGTCCTTCTCCAGACCCTGGCTGGTCGCAGACCGAACCAGAATGTCGTCCAGATACCCCAGGACAGAAACGCCCTGGGCCCTCAATAATGCCAGAACCGGTGCAAGCACCTTGGTGAAGACCCGCGGAGCCGAGGCGAGGCCAAAAGGCAACGCCACGAACTGGTAGTGATCCTCCGCAATGGCAAATCGAAGGAACCTCTGGTGACCCTCGAAAATGGGGATGTGAAGATACGCATCCTTCAAATCGATGGAGGCCATGAATTCCCCCGGAACCAGGGCAGCCACCACCGACCGCAGGGATTCCATGCGGAACTTGCGAACCCGCACAGAGCGGTTCAGAGCCTTCAAGTCCAGAATTGGACGAACCTTGCCCTCCTTTCTGGGCACGGTGAACAGATTGGAATAAAACCCCCGAAATCTGTCCCGATGAGGCACCGGAACCACCACTCCCTGAGCCCTCAGGTCCCGCACCGCCAGGTGCAGGTCCCGCAAACGCTCCGGAGACAGTTGAAGATTTGAGGGAAAAAATCTGCTCTCCGGCCGAGAGGGAAACTCGATCTTGTAACCAGATCAAACGATCTCCTGAACCCATCTGTCCCGCACACGGGCCAACCAGGGTTGAAGAAAACCGAGCAAGCGTCCACCCACCCCAAAACTGGGTGAGGGCGCCCCTTCAGGCCGAACTGTTATGGGCTGCAGATCCGGATTGGCCGGACTTCTGTTTCCCAGACCAGGGCTTCTTCTGAGAGCCTTGACCTTTGAACGGCTTGCCCTTGTAGTGCGGCCGAAAGGCACGAAAGGACCCCTGAGGGGGCCGAAAATTAGCATGCTTCTTCCCAGAAGCCCCCTTAGCCTTGGGGAAATGGGGCAAGAGAGTGCTCTTACCCCCGGTGATCCCCTTAATCAACACATCCAAGGACTCCCCAAAAAGGCGAGACCCATCATAAGGCAGGTTGGCTAAGGTCTTACGTGAAGATTGGTCCACCGACCAACATTTTAACCAAAACAGGCGGCGAGACAACACCGCCACGCTGTGCACACGTGCAGCCAATGGAATCAGGTCCAGGTCCGCATCACACAGATACATGACACCCTGGTGGATTTGATCCACCATATCCAGGGTCGCCGGCGAGGCCGAGTCGGCCACTAGGACGCGCCTAAGCATCTGCGTCCAACTTGCGATCGCCTGGGCCGCCATGAGAGAAGCAAACAGAGCTTTAAGCATAGAACCCGTAACAGAATAAGTATGACGGGCAAGAGACTCCAGTCTCCTATCCGTGGCATCACGGAACAAAGGGGAATCCTCTGCAGGAATCGCAGTGGACTTGTTTAAAACCGCAATTGCGTGATCCACTGGGGGAGGCACACACCACCTTTCATCAGTGGAAGGCGAGAAAGGATAACGCAGCTTGAACCTACTTGGTACAGCAAAAGGTTTGCGCAGATTGCGCCATTGATCCTTAACAGCGCGCTGAAAATCATCATTGCAGGGAAAAACCTGCGGCGTCCTGCGTTTTCTCTGCGTCCCATAGGCTGCCAAGGCAGCGGGGGGACACACTTCATCCTGCAAACGCAGTGTTTGTTTAATGGAAGCAATCAATTCATCCATGATTGCAAGCTCTTCAGGCGAGCCAGGGGGAGAATTATCAACCCCCTCAACTTCAGCCTCCACCTCGGACCCCACTAGATCTAGGGAGGAGCGGGACCCCGATAAGGAGGCCCCCGCCATAATAACCCCATCACCTTCACCCTCAGAATCAGAGGAAAGAGCAATTCTGGGTCTTTTAGTAGATTGAGCAGCCACCAGCATCTGCACCTGAGCAGCAAGGCCAGCCACAATAGTGGCTAAATCCCCCCCTGGGGGGGAAACAGCGGTCCCCTGGCTTTCCACCAAGGCGGTAGGAAATTTGCCCTCCTGAGAATCCATTGCCCCTGTAATGCCAGACAATAAAGGGTTAACTGCCCCTTTAAGCAAGCGCGGCAAGCGCAGCCCACCGCACCACACTCAAGCACAATGAGACCCCACAGGGAATATGCAAACTGAACACAGGCAATGGATAGCAAGAACAGAAGGATAAAACCTGAGGAGACCCTCGCCGCTGCTGCTGCCTCGATCGGTGTTCCTGGAAAGAGGAAGTGATGCTGCCAGGGCGCTCTATGAAAGCCTATGGAGGCTACAAGAAAATGGCCGCCATGCATGTAAAACATGCGGCCGGAGCGAGTGTAGGCAAAATGGCGCCGTTTGGCGCCGAAACCGCCGCTCCACAGTGCAGCAAAGCACACGTGACATCCTTGTATAGGAATACATGTCAGATCGCCGCAGCGATCGCTGTATATGCCCAAACATGCCAAAAAAACATGCCCCGCAGCTTCTCACACTGACCAGACTGACACACACAGTGTCACACAGCTCCCCCCCCCCCCCTTGCAGCCCACAGCATGCAGCCGAGAGATAGGGAGACAAGCAGTGTGAATAGAGGCAGGTTACACAGTCCCAGACTGACACCCCCCCAGACAGACAGGTCCCCACATAGATACACTTACCTCTCAATGGCGTGGGGGACCCGCACAGGCGAACAAGCCGCTGCACATGAGGCAGGGAGAGTCGCAATTCAAGACGCACCAAATGTGGGTTAAGAAACCGCACAGCGTCCAGTGAGGTAGCCACCTCACCAATCATCCCTGCACCGAACAGGGATGGGTCGTTCACTGTGCCAGGAGCGTTACCTGGCTGAACGCTCGATGGCAGGCTGGGAAGCCACTGACCCACGACCTGCGACCAGGGGGATCAGCCCGAGACCCAGCCCGCATGATCCTCTTCATCAGAAGAACTAACTAACGCTGACAAAAATAACAGCTAAGTAAAGGTAGAGAGAAAACTCAAACAAAATTTCAAAAAGAAGAAAGAGTCTGGGGCAGAAAGCCCCAGCACAGGAAAAGCCAGCCACTCCTGACAAGCTAGACATTAAAACTGAGATATGGTTGCAGGAAGTAGGAGGGTATTGACTGAAGGGACCACCCCTTGAGGGTGGGATATGTTAAAAGCTTTAATGTTAACATATTCTGTTGCCTAGCTACTCCTTCGGAGCAAAGTCTAATACCCATATGTGACGAATATGAAGAGGCGGCGACTGTCGGAGGACGTAAGAGAAATATATATTTTTTCAAAATTGTTGGTCTTTTTATGTTTATAGCGCAAAAAATAAAAACCACAGGGGTGATTTAAAATTTTACCAAAAGAAAGCTCTATTTGTGGGTAAAAAAATACAAACATTTTATGTACAGCGTACAGAGTACAGCGTCGCAGGACCGCACAATTGTTAGAGTTGTCAGTTAAAATAATACAGTGCCGTATCACAAAAAAATGGCTTGGATATTTGGATATGAAGGGAGGGAAACCTTATATGCATGAAGGTAAAAAGCCTTCTATGTTCAGCAGCTCCCCCACAGCCCCCTCTAATACTTACCTGAGCCTGATCTTCCTCCAGCGATGTGCGCAAGAGCCTTGACTCTTGGACTCTCCCTCCTCATTGGCTCCCGCTGCTGTCAATCACAGAATAAGGAGAGAGAGAGGGGGTAGGGCGGAGCCGTGGCTCTGTGTCTGAATAGACATGGCTCGTGAATGGGCCTGCTTGGGTGCCCCCATTGCAAGCTGCTTGCTCAGGGGGGGGGGGGCACTCGGCAGGAGCCTCAACGGGGGATCTGAGAAGAAGAGGATCGGGGGCTGCTCTGTGCAAAACCATTAAAAAAGGATAAGGATATGCAAGTAAGGGTCCTTTCACACGGGCTTTCCACCCGGCCATCTCAGTTTTGCTTAGCAGGGGATCAATCCGCCGATCCCCGCTCAGCAGGTGGATGACAGGTCCGTCTTTACTTTACAGAGATGGACCTGTCAGATCCCCGCTCTCCTCTATGGGAAATAGGCCGCCTGTCCGTTTTCATCCGATCCGATCCTCCAGACGGATGGAAAATAGGGTTTCCATCTGTCTGGATTTCACGGACAGGATCGGATCGGATAGCGACGGGTGTTAGCGGAGATGTCACCACTGACATCTGCTGCTCCATAGGGAAGAATGGAGGATCGGTCAGGTCCACCTGAAAAAACTGACAGGCGGACCTGATTGGAAAGCCCGTGTGAAAGGGGCAATAGTATGACATGTTTGTTATTTAAAAAAGAAACAATTAAAAAAAACATAAACAAGCCTTTAATATCACTTAAAAACATCAACAATTCTATGTATTATGCACTCCCAGGTTTCGATATTACCTGCGACCTCTGTGATATTCCCAGAAGAGAAAATGGTCCTGTTTCATAGACTGTAGATATTCACAGATAACTGATCATATACCAGCAGTTATCACGGGAAGTAAACCTTGCATATTAGAGATGCACCTAAATTTCAGCGGCTGAAAATTGCGTTTTCAGGGGCGATGCAGGAACTGGCACTGAATCGCAGGGTTTCACGCATCGAACCAGTGTGAACCGGGACGTAAAGGGATTGTAGAGGCAGAGGGTGCATTCTATGCATTAAAGTGATTGTAAAGGCAGAGGGTGCATTCTATGCATTAAAGGGATTGTAAAGTCTCGTTTTAAAAAAATAAAATAAAACAAACATGTTATTCTTCCTCCTCTGTGCAGTTGGTTTTACACAGAGAGGCCCGGATCCTCCTCTTCCCAGGTCCCTCTTCGATGCTCCTGGCCCCTCCCTCTTGTCGAATTCCCCCACAGCAAGTAGTTTGCTATGGGGGCCCCCAGTGCCCATTCAGACACGGAACTGTGACCCCATCCCACCCCCCCCCCCCCTCTCCCGATTGGCTGACTGACTTTGATTGAGAGCAGCGGGAGCCAATCGCGTTTCAGCAGCTGAGACACTCTTGCAACATTGCTGGATAAAGATGTACCTCCGTTAAGTATGAGGGGGGCTGTTGCACACAGAAGACTTATCACTTTAAGTTTTAGTACTTTTAGTAAAGTGATAAAGTGATACTAAAGTACTAAAGTGATACTTACAGTGATACTAAAAGTTATACTTTTAGTATCACTTTAAGGGATGAATTTTCTTGCGCTAAAGATGCCGATAATGGTCGACAATAATTACATTTTAAATACAAAAATATATAAAGTGCTCCGGTCCCCTCGTGCTCGCACGCAGAAGCGTCACGCCCACATATGTAAATTCATTCAAACCATACATGTGAGGTATCGTCCCAAATGTTAGAGCGAGAGCAACAATTCCAGCCCAAGACCTCCTCTGTAACTCTAAACTGGTAACCTGTAAAAAATTTTAAAGCGTTGCCTATGGAGATTTTTAAGTACCAAAGTTTGGCGCCATTCCATGAGTATGTGCAATTTTAAAGTGTGACATGTTAGGTATCTATTTACGTGGCGTAACATCCTCTTTCACATTACACAAAAAAATTGGGCTAACTTTAGTGCTTTGCCTTTTTTTTTTTCCCACAAAACCGTTTTCATTTTTAAAAAAAAAAAAACAGGTTTGAAAATCGCTGCGCAAATATCGTGTGACATAAAAAGTTGCAATGACCGCCATGTTATTCCCTAGGGTATAATACATATATATATTACATATATAATGTTTGGGGGTTCTGAGTAATTTTCTAGCAAAAAAATGATGATTTTTACATGTGGGAGAGGAGTGCCAAAACAGGCCCGGTATGGAAAGGGTTAGATTAAAAAAATGTTTGGACGAAATTGATGATTCTTGGTGTGCTGGCGAATATCTACATAACATAGCTCAATAGTAGGTGGGTGGTCATGGCTGATCGATGTATATATATAATGAAAGCGGAGTTCTTGTAGCAGGACGTGTCGGGACTGTAATCACCCCGGACGGGTACACAGCTCTCTGCAGTCACATTGCTGTATCTCAGCCGCTATAAATGAGTTTTGCAGAAAACCATCTGTTGGTGTCTTTGATGAGGAAGAAAGCATGCCGTCACTTTACCGGCCAACGTCTTCCCTCCCGGGCTGCCATTTGTTTGTCTCTGCGGTCTCCGGAATAATTAGTGTGATTCCTTCTCTTTTCCTTTCACTTGAAGGTTAAAGTCCTGTGAAATATAGAACATCCCATAATGTGAGAAATAAATGTCCATATTCACCGACACCCTCCTTCATGTGATCGACTGCAAACTGCAGTCTGACAAAAATCTAATTAGTAAATGGTCATTTCTGATTGGTTGGAGTTACTGCATTTCTTGAATAGATCTCAATGTGCGGACATAAACCTGAAGCAAATCTTGGAAATTCAAGCCAAGCATGTGCTGAATAATTGCATACGCAGTAGAGGCGCACCAAATGGAAATTTTGGTGCCGAAATTGAAAATTCAGGATGCATTTGGCCGAAACTGAAAATGACAGTCTTTAAAAAAAAAATATATATATATATATTTGTATTATTTTCGACTTTTTCATTAATATCATGAGTTTAAATGAATATTAATATACCCTTCCCGCGAATGTAAGAGATTATGGTCGGGCGCACCCCCAGCCTGTGGGGGGTTGTGGACCATCCACGAGGTTGGAAACACCATCTTTACTGGCCATTTGGTTGATCAACCACTGCATATTTGAGGCTTTAATATATCCTTAATCTGGTGAGTGGATCCCCAAAAGGGTCTCTTTTGAAAGCACTTTGGCACCTGTGTGGAGCACTTGAAGCACCTTATCCAGCATCTTAATTCTAAGTGGACTATATATATATATATTTTTTTTTTTTTCTGGACTGCACAAGATTCAGCACTTTGGCACTTATGCACCATATATGAATTTAATTGCACCTTTGCATATTTATTGATTTTTTATTCACATTTAGCCCTGGTTCACACTTCTGCGAGTGCCGGGTTCGCATGTAATGTCGGAGCGCACTGCTCCGACATTACATGCGATCAGCTGTGCGGTGCGAGTTTAGCCATACAGTTTGTATGGCTAAATTCGCATCGCACCCGGAGCAAACACGCACAGGAGGCATTTTTGCAGCCGCATCAGGATCGGATCGCACAGCGGTTCACACTTGTGCGATCCGCTCCTGTGCGAACTGCACGATCGCACTGCGATATGCGATCAAACTGGGGTGTCGTTAAGATTACATTGACACCCCCAGCGTATCGCATATGGCAGTGTGAACTGCCGGGGGTGCGTGTGCGATGCGGGAACAGGCTGCGGATTCGCAGCCTTCCCGCATCGCATAAATGTGAACCGAGCCTAACTGTTACTGTGATTGTATATTTTTTAGATGCTGTCACTAGTGCACTTTATTATTATTTATATTTTATAATTATTCATATTTTATCACGTTATATATGCCTGGTAGCGCTGTTTTAATACATCTTACACAATAGTTTAGTTTTTGATTGTATAATGAGCTTTTGATGTGCCTTCTTCATGTGACATCAAGAGTTTACGCAATTTTTGGGGATATCCCACAAAGCTAGTATGATTAATACAGATTGAGTAGACTTATTTTCTTTAAAAAAAAAGAAGAGAAGAAAACTCCTTTTTCGTATGTTTTTGGGTGTTTAGCCCTTAATATGTGTTGGGCATTTGTTGAAGATACATATTTCTTGTTATACCTTTATATTCCCTTTGTTATTGTGAAATACAAAAAAAAAAAAAAACAAAAAAAACAATGAAAAATAAAATGTAAATACCCCTTGTAATAAGAATAGGGCATGACAGGTCCTCTTTATGGAGAGATGTGGGGTCTATAAATCCCCACATCTCTCCTCTATGCTGGAAATACTAAAATAAAAAAAAATAAAAAAAAAACGATCTCAGCCTTTCCAGCCCAGATCACGGCAGTATTTGCAACTGCCAGGCCGTACGTGACGTCATAACGTCAGGCCTGGCCCTCCGCGAGTCAGAGACAACCTGGTCCTTGGTATTCTCCATGTTGAACTTCCATCGCTGGCGGATTTCTTTTCCGGCTTGCTGATTGCACGGGCGAGCCGGTAGAAGCAACGGAGGGCGGCAGGAGGGGGGAAGTCCCCTCCACCACCTGTAAGAGCGATCAAGCGGCTTAACTGCTTCTATGATTGTTCTTATGGTGAAGGGAATCACCGGCTGCAAAAGATAATATCTTAATGATGCCTGCAGCTGCACCCATCATTCAGATATCCCCACTCAAAGTCTAGGACGTCATATGACGTCCTTGGGCGGGAAGTGGTTAAGAAAGATAACTTTACAAAACAGTGTAGTGCAACGTTTCGGAGTCACGCAGGACCCCTTTGTCAGACATGTAATGACTGACGAAGGGGTCCTCGCGGCTCCGAAACGTTGCACTACACTGTTTTGTCATGTGATCTTTCTTGGATAAAAATCTGTTTGGACGAAATTGATGATCCTGCTGGCGAATATCTATATATCGTATAAGTTCCAGTATCCAGCTAGTGGTCACTACAGCACCCAGTAGCCTAAAGCAGTAGCTTATTCCAGGAACGTGTGCAATAGGAATATGGACTGTGGATTAATTCTGAGTAGTTCCTACTTTCCTGACCCGCCAGGCATGGACTCCATTAGACCTCTGAAGGTATGCTGTGGTATCTGGCACCAAGCCGTCACTAGCACATTCTTTCGAGAGGTGGTAAACCTCGAGAACAAAAAAAAACAAAACAAAAATACAAAAACCCTGTAGGACAAAGGCATAATAAGCTAATATGCATTGCATACTACTGTAGCTTATTATGAAATACTTACCTTAGAACAAAGCCCTCCCGCAGCACCCGCACACCGCCGAAACAGCTGACATCTTTCCCAGTGTTTCTTTTGGGTTCTAGCGCTGTGAGTGGCCGGAGACAACACTGCTGTTTATGGCACGGGCTCTGAAGGTCCAACACAGTAAGCCTTCAGAGCGCATGCGCCGATGACTTAATCTGGCTGCATGCACTCTGAATATCTCCTAAACTGTGCGAGTTTATGAGATATTCACAGTGCCTACAGGTAAGCCTTATTATTGGCTTACCTGTAGGTACAATTACAAAATAACACTTTACTTCCTCTTTAAGTCCAGTAAGTTGGGAGGTGGGGCCTCCATGGATCAGACTTGTTTTTCCAGCACATTCCACAGATGCTCAATTGGATTCATATCTGGAGTCAACACCTCAAACTCCTCATTGTGTTCCTCAAACAATTTTTGCAGTGTGGCACGGCACAGTATCCTGCTGAAAGAGGCCACTGGCATCAGGGAATACCGTTTCCATGAAGGGGTGTACTTGGTCATCAACAATGTTTAGTTAGGTGGTTCGTGTTTACTAACATCCACATGAATGACAGGAGCCAAGGTTTCCCAGTAGAATATTGACCAAAGCATCACACTGCCTCCGCCGGCTTGCCTTCTTCCCATACTGGATCCTGGTACCATCTCTTCCCCAGGTAAATGACGCATCCGGCCATCCACATGATGTAAAAGAAAACATCATTCATCAGACCAGGCCACCTTCTTCCATTTCATGTGCTCCAGTTCTGAGTAGCCTTCTCTGATTGGACAGGGTGGAGAGTGTACTGTCACAGTCATACCTTTCCACCTCTGCGAATCAGAAAGCACTTTGCATTCATTGACAATATACAAAGTGATCTCTAAATTGTGCCTGTGCAAAGCAGGCCGACCTTCTGTGTTCCCAATGCAGCAGGGCAGTCACTTGGCACGGGATCCGGATAACAGTGGTGTGTAGTGGGGCCTACCACAGTGATTTCCAGCTTCCAGGGGGATTCCACAAGTATGGTATTCATAGTTACATTGAGCTAAGCTGGAAGTGACGTTACTCTTTCTACCTTATCCACAATTGCAGTCGTTGAGAAAATGAAAAGCATTCTCCGAACGGTGCCCGTTCCCAGCATCCGACCTCCTGTGTTCACAATGCATCAGGCTGGCCGCTCAGCACAGGTCCCGGAAGCTGGTGGAGATCACTGTAGTGGAGGTGTAGTAGTGGTGTCCAATCCAGTGATTTCCAGCTTCACGGGACATCGGCCAGGTATGTGTCAGGAACCATGAATCAGATGGAGACAGAAAATGCGGTAAAATCACACATTATTGTAATAGTAACAAAATTTTACAGAACAGTAGATGTAGTCAAAACATAAGCCAGGGGTCGTAAGCCAAAATGGGAAGACAGACGAGCCAGTGATCAGGAAAACAGAAATTAGCATAGTTGAGAGACAGAGGAACAGGATCAGGAACCAGAAGAGAAACTCCAGATATGTTGACCAGGCAAAGGCAGGAAAGGAACAAACAAGGCAGCTTAAATAGCCAGAAGGGCAGATAATGATAACTAGGTGAGCCACTGAGGAAACACTGAGTGTTGACATTATCCGACAGCTGAGCAGCCTGAGCACAGAGAAGAGAGCTGCTGTGAGCCCAGCCTGGAAATGTATGTCATATACATAGTTACATTGTCCCAGGATGGACCTATACAAAAATAATGTATTATCCGACAGCTGAGCAGCCTGAGCACAGAGAAGAGAGCTGCTGTGAGCCCAGCCTGTAAATTTATGTCATATACATAGTCCCAGGATGGACCTATACAAATATAATGTACCTGGATGTGGGCTTTAAAGCAGAGCTGCACCCTGTTTTTTTTTTTTCACCCCCGCTTTTAAGGTGGTATTTTTACACTTCAGATAATCACCCATCCAGCGATTCTAGCGTTGTTCCTCTTAGATCCTCTCATGCCCAGCCAGACCTCCGTCCCGCACCTTCATGTTCTTTCAGATGTCATCGAGAGGCATGTTGGCTCTTTCTGGTTTAGTGGACAGGCCTCCCGATGACACGGTGATAGGTCTGCCCCCTCCTCCTTGGATATGTGACGTGCAAATCCCGTGAGGCGACTGACATGCACCGAGAGGCGGGGCCAGACGTTTTTGCCTAAGAAAAGGTAAAAAAATGCGCAAAAAGTATAAAGGCTGGAAGGAGTGGTGGAGTGGAGGGAAGTAGTGGGAGAGGTTGTTGAAGGTCCTCTTTAATTAGTGACATCATAATGTTAATTGATCAGCTACAATCTTGGCAATATTGTATCACCCTGGTGAACAGTTCTGAGCACAGAGGGCAGCCAACAGGTCCTCTTTTAAATGAAAGTGGAATTCACATGATGAGAGATATTGCAGAAGAATTTACATAAAAATGTAAATAAAAACCGTGTAATATATGGAAATGAAATCCATTCCAACTGAGAATTTACATGAAGCTTCTCTGTGTTCCCGAATAATGAGATTCATTCTAATCTTTTCATTTAATGTATTCCATACAAGCCGGAGCCAGACAAGGAGAGCCATCAGAAATAATTATACAATGAGTGCAAGGTGAGCTCTGACACACACACACAGACATGCCAGGCCAATCCATAAATCAACAGAGCTTCCCAGAGTCTGCAATGCAGATAACACAGGAGGGGTGGGGGGGATAAAAAATTAAAAGCTGAACTCGGGGCAAAAAAAATAAATAATTTATATTATCCTCAATAGTCACAAAGAATATGAATACACTTTGGGGGAGATTTACTAAAACTGGAGCGCTCAGAATCTGGTGCAGCTGTGCATGGTAACCAATCAGCTTGTTCAGTTAACCCCATTGTATCCGGGCCAAATCTGAAACTTCGCTCCTAAATGTGAAAATCTACATTTTTTTGCTAGAAAATTAATCTTAGGACCCCCAAATATTAATATATATATATATTCAGGGCTTTTTTTCTCAGAGAATAGGTGCAGGAACTCCTGTCTGCCGCCCCCTACCCACCTCCAAGCACCATCCCTTGTCTCTACCCCCTACCCACCTCCAAGCACCATCCCTTGTCTCCACCCCCTACCCACCTCCAAGCACCATCCCTTGTTTCCACCCCCTACCCACCTCCCAGTACCACCTCTTTTAGAGAAAACAGAACCAAGTATCATTTTGTGGTGCTGAATAATCTGTATGGAATTTGATAATTATAATAGGAAAAGCAGTAAAAATGGATCCCACGCAGCCAGCAACAATAGTCCCCCAAGGCAAAACCAGATCCCCTGTAATACCAGATCCCCTCCCAGCAACAATAGACCACTTGCAAAAAAAATAACTCCTTGCAACAACAGACCCACCTGAGGAACATTAGACCCCACCAGTAACAATAAATCCCCAGCAGCCAGCATTAATAGACGCCAAATCGCTCCAAGCAACAATAGATCCCTCCCTCAACAATAGACCCCCCAGCAACAACAGATTCCCCAGCAGCCAGCAATAATAGAACCCCCAGCAGCCAGCATTATTAGACCCACCAGCAGCCAGCAACAATAGACTCCTCCTTCAACAGTAGATCCCTTCCAGCAACAATTGACGCACTAGAAACTTAAGACAGGGGTGTCTTAGGTTGCTAGTAGGTCCACTGTTGCTAGAGGGGCAACAATAGATCCCCCAGCAGCTGGCATCATTTGACCCTTCAGCACACCCCACTACCCCCTGCCACTGCATACATTCAGTACTGGAGGTGACGGAACTGCGCTCCCCCATGTTCCTGCAGAAAAAAAGCCTTATAGAATAGAATGACGGGTGTTGCTCCTTTTTCTTATGTCACGCGGTATTTTCGCAGCAGTTTTTCAAATGCAATTGTTTTGGAAAAAAACAAACACTTTAATTAAAAAAAGAAAACAATATTTACCCCATTTTTTTTGTATAATGTGAAAGATGATGTTACGCCGAGTAAATAGATACCTAAAAGGAAAGGGGTGATCCCTGATGCCACACATCTGAGGAATCCTATGGAGGTGGATAGAGTGGCAACCTCAGCCAAAAGATTCCTCAGATGTGGGGCATCAGGGATCATCCCTTTCCTTTTTGAGCCACTGCAGGAGCTGCGACGAGCTCCATCCCTTGCTGGCACTCTCAGCAGCAGAAGCAGAGGTACCCGCCTGTACACCTCGTATCCACGAGCCTGAGTGGCACATGAAGAGTAAACAATTTAAAGTAAATAAATACCTAATAAGTCACGTTTTAAAATTGCATCTGCCCGTGGAATAGCGGCAAACTACGGTGTTTAAAACTCTCCATAGGCGACGCTTTAAACGCCTTTACAGGTTACCAGTTTAGCGATAGAGAGGAAGTCTGGTGCTAGAATTATTGCTCCGGCTCTGACTTTCGGGACAATACCTTACATGTGTGGTGCGATCATGGTTTACATATGCGTGCGGGAGTAATGTATGCATTTCCATTTGCGTGTAAGCATGGGGGGACGGTAGTGCTTTCAAATTTTTATTTTTTTTTAATTATTATTTATTTTATACAAACTATTTATTTTTTATTTATTTTTTTACACTTTTTTATAGTTTTTTTTTTGGATTAACTTTATTGCTATCACAAGGGATAAACAACACCAACAGAGTCATAGGACTGATTGTCCTATGGACAGAGTCTCCCACCTCAGCTGTAGATCTCTGCAGTTCATCCAGAGTGATCATGGGCCTCTTGGCTGCATCTCTGATCAGTCTTCTCCTTGTATGAGCTGAAAGTTTAGAGGGACGGCCAGGTCTTCGTAGATTTGCAGTGGTCTGATACTCCTTCCATTTCAATATTATCGCTTGCACAGTGCTCCTTGGGATGTTTAAAGCTTGGGAAATCTTTTTGTATCCAAATCCGGCTTTAAACTTCTCCACAACAGTATCTCGGACCTGCCTGGTGTGTTCCTTGTTCTTCATGATGCTCTCTGCGCTTTAAACAGACCTCTGAGACTATCACAGTGCAGGTGCATTTATACGGAGACTTGATTACACACAGGTGGATTCTATTTATCATCATTAGTCATTTAGGTCAACATTGGATCATTCAGAGATCCTCACTGAACTTCTGGAGAGAGTTTGCTGCACTGAAAGTAAAGGGGCTGAATAATTTTGCACGCCCAAATTTTCAGTTTTTTATTTGTTAACAAAGTTTGAAATATCCAATAAATTTCGTTCCACTTCATGATTGTGTCCTACTTGTTGTTGATTCTTCACAAAAAATTACAGTTTTATATCTTTATGTTTGAAGCCTGAAATGTGGCAAAAGGTCGCAAAGTTCAAGGGGGCCGAATACTTTCGCAAGGCACTGTATGTGTGTATATATATATATATATATATATATATATATATATATACACACAATGTTTGGGGGTGCTCACTTTTCTAGCAAACAAATGCTGATTTTCACTGATTCTTATCATTGGAGTAATGACAGGTACTCTTGAGGCCTTGTTCCCAGGCACACCGCTCCGCTATTAGGTTACATAAGGCCCCTCTCATTGACTTGGCAGCAGTCTTGCTTCCCCCCTGGCCAGACATGGGCTCAGGTCACAGCGCTCCTCCGGCTTGGATCTCCGCATTCCACTTTCACAAACTCCCATTGTCTGCGGCCCGGCAAAGAAACTGGCTAAAAATATACCCAAATGCAGACTCACTAAATAATTACCGGCCTGCGGTTCTCAAGGAAAGTCTAACAAATGTTTCTACGCAAGGCCCGGCTTTGGCTGCGGCCAAACGAGGGAAAATTCGAACGGCTGAAGACAACGTAACTTTCATATTACATTCAGCGAACGCTTCGCTCCTCTCAGCTCCGACACTTCTGTTTATGTTAAAAAGAGTTAAAGCCAAACTCCGCGCTGATTTAACCACTTCAGCTCCGAAACAGTTTACCTCTTTCATGACCAGGCCATTTTTTTTTCTATTCGGCACTGCGCTACATTAACTGTTAACTGCACGGTCACGCAACGCTGTACCCAAACACAATTTATATCATTTTTTTCACACAAATAGAGCTCTCTTTGGTGGTATTTGATCATCTCTTCATTTTTTTTTATTTTTTATTATATAAACGAAAAAAGACCAACAATTTTGAAAATATAAAAAAAAAAAAACATCCACTAAAAACATTTAAAAAAAAAAAAAAACGAAAATTCTTCATAAATTTAAGCCAAAATGTATTTATTCAGCTTTCGAAATTTGGGGTTAAAAAAATGCT
Organism: Pelophylax lessonae; assembly: GCF_965119305.1. Lineage (NCBI taxonomy): Eukaryota > Metazoa > Chordata > Amphibia > Anura > Ranidae > Pelophylax > Pelophylax lessonae. The sequence continues at coordinate 10,531,931 of NC_138779.1, forward strand.
AAAATATGTACTGGCACTTTTATTTATTTATTTATACTAGTAATGCCAGCGATCAGCGCCTTAAAGTGGGAATAGTGCGGCTGGGAAATCTAACACTAATGCCCCGTACACACGTGCAGATTGTCGGCCGAAAAGATTCGGCCGACGACCGATCGGCCGATTGTAGGCTTGTTAGTATGATGCTTCCGACAGCCGACAGCGCACTTTCTCTCGCCGAACAGAATCTGTTGTGCAAGCATTAAAATTTTTGTATGCCGACACCAGAACGGCCGATTGTTCGCCAGTCAGTACAGAATTCGGCCGACAGACAGCAGATTAGCAAGACTGGGCATGCTCAGAAAAGAAAAAAGACACGGAAAGTTAACCATCACATGACATCACTTCTGCAGTCGGCTGTTGTTGGCCGACAAAATTCGTGTGCAGTCTTTTGCACTTTTCAACAGACACGACAGCCCTCGGACAAAAGACGGCCGATCGTTCGGCCGACGATCGGTACGTGTGTACGAGGCATAAGGCTGCATTCACACTTGAGCGTATAATTTTACCGCGATTTTTACTGCAATTTTACCACGATTTTTACCGCGATTTTCAGGCGTTTTTAGAGGCAGGCATTGACATCTATCAAAAACGCTGTTAATCAGCCTAAAAAGAAGCTCATGCACTTTCTTTAGCTATAGGCTTTTGCAAAACGCTCAGATGTGAACAGGGGCCATTTAAATGAATGGGGTTTTACTTGTTGGGCGTCTTGGAACGTTTTTTTTTAGCGTTTTTGGAGCGGAAAAACACTCAAAAACGCCCAGGTGTGAATGGAGCCTTACTGACAGTTTGTAAGCACTGACTAACTGCCACTGATATCACCAGTGACACTAATACAATGATCAGTGATAATAATATACACTGTCACTGTACTAATGACACTGGCTGGGAAGGGGTTAACATCTAGGGGCGATTAAGGGGTTAACTGTGTAATAAAGAACGATTTGTTGCGTTTCCTTGCTTTGCAGGGAAAATAAACAAAGCGATCTTTCCCTCTGTATAGAGCCCTGTGTTGGGCTGTGATTGCCGATCAGCAGGTCCTGGCCATGATTCATTGGCTGGAATTTGTTGACAAACTCTTGCGTTGTCAAATCCAGGGTTGAATAAAAATCGATGATTTAAAAAAAAAATAAAAAAAAAATTAAAAGATCTCTTTTTTTCTTATTTATATCTGAAATTTTTTTTTTATTTAAATCTGATTTTTTTTTTTAGACAAATTTATTTCAATAAAATGCTTTTCGAGTAAAAATGTATCTAAAGATAGTTTTATATTTAGGATACTATATTCATTTAGCTTATTCAGCATGACATGGAGCTTAGTTATGTAGCATGAGGCTGTATAATCTGCAATATTTACATTTTTGGTGAACTCATTCAATGAATCCGAGCTCTGCAACCCGAGATAACACTGCACTGCATTGATGCATTCACACAATTTCACACTAACTACCAGCAAGAATGAGTCCTTGCATTTAAAGAGCACCTGTCATTTCAGATCAATCATGGCAGCGCCTGTTAGCGGAGATCCACTCACCTGCTGTCGCCACGTCCCTCACCTTGTTGTGTCACTGCCGCATCACCAGCCGTCCCATTAACCGCTTGCCGGTCACCCCCTCACAGGCAAAGTGACGTAGTACTACGTCGCTCGCATGTGAGGCTCTAGGGGGCGAGCGCGCGCCACCGGAGGCGTGCTCCCACCCCCGCTCGTTCCCTAAGCAGTCCGCACGAGTGACCGGCGGACCCAATGTCCGCCTGTCACTTGCGATCTCCCCGTGGAGAGGGAGAAAGGCAGGCGGCTGATGTAAACAAAGCCGTCTGTCATTCTCCCCTGTGTAAGAACAGAGATCATACGGTCCTGCTATGTAGGATCGTATGTCTCTGTTGTTACACCACTAGCCACACCCCTTTACAGTTAGAAGTACGCCCCTAGGGACACACTTAACCCCTTGATCACCAATAAAGTTAACCCCTTCCCTGCCAGTGTCATTTTTACAGTAACAGTGCATATGTATAGCACTGATTACTGTAGTAATGTCACTGGTACCCCCAAAAGTGTCAAAAATGTCAGTTAGGGGTCTGATCTGTCCGCCGCAATGTCGCAGTCCCGCAAAAAAAAAATAGCAGATTGCCGCCATTACTCGTTAAAAAAAAAACATCAAAAATGACAGAAATCTTTGCCTTAGTTAGTAAACGCAATAACTTTTGCGCAAACCAATTAAAATACGCTTATTGTGATTTTTTTTTACCAAACATATGTAGCAGAAAGCAAATTGGCCAAAAATGTTAAAAAAATTCGATTTTTACATTTTTTTTGGGGGAATTTCATATAAAAAAATGTGAAAAATATTGTTATTTTTTCAAAATTGTCGCTCTTTTTTTGTTTATAGCGCAAAAAGTAAAAATCGCACAGGTGATCAAATACCACCAAAAGAAAGCTCTGTTTGTGGGAAAAAAAGGACGTCAATTTAATTTGGGTACAGCGTTGCACGACCGCGCAATTGTCCGTTAAAACCACACAGTGCCGAATTGCAAAATAGGGCCTGGTCAGGAAGGGGGTAAAATCTTCCGGGGCTTAAGTGGTTAAAGTGAATCGGACTGTCGGTGAGTTAACAGCGGGTCAGAGGAGGAGCTGCTGAGGGACAGAGATAACAGTTGCTGTTCAAAAAATATGATTTAAATCAAATCTTTTTACTAGTGAATTAAATCAAATCCACCCTGGTCAAATCACAGGGGAGTAGGAGAGCAGGGGGACGTGTCCAAAACAGGCAGGGACGTACCAGTATAAATACTATATATATGCCTTAAGTTGGCGCCCTGCCACAGTATATGTACTGTGGCAGGTCCGCAAACGGTTAATACTTACCCAGTGGGTTCCAAAGGGTTAATTGATCATTTGGCTGAGTGGTGGAAAGGAAATAGTATGAATACTTACCTTTTACTTTGCGCCTGCAGGATTCCTTCTCTTCGCATGAGCAAGTTCCCTGAAGCGGTTTCACTTCCATACCCGGCCAGTTGGAGCTCTCTGACGTCATCACGTACAATGCAAAACCAGCGGTCCTGCATTGTACAGGAGGGCAGCAAGGGCCCATCCAAAACCCCAAGAGTCATAGAGAAGAAAAGAGAAGAGTGCTAGCAGCCGGGGGGAAAATGTAAATATCTATACCGAACTCTTAGAATAAATCTGTCAGGGACTCAATACCCTGTGCAGGCGCACTGGCGTCGCTAACCGGTGAACACCTATGCGCATGCGCTGAGGCTACCTTGGTAGAGTTCGAGGCTACCTTGGTAGAGTTCCGGGATACCTTGGTAGAATTCGAGACTACCTTGGCAGAGTTCGAGGCTACCTTGGCGGAAGTTCGAGGCTACCTCGGTAGAGTTCGAGGCTACCTCGGTAGAGTTCGAGGCTACCTCGGCAGAGTTCGAGGCTACCTCGGCAGAGTTCGAGGCTACCTCAGCGTAGTTCGAGGCTATCAAATTGGCGCCAAACAGCCTATTTAAACACAGCTGTCACTCTAGGTGATTGCTGTGTTGTCTTCAGCTCTCCTGTATCCTGTGCCTGTTATATCTGCTGTTCCGGTTTACCTGACCCGGCTTGTCTTTGGATTCTGATTTCCTGCTGCCCACGCTGACCTTGGCTTGTCCTGACTATCCTCCTGTCTCGTCCTGATCGGTTTACCTGCTACCGGCTATTGGTCCTGGACCTGTTCCTGGCTCTCCCAGGGAATCCGGGGGCCCGCGACCTGGTGTTAGCAAGCAGCCAAGTCCATCCCCACCATCTGGGGCCCTGGTGAAAACCGGCTAACACTTAGACTCCGTGCCTCTGGTGAACCTGTGCCATGCCAGTTACCTGGTAAGCCACTCTTACGTCAGGCTCTGCCACATTACCCCATGACAAAATCAGCTAAATTATTTTCAGGTGCATAAAAAAAGTGAGCACATTTTTTCATTTTATTTTTCCTAAAGCAGCCACAGCCTGAGAAGAAAAGCCTGTACCCCACTAGAAAAGGAACCCTGCTCTCTGTGTGGAGGCAGTGTTCTCTCTGCAAAGGTTCAACTTGCCCTCTATCGAGTCAGCAAAGCTCTTGCTCTCTGCTGATTGGGGGGGGCCCTGGATCTGACTCTATAAGAGGGCGTGTCAAGCCTCTGCAGAGTGACCACTGCTTCTCTGCAGAGAACAAGGGTCCTTCTCAACAGCCGTTGGCAGGAGTTTTTTTTACTCAGGCTGTGGCTGCTTTAGATTAAAAAAAATTAACTGTACGACTTTGCACATTATTTGCTTTAACGCTCTTGTAATGTATTTAGCTGATTTAACCACTTCCATACCAGGCCTATTCTGGCACTTCTCTCCTACATGTAAAAATTAGGGATGCACCGATCCGGCTTTTTTTGGAGCCGATACCGATATCTGGCGAGGTGAAATTGCCGATACCGATATGGAACCGATCCGGAGCTACACACAAAGTAAGCGGCTGCAGTACAGAGCAAAGCCGCTGCTTCATGTGTGTGGCTCCTCCATTCACAGGCAGAGTGCATCTGATATCACTCCGCCTGTGAGCCGGACCTATACAGGAAGTAGCGGCTCCCATCCCATACTATTACTGCACCTAGTAAGGGATGGCTGAGCCGTTACTCAGCAAAAACCACTTAAAACTACAGGACATCCACATAAGGAGAATTAGTTAAAGGAGAAGTAGGGGGCTTATGAAAAAAGTAACCCTATATACTCATCTCCAGGCTGCAGCATCAGTGATATGTTGCAGCTTTCCCAGGTCAGCTCTAAGACTGGGATCTAAGCAATCACATGACCTTTGTTCGCTCAGCTCTTGATCTTCTCGGAACTGTCAGTCACTGGCTCTCTGCTCTGATCCTCCAGCCTTGACTAGATCATCAGGCTGCAAAGGGGGCTGGTGCAGCTGGCTCTGGCTCTTCCACTAAGGTGGAGCTAACTAGTAATCAGGCAGCCAGGTGGATCCCAACAATATTGTCGGGATCCTTCAAGAGCCTGGAGTGGCTGTGCTCCTTTAGCGGGCAATGGCTGGCTACCCAATCACATGCAAGGAGAATTACATTTAAGAAAAAAAAACAACAGTTTTGCTTGCACATGATTGGATGATGGATGTCATGAGAGCTTCCCCTCATATTCTAAGCTCTGCATTCGAAAAAGTGCACAGTCTGTTTGTCTTTAGCAAACCCACCCCATCGTGTGTTTTATATATACACTGATTAGCCATAACTTTATGACTATCTATCATTGAGTAGGTCCCTCTTTTGCTGCCAAAACAGCCCTGACCTATGGAGGCATGGACTCCACTAGACCTCTGAAGGTGGTATCTAGTACCAAGCGCTTAGTAGCAGATCCAATCAGTCCTGTAAGTTGGGAGGTGAGGGTTCCATGAATCAGACTTGTTTTTCTAGCACATCCCACAAATGCTCAACTGGATAGAGATCTGGAGAATTTGGAGGCCGAGTCAACACCTCAAGGGTATGGGGGGGAGGAGCCTACGAATGGTGCCAGCACAGAGTTTGAGCTAGGAAGCTCCAGGGGGAGCCAACCCGAATATGAAGCTGAAAATTGCTGTGAAAATGTCCCCAAATACCGCCATCACTCCATCGTTTTTTCCCCCCTGTTGTCTGCTGTTTGCTGACGAGCTGTGGCTGGAGAGGACCATTTGTGCAGAATCGTGGAGAGGGGAGACGCAGAGACCCGTCGGATGAGAGGAGTGGTGGTGGAGGGGACCAGAAGGATTGCAGGAGCCAACGTCTTCGGGTAGAGATTGGGAACTCGGCCGGGACGTGGAAAAGCCAGAGGGAGAAGATCGGAATAGAAGGAAAAATCTGAGAATAAGTGGCCTATCAGAATCAATGCATTAACCACTTGCCGTCTGCTCACGTTGAGCCTACTGCGGCAAAGTGGTTCGTTATTGTATGGCGACGTAGACCTACGTCGCCAGACACTCCCCTCTCTCGGCGGCGCGCGCGCGCCGCCGGAGGCTCGCTCCCGCTGTTTTCATTCACAGCGGGAGTCGGGCCAGGGGAGGAGCAGCGGCGATCGCCACTGCTCTTCCCCGATCGTCGGGGAATCGAGTGTGGAGATCCGCCTGCTTGTGTAAATACCGGCGGCCGGATCTCCTAAGTGACAGGCAGAGTCAGATTGCAGGGTTCAGCATAGTTGAACCCTCGATCTGTCCCTGTGTCACTCAGTCACCTCCCCCCACACACGTTAGTAAGCACCAGGCATACATTAACCCCTCCCTCTCCAATAAAATTAACCCCTTCCCTGCCAGTGTCATTTTTACAGTAATAGTGCATATATATAGCACTGATTACTGCAGTAATGTCACTGGTACCCCCAAAAGTGTCAAAAATGTCAGTCAAGGGTCCGATCTGTCCGCCGCAATGTCGCAGTCCCGCAAAAAAAATCGCAGATCGTCGCCATTATGCGTTAAAAAAAAAAACACCAAAAATGACAGAAATCTTTCCCTTAGTTAGTAAACGCAATAACTTTTGCGCAAACCAATCAAAATACGCTTATTGTGATTTTTTTTACCAAACATATGTAGCATAAAACAAATTGGCCAAAAATTAAAAAAAAAATTTATTTTTACATTTTTTTGGGGGGAATTTCATAATAAATGTTAAAAATATTGTTATTTTTTCAAAATAAACGCTCTTTTTTTTGTTTATAACGCAAAAAGTAAAAATCGCACAGGTGATCAAATACCACCAAAAGAAAGCTCTGTTTGTGGGAAAAAAAGGACGTAAATTTCGTTTGGGTACGGCATCGCACGACCGCGCAATTGTCAGTTAAAATCGCACAGTGCCGAATCGCAAAAAGTGGCCCAGACATAAGACAGCAAAATCCTCCGGTGGTAAAGTGGTTAAGAGAACCTAATGGGAAAAATTTGAAAAATTTTCAACCCATTACTAGGAAGGGAAGAATCAGGACACATAAAGATAGAAAGAGTACATAGGCCTAACAGACCAAAAGCCCTACCTGCGGAAGCCCCAAAAGATGTCATTATAAGATTTTAAATTTATGAAGAAAAAGTGCAAATATGGGGAAACATGAGGGGGAAACCATGAATAAATTATGAAAATGTTGATCTTCAGATCTTCACAGATCTATCACAGGAGACATTAAGGAGAAAGAGGAGCCTAAAACCCCTATCGGAACTGATGAAAAATCATGGCATTAGGTATAACTGGGGATTCCCGGCATGTCTGGTAGGCCAGAAAGACGGTCGCTCAGCAAAATTGAGATCTCCGGAAGGATTACCAGATTTTTAAAATATATTAGACATTTCTAAAATAGATATACCGGGTTGGACAACTTTTAGGACTGAGAGAACCAGGTTAGAAGAAGACCAATGGCGACTGACCTCTAGAAAAAAAAATGAAGACCCGGACCTGATAAAATAGGAAGAAAACATAGGAAGGGAGAACAGGAGACTCATTTAACATATGACTCTACTCTAATGTAAAATTATATTCAAAGTTCTATCCCACATTGGTATTATGGAGACTCACCCACTAGAAGAGCAAAAGGAGTAACAATAGGATTTTCAAAAGAAGTAAGATTTAAGGACTTAGAAGAGAGGAAAGTAGACCCTGAGGGCCGGTACATATTTTTAAAGGGTAACCTACATGGGATGGAGTGTACATTGGCAAATATATATAGCCCCAATAAAAATCCAAAAGGGTACTGGAAGGAAACTCTGGAGAAACTAATGGAATTGAAGAGAGGAAAGCTAATCCTTGCAGGAGATCTGAATTTTTGCTTAGATCCATGGTTAGATGCTAAGTCACGTGCACTGGAGACTGGGAATTCCCAATTAAGTGCAATTATAAGGAAATATCACCAGTGTCAACTGGTGGACGTTTGGTGGGTCCAACATCCTTGGGTGAAGGATTACTCATTGTACTCTCCAGTGCACAAGACGTTTTCAAGAATATACTACATTATGGTGGAGCATAGACTTAGATTCTGTGGAAAAATACATTCATAGAAATAGCGTCAATATCACACCATGCACCTGTAATGGCAAAGCTCACATTTACTGGTAGTCAGCCTAGGACATGCAACTGGAGGCTAAATGAGGATTTGATACCGGATACAGAAGTAGCGGACAAGATAAAAAAAAGAATTAGAACAATATTTCCTGTTAAATGAATCCCCCGGGAGTATCTGAGGCCACAATTTGGGAGGACCATAAAGGCCTATATAAGGGTTATCTTGATTTCAATAGGCTCCAGAAAAAAGAAGGAATGGACAATAAACATGAAAAGGCTTCTGAAAGAATTATATGAATTGGAACAGACAAATGCAAAAAGAACAGATAGGGAGTTACAAGAGGCCTTTGTAACAAAAGAGACGACTTGATAGACCTAATGGAGCAAGAGACAAGACAGGTATTTAATAGAACAGCCAAAAAGAGATACCAATGAGGGAATAAGCCAGGGAAATATTTAGCAGGATTACAGAAAAATAAAAAAATAAGTAAATTATTTAGAGAAAATGAAAAAATAGTAAAGGGGAAATAGTACACACAACATCACATATTGCTGGAGTTTTCCAAAGTTACTATAGTAATCTATATTCAGTGAGGCAAAAAGAAGCATAAGACAAAGAGTTAAAAAGGAAACAAAAAATTCAGGATTACCTAAGGGAGCCGAAATTACCTAAAATAGCAGCAGAAAGAGGAGCCAATAACACAAGAAGAGATAAGGGCAGCAATAAAGAGTACAGGACTGGATGGATTCACGATTCAACATTACAAAAACATTGGGGGAACAACTAATATCAAAAATGTCCAAAACAACGGTACAGCGCCGTACCGTTGTTTTGGATTATTGAATTGCTTTGTAGTGGTAAACTCAGTTGGTTTAGCAGCTTATTTTTAGCACCTTTAGTTGATTGCATACAGCCAATTGTTTGCGCCGATATATTCACTTTTGCAATATCAAAAATGTGTACGTATATGAACCAATAAGGAGAGGGGGAGGAGATGAGGAAAGAATCACTGCAGGCACATATTACAATTCTACCTAAAGAAGGGAAGGATGCAAAACTGTGTTCTAATTATAGACCAATCACTGTTAAATGCTGACACAAAAGTACTAGCCACAAGACTAAGGGCTCTTTCAGACGGCCGCTCCGTGTGAAAGCTCCGCTGCGGTCCTTTTTTTTTTTTCCACGGAGCGGATGACATTTGTGCCATCCGCTCCGTGTGCCCGCATATCATCCCATCCGTTTGCGGATGATATGCGAACATAATGTAAGTCTATGGGGGTTTGCGGATGTAAGTGGATGACACCGCTGACATACGATTTTCCTTCCTTTCCGTTTTTTGGACGGAACAAAAATAGGGTTTTGTTCAGTTCCAAAAAACGGAACAGAACTGACAGGAAGAAAATCGGATGTCAGCGGATGGTATTCCTCTGACATCCGCAATGCCATAGACTTACATTATGTCCGCAAATCATCCGCAAAAAAATAGGATGATTTGCGGACATACGGAGCGCCCATGTGAAAGGGCCCTTAGAGAAGTTTTGCCTAGTTGTATACATACGGATCAGACCAGGTTTACCCTGGCAGGGAAGGCAAGGACAATGGCATAAGAACAGTACTATTATTACATAAGATACAGTATGAGGGACACCAGTTGAAGAAGTGGGAATATGTCCCAAAATGGCCCAGTGGATATATATATATATATATATATATATATATATATATATATATATATATACAGTATCTCACAAAAGTGAGTACACCCCTCACGTTTTTGTAAATATTTTATTCTATCTTTTCATGTGACAACACTGAAGAAATGACACTTTGTTACAATGTAAAGTAGTGAGTGTACAGCTTGTATAACAGTGTAAATTTGCTGTCCCCTCAAAATAACTCAACACACAGCCATTAATGTCTAAACCGCTGGCAACAAAAGTGAGTACACCCCTAGGTGACAATGTCCAAATTGGGCCCAAAGTGTCAATATTTTATGTGGTCACCATTATTTTCCAGCACTGCCTTAACCCTCTTGGGCATGGAGTTCACCAGAGCTTCACAGGTTGTCACTGGAGTCCTCTTCCCCTCCTCCATGATGACATCACAGAGCTGGTGGATGTTAGAGACCTTGCGCTCCTCCACCTTCCATTTGAGGATGCCCCACAGATGCTCAATAGGGTTTAGGTATGGATACATGCTTGGCCAGTCCATCACCTTTACCCTCAGCTTCTTTAGCAAGGCAGTGGTCATCTTGGAGGTGTGTTTGGGGTTGTTATGATGTAGGATTACTGCCCTGCATCCCAGTCTCTGAAGGGAGGGGATCATGCTCTGCTTCAGTATGTCACAGTACATGTTGGCATTCATGGTTCCCTCAATGAACTGTAGCTCCCCAGTGCCGGCAGCACTCATGCAGCCCCAGACCATGACACTCCCACCACCATGCTAGACTGTAGGAAGACACACTTGTCTTTGTACTCCTCACCTGGTTGCCACCACACACGCCTGACACCATCTGACACCAAATACGTTTATCTTGGTCTCATCAGACCACAGGAGACGGTTCCAGTAATCCATGTCCTTAGTCTGCTTGTCTTCAGCAAACTGTTTTTGGGCTTTCTTGTGCATCATCTTTAGTAGAGGCTTCCTTCTGGGACAACCATGCAGACCAATTTGATGCAGTGTGCGGCGTATGGTCTGAGCACTGACAGGCTGACCCCTCCCCCACCCCTTCAACCTCTGCAGCAATGCTGGCAGCACTCATACATCTATTTCCCAAACACAACCTCTGGATATGACGCTGAGCACGTGCACTCAACTTCTTTGGTCGACCATGAGTGGAACCTGTCTGGTTAAACCGCAGTATGGTCTTGGCCACCTTGCTGCAGCTCAGTTTCAGGGTTTTGGCAATCTACTTATAGCCTAGGCCATCTTTATGTAGAGCAACAATTCTTTTTTTCAGATCCTCAGAGAGTTCTTTGCCATGGAGGTGCCATGTTGAACTTCCAGTGACCAGTATGAGAGAGTGAGAGCGATAACACCAAATATAACACACCTGCTCCCATTCACACCTGAGACCTTGTAACACAAACGAGTCACATGACACCGGGGAGGGAAAATGGCTAATTGGGCCCAATTTGGACATTGTCACTTAGGGGTGTACTCACTTTTGTTGCCAGCGGTTTAGACATTAATGGCTGTGTGTTGAGTTATTTTGAAGGGACAGTAAATTTACACTGTTATACAAGCTGTACACTCTCTACTTTACATTGTAGCAAAGTGTCATTTCTTCAGTGTTGTCACACTGAAAAGTAAGAATAAAATATTTGCAAAAATGTGAGGGGTGTACTTACTATTGTGAGATACTGTATATATATATATATATACATACACACGTACAAAGTCTATGTATGGGAATGTTGCCTTCCCTCGGCTGATACAAAAGTTGCCCCATCATGACTCTGGACTGGAGGAAGGCTCGGTCTATTCCTGTGTACTGGGAACGCGGTGTTTTGCCACAAGGGAAAACTTGTAAATGAGATACTGCATTGCAGTCAATGCATCCTTTACTGGAAAACATTGTACAATTCATACATCAGATGGATGTTATAGCAGAAGGCCGAGTCATCAATTATAACACATTTATAGTCACAGCACTGGTAAACAATTGTTTAACTCACTAAAATTGGTCAGTATGGAAAATCAAACATAAGAATATAGCCAAAAGGTAAAGTTTAAAGGATTGCTGTCCCAAAAGCTGTTTTGAAAAGAAAGAGGTTTTATTAAAATTAAGGGGTTAACATGTAACAGATTATAGAGATTGTGAAAAAGAAATGTGGAGATGAATAATGATTTTTAGAGCTTTTAAAAAGTATCCTGCTCTGCTTGTATTGCTTCCTTTGTATCAAATCTATGGTGTTCCTGCCAGTCCCTCTGCTTTCCCATTAAAAACTGACCACACTAAGCAAGAGAACGCATAGTGGTCAGTTCTCTAGCTGTGGTGGGAACTCGGTGTGCTCTCCTCCAATGATCAGACTTGTCCTGAAATGCCCCAGCTGCACAGCCATTCACTGGGAAGACTAGTGTACTGCTGTTCCCCCACAGCCCCCCCTCCGCTCTCTGAGCTCCTTTTGCAGCTGAGAACAGAGGGAATGTGATCACTTATAAAAATAAAGGGGAAAAAGGTATTTATAATGTGTGTTTTTTTTTTAAATAAATATCTATATACAAATATTTTGACTTTCATTTCTATTTTAACCACTTCTGGAGCGGAAGGATTTTCCCCCTTAATGACCAGGCCATTTTTTGTGATTCGGCACTGCGTTACTTTAACTGACAATTGCGCAGTCGTGCGACGCTGTACCCAAATAAAATTGATGTCCTTTTTTTTCCCCCCCACAAATAGAGCTTTATTTTGGTGGTATTGGATCACCTCTGCAATTTTTTTTTTTTTTTTTTGCGCTATAAACAAAAAAAGAGCGACAATTCTGAAAAAAAAAAAAAACACACTATTTTCACATTCTGCTATATAACATTCCCAAAAATTAAAAATATATTTTTTTCATCATTTTAGGCCAATTTGTGTTCTACTACATATTTTTAGAAAAAAATTCCAATAAGCGTATTTTGATTGGTTCACGCAAAAGTTTACAAACTAGGGGAAAGATTTATGTCATTTTTATTTTTTTTAACTAGTAATGGCAGCGATCTGCGATTTTTAGCGGGACTGCGACATTGAGGCGGACAGATCGGACCCCTAACTGACATTTTTGACACTTTTGGGGGGACCAGTGACATTACTACAGTAATCAGTGCTAATAATATGCACTGTCACTGTACTAATGACACTGGCAGGGAAGGGGTTAACCCAGAGGCAATCAAAGGGTTAAGTGTGAGCCTAGGGGGAGCTTTCTAACTGTGTGGGGAGGGACTTGTGGAATCAACACAGAGACCTGCGTTCCTATAAAGAAGGATCACAGGAGCTCTGTGTTCATTCCATAGAGAACAACGGTCAGCTGTGTTTACAACAGCTGACCGCCCTCCTCTCTCAGCGGTGCCGGTCCCGTGGATCGGCATCCCCGCTGCCTAGTGGGGGCGGGAGTACGCCGCCTGCGCCGCTTGCCCCCCAGCACCACGCGCGCAACCGACGTAGGGCTACTCCCCCCCCCCTCCTGGTGCTTCTACCGGCGATGGTGGTTTACCATAGAGCTGACCGAGGATCAGATGGTCCCCTGGTCATCTCTATGACCTTCAGGGGCGGGGCACAACCTTATGAAGTAATGCCGGGCCTTGGCAGATGTAAACACTGCCATTTCCTCAGCTGGGAAGCCAAGATCATTTTTTTTTTCCATCTCTGGCTTTCCAGCCTAGAGGTGAGATCTGGGAACCCCTGATCTCGCTGTAAAGAGGACCTGTCATCCTTATTCCTATTATAAGGGATGTTTATATTCCTTGTATTCGGAATAAAAGTGATCAAAAAAAATATATAAACAAAGTATGTAGGCTCAGTAGTAAGTGTATTGTTGGGTGTTTGAACAATCATTGGTTGGTTAGTACATCATCTGTCCCTGGTTCTTGCAGCCAGGATAGTCGTTCAGTAAGGCCTCTTTTACACAGGCAGCAGTCTGGTGATGGCGAAAGGCGCAACATTCTGGAGGATAGGAGGGGATGGGTGGGTCAGTCAACAAAATGGGGGACAATCCTAAAGGAAGTGGAATGCTTGGAAGCTATGTACATCGGACGCACTGTGAGCAAAGATCCGATCATGAATGGACACAAAATGACAATTCTCTTATTTTTATGTCTGAGGGCCAGATCGTTTTAAATGGTCTATATTGGGGGTCTCCATACTACAGTCCATGGGTAGCATATGGCCTGCTACAAGATTTTATCCAGCCCCAGCTAGGGTCAGTGGCATATCCTCAATGTGCACTCATTGAAGAGTAAGGTTAGCAGAGGCTGCCTACTGCCTTCACTCCTGAGGTAAGGAGGGCTCTGATGGGGACTCTGATGTTAGGAAGGACAACTAAGGGAGACTCTGATGCAAGAGGGACTCTGATGGTGACCCTGATTAAAGGTGGACCTCCGATGGTGGCCCTGATGTAAAGTGTGCCTCTGATGGGGACCCTGATTCAAGGTGTGCCTCCGATGGGGATCCTGATTCAAGGTGGGCCTCCGATGGGGACCCTGATTCAAGGTGGGCCTCCGATGGGGACCCTGATTCAAGGTGGGCCTCCGATGGGGACCCTGATTCAAGGTGGGCCTCCAATGGGGACCCTAATTCAAGGTGGGCCTCCGATGGGGACCCTAATTCAAGGTGGGCCTCCGATTGGAACCCTGATTCAAGGTGGGCCTCCGATGGGGACCCTAATTCAAGGTGGGCCTCCGATGGGGACCCTGATTCAAGGTGGGCCTACAATGGGGACCCTGATTCAAAGTGGGCCTCCCATGGGGACCCTAATTCAAGGCAGGCCTACAATGGGGACCCTGATTCAAAGTGGGCCTCCGATGGGTACCCTGATTCAAAGTGGGCTTCTGATGGGGACCATGATTCAAAATGGGCCTCTGATGGGGACCCTGATACAAAGTGGGCCTCTGATAGGGACCCTCATTCAAAGTGGGCTTTCGACGGGGACCCTCATTCAAAGTTGGCCTCTGATGGGGACCCTGATTCAAAGTGGGCCTCTGATGGGGACCTTGATTCCAAGTGGGCCTCTGATGGGGACCCTGATTCAAGGTGGGCCTATGATGGGGACCCTGATTCAAGGTGGGCCTCTGATAGGGACCCTGATTCAAGGTGGGCCTCTGATAGGGACCCTGATGTAAAGTGGGTCTCCAATGGGGACCCTGATATTAAGGGGGACTCTGATGTATGAAGGACACTGACATAAGACAGGACTCTGATGTAAAGTGGGACTCCAATGAGGACCCTGCCCTTAAGGGGGATTTTGATGGGGACTGTGCCTTTAAGGCGGACTCTGATGGGGACCTCTGATAGGAACCAGAATGTAGGGAGGACACTGATTGTGATTTTTTTTGACCCGTAATTGACTTTAAAATAAATGTGGCTCTTGTAATGAAAAATGTGGAGACTCCTGGTCTATAATACCCACAGCAGCCAATATTCATATCTTTCATACAACCATACTGCCAATTCTGATTGGTTACTATGGGCAACATTCTGTCTGATACAATTTTACCATGAGAGGTTGGTAAATTGGGCCCCTCCCCCCACCCCTTTAAGTAGAAAGGAATAATTTTTAGTCTCTTTTGTCAGCTAAGCTTCTCCAAAATACAAATCAATATTTCTGCACAGAGGACGACCTGCACATTGATCCAACATTTGGCAGGTCTGGCCGGACTCCTTGGCCGCGTGCCGGCCATCTTCAGGAGGACAATTAAGTGACTTCATTGTTTTTTCATAATAGGGAGAACAAGTTTGAATTCATAGGTCAGGAATCAGTGGTGAGACCAAGGTATAAATATTATGGGAGGGGTGAGGAGTCTGTGTTGCCATAGCAATGGGGATGCAGCTGTTATTTTTATACAGAAGTCCAGGAAAAAAAAAACAGGTATTATTGATATATTAACCACTTAAGCCCCGGAAGATTTTACCCCCTTCCTGACCAGGGCCTATTATGCGATTCGGCACTGCGTGACTTTAACGGATAATTGCGCGGTCGTGCGATGCTGTACCTATACGAATTTGACGTCCTTTTTTCCCCACAAACAGAGCTTTCTTTTGGTGGTATTTGATCACCTGTGCGATTTTTTGATCATGCGCTATAAACAAAAAAAGAGCGACAATTTTGCAAAAATAACAATATTTTTCACATTTTTTTATATGAAATTCCGCAAAAAAAATGTAAAAATCAAAATTTTTAACATTTTCGGCCAATTTGTTTTATGCTACATATGTTTGGTAAAAAAAAAAAAATCGCAAAAAGGGTATTTTGATTGGTTTGCGCAAAAGTTATTTTTGTCATTTTTGTGATGGCGGTGATCTGCGATTTTTTTTGCGGGACTGCGACATTGCGGCGGACAGATCGGACCCTTGACTGACATTTTTGACACTTTTGGGGTTACCAGTGACATTTCTACAGTAATCAGTGCTATATATATGCACTGTTACTGCAAGAATGACACTGGCAGTGAAGGAGTTAACTGTATTGGAGAGGGAGGGGTTAAGTGTGTCCTAGGGGCGTGCTTCTGTGATTGGCTGTGGCTACTAGTGTAAGAACATAGATCAACGGTCCTACATAGTAGAACCGTCTGATCTCCATTCTTACACAGGGAAGAATGACAGGCGGTTTGTTTACATTAGCAGCCTGCCTTTCTTCCGGTGTAACGGAAGATCGCGAGTGCCCGGCGGACATCGGGTCGGGCACACGCGCGGAGGGGTCCGTGACCGCGCGGGAGTGGGAGCGCGCCTCCGGCGGCGCGCGCTCGCTCCATAGACCCTCACAGGCTAGCGACGTAGTACTACGTCGCTTTGCCTGTGAGGGGCTGACCGCCGCAGTAAATAGTCGTGCGGCGGTCGGCAAGCGGTTAACAAAGAACAGCTCCCCCCCCCCCCATCTTGCTGCTCCTGATTACACTCTCTCTGTTGATTGGTTTTTGTACTAAGTTTTAGAAAGTGCTGCTTTTATAGGATTATTTGTGTTGCTATCACGTCCCTCATATGTAACTACAGTGCATCCAGAAAGTATTCACAGGGCTTCACGTTTTCCACATTTTGTTATGTTACAGCTTTATTCCAAAATTGATTCAATTCCTTATTTTCCTCAAAATTCTACAAACAATCCCCCATAATGATAATGTGAGAGAAGTTTGTTTGAAATCTTTGCAGATTTATTAAAAATAAAAAAAAATAAAAATCCCATGTACATAAGTATTCATGATACCCTTTGCCATGAGACTCAAATTGGATTTAGATGCATCCTGTTTCCACTGAACATCCTTAAAATGTTTCTATAACTTGATTAGAGTCCACCTATGGTAAATTCAGCTGATTGGACATGATTTGGAAAGGCACACGCCTGTCTATATAAGGTCCCACAGTTAAATGTGCATGTCAGAGCACAAACCAAGCCATGAAGTCCAAGGAATTGAATTGTCTGTAGAGGCAGGATATGCGACCAGAGACAAAAATATAGGATATACTTCCCCCTATGAGAAGGATACTTGGGACTATTGAATATAATACTCTTTGACTACTCCTCCCTACCTATGTGACTATGAGATTACCTGGGTGCCTGGGATTACCATCCATACAACTACCTGCTTAATCCATTGTACACATCCTAATACTGAGGAAGTTATATATCCTTTCTCCATGGTGGCGCCTGAATAATTATATACTAGTGCATCTGAACCTATACGATATAATAAAGATTAAATAAATATAGATATTATATAGAAGCATATAGATCCCTGTATAGTATATGCACTGGTACGCCTTATAAGGTGACTGTCACTCTAATTTGGATATATGGTCCACGTCTACTATACAACTGCAATCAGTGAACATCTGCTGGCCCACAGGTCAGCATCACTTGGAAACACTAACTGGTTCTCTGGTCTCTTAAGCCTTGAAGAAGCAAAGTCAAGCAAAACGCGTTGGCTGTACAGGGACCTTATCCATCCTTTTCTGACTGAGATCCCACTATCCGGTTACTTACCCTGTGTTCTCCAATTTTATATCTTCTTTTTTTTATATTTGTTAGATGTATGTGTGTCTCTAAGGCATGTTTTTTTCATGCTTTTTATGTAATACTCAATAAATATGTATTTCAAACTCATCATTGTGTGGCGTTGAACATTTGACCACCTCATTAGGGCCCTAAAAAAAAAACCCATCTTTTTCTGTCTTTATTTTTGTACATTATGCAGGGGTGTGGGTGTGGCCCATATTTTACGGCATCTGTTTTTTGAATTGTCTGTAGACCTCGGAGACAGGATTGTATGGAGTCACAGATCGGGGGAAGGGTACAGAAACATTTCTGCAGCATTGAAGGTCCCAATGAGCACAGTGGCCTCCATCATCTGTTATTGGAAGAAGTTTGGAACCTCCAGGACTCTTCCAAGAGCGGGCCGTCTGGTCAAACTGAGCGAACGGAGAGAAGGGCCTTAGTCAGGGAGGTGACCAAGAACCCGATGGTCCCTCTGACAGAGCTCCGACATTTCTCTGTGGAGAGAGGAGACCCTTCCGGAAGAACAACTTTCTCTGCAGCACTCCACCAATCAGACCTGCATAGTAGAGTGGTCAGACGGAAGCCACTCCTCAGTAAAAAGGGACATGACAGCCCTCCTGGAATTTTCGCCAAAAGGCACCTGAAGGACTCTCAGACCATGAGAAAAAAAATTCTCTGGTCTGATGAAACAAAGATTGAACTCTTTGGACTGAATGGCAAGCGTCATGTCTGGAGGAAACCAGGCACCGCTCATCACCTGGCAAATACCATCCCTACAGTGAAGCATGGTGGTGGCAGCATCATGCTGTGGGGATGTTTTTCAGCAGAAGGAACTGGGAGACTAGTCAGGATGGAGGAAAAGATGAATGCAGCAATGTACAGAGACCTCATTGATGAAAACCTGCTCCAGAGCGCTCTGGACCTCAGACTGGGGGGGGGGGGGGGCGAAGATTCATCTTCCAACATGGCAACGACCCTAAGCACACAGCCAAGATAACAAAGGAGTGGCTATGGGACAACTCTGTGAATGTCCTTGAGTGGCCCAGCCAGAGCCCAGACTTGAAACCTATTGAACATCTCTGGAGAGATTTGAAAATGGCTGTGCACCAACGCTCCCCCATCCAACCTGATGGAGCTTGCGAGGTCCTGCAAAGAAGAATGGGAGAAACTGCCCAAAATCAGGAGTGCCAAGCTTGTAGCATCATACTCAGAAATACTGGAGGCTGTAATTGGTGCCAAAGGAGCTTCACCAAAGTAATGAGCAAAGGCTGTGAATACTTATCTACATGGGATTTATTTTCCTTTTTTATTTTTAATAAATTTGCAAAGATTTCAAACAAACTTCTTTCACGTTGTCATTATGGGAAATTGTTTGTAAAATTTTGAGGAAAATAATGAATTGAATCAATTTTGGAATAAGGCTGTAACATAAACTGTGGAAAAAGTGAAGCGCTGGAAATACTTTCCATATGCACTGTATATGCTTTGTTTTCTCTTCACTTTTATATTTGCAGTGCATGCAGCCGCTCACGCGAGCGGCGCATGCACTCTGAAGGTCCGGGGGGACCTTCAGCCTTCCTTGCCGGGAGCTTGCCGGAAAATCACTCCCACTCGCATGCGCGGGAGTGACGTCATCGCGGCTCCGGCCAATCACAGCGCCGGAGCCGCCGAACCCGGAAGAGACGCCGAGGGATCATGGCAGCGCCCGCAGCGGTGTCCGGGGGTCCGTGTCGGGGCTTCGTTCTAAGGTAAGCAATACATAATGAGCTAGTATGCGATGCATACTAGCTCATTATGCCTTTGTCTTGCAGGTTTTTTTTTTGTTTTTTTTTTCGGGTTTACAACCGCTTTAAATTATAATTGTGAAGGTTTACTAATTAAATATATTTCTGTCTCATTTATCTGACTCTGACACTTCAGCTTGGATCAGTCAGAGACCCCCTGAAGTATGACACATGCTGCCCCCAGAGATGTGATTCTAGAGGAATAGTTTATAAAGTGATAATGAAATGTCACGCATAACAGCACAGCTGGCTGTAACTTAACTGAGGTGTGACTTTACATGCACAGTAATAAGGGGGCTTAAAGTGCTTCTAAAGCCTAAAGGTTTTTTTTGCATTAATGCATTCTATGCATTGAGGTAAAAAAAAAGAAAAACCTTTTGTGCAACAGAATTAAACTCCGTGCCCCCCCCCCCCTTTATGCTTACCAGAGCCGATTCACGATCCAGGGCCGTGCATGGGAGCCGAAGCTCTCCTGACTCTGTCCCTCCTCTCTGGGCAGACTGATAACAGTGGAAGCCAATGGCCATTGACTCCTGCTGCGGTCAATCAAATGCTGTGACGAGGAGCAGGGGGCAGGGCCGAGCTGACTGGTCTGTGTCAATAAATACAGACAAGGAGACTTGGGAGCGAGCCTGCACGGGTGCCCCCATAGGAAGCGGCTTCCTATGGGGGCACTCGCCAAAGAGGAGGAGCCAGGAGCGCCCAGAAGAAGAGGATCGGGGCTGTACTGTGCAAAACCATTGCACAGAGCAGGTAAGCATAACATGTTTGTTTTTTTATTTACCAAAGAAATAACCATCAATAATCACTTAAGTGCCGGTTCACACTACGTCGCTCCGACTTAGGGGGCAACCTGTGAAGTCGCGTGCAGCGTGACTTCGGCGCGACTTGCACGGACTTCATGAAATTAATGTCTATGCGAGTCGCTCCAGGTCGCCCCGAAGAAATACAGGACCCTTTTTCTAAGTCGGAGCGGCTTGTGTCGCTCCTATTAGAACCGGTACTGTACTACTCAATGGACCGCGACGGTGCACGACTTGCCAGGCTGACCAAGTCGCCTGACAAGTCGTATTAGTGTGAACCGGCACTTAGGCTACGTTCACATGTGGGGGTAGCAGATCGCGGGCAGAATCCCACGATTCTGCCCGCGATACGGAAATCATTGCGAATCGCGGGATGGCACCCCAAACGCCCCAAAGAAGCTCTTGTACCTTTTTTGGGCTTCATGCATCCCGCGATTTTGTTTGCGCAATATTACCGCGATTCGGCAGGCGGAAATCGCGGCAACATCGCACAGCGTTTGGGGTGCCATTGCAAATCACGGGCAACGCACAGGCGTCCCGCCATTTGCAATGATTTCCGGATCGCGGGCAGAACCGCGGTAATTCTGCCCGCGATCCGCTATGCCCACATGTGAACGTAGCCTTAAAGTGGTTGTAAAGGTAAAAGGCAGAGAATGTGTTTAGGTAAAAAACTGTTTACATGCCCCCCCCTGCAGTCTCCCCTAACGAATTACCCGAGTCCTCTCATGATCCAGAGCTGTGCCCTTCTGCAGAGCCGCTGCTTCCCCTTTCTGGTCTCACAGGAGACACTGAGGGAAGTAGAACCATTGGCTCCTGCTGCTGTCAGTCAAATCCTGTGAGCAGGATGCATTCCCTGCAATAAGGTAAAAAGCCGCCCACTAGCTGTTCCTTTCTTGCCACCTCCCTAAACACCTACCTGAATCCTCTCATGCTCCAGAGCTGTGCCCTTGTGCAGAGCTGCTGCTTCCGCTTCCTGGTCTCATAGGGACACACTGAGGGAAGTAAAACCATTGGATTCTGTTGCTGTCAGTCAAGTCCTATGAGGAGGGAGCAGAGCTTGGCCAAGCCGCTGTGTGTCTATGGACTCACACAGCCCAGCTTGTTAGCACACCCACACTGATGTCCCATTGCACAGGACTTGCTGAGGGGACACTCAGAGAAGAAGAGGAGTGGACTGCACTGGCAGAGGACCCCAGAACAGGAGGATCGGGGCCACTGTGCAATATCAAAATAAATATAACATGGCCAACCACAGACAGTTTTCGCTCAGCCTGCAGCATTATACAGCACAAACAAATGTCCTGCTGTGCCTAATGCATTTTGACAGGTAGCCCCGTCAGCTTTCAAAATACTGAAACATTGGCTGCATGTGACTGAATGCAACCAGTGTAAACGTTTACCGTGCACATAGTGTGGGTTCTGGCTGGTGTTCTTGCCAGTGGTGCCTCACTGCACTACAGCTCACCAAAGGCCGCTTTCAAGTTCACTTTTTAAAAGAAAAAAAAAAAAAAAAACACATGCAGATTTTATGCAAGTAAAAAGAAAAATGGGATTTTTGACTTACTGTAAAATCCATTTCTCTGATGTTCATTGATGGACACAGCTCCTGATCTTCATGACCATTGGGTTAGACTGCCCCATAAAGGAATAGGACACTAGGGCAGAAAAACAAGTCTGGCTATGCCTATGGGCAGTCCCAGGAGGTATACTCCATCTCTCTGTTATAGGTACTCGGTTTTGTTACAAGCAGTGTCAGAAGAATTACAACCAGAGGGGTGGGTGCTGTGTCCGTCAATAAACACCAGAGAAATGGATTTTACAGTAAGTCAAAAATCCCATTTTCTCTTTCGTTCATTGACGGACACAACTCCTGATCTTCATAACCATTGGGACGTCCCAAAGCAGTATTAAACATGAGGGTTGGGAACAGCAAAAAATTCCCAAGGCAAATAGTAGCCAACCAGGCAACAGGAGCTCAACCAAAACAGCCGACCTGAAAAAAACAATACACCCTCAAAGAGGATCAGATCCTCCAAACAGCAGCCTGCAAAAACCTTGCGGCCAAAAAAAGCATCCGCAGATGCCAACACATCCACTTTATAAAACATTTGTGAAAGTGTGCACCGACGACCAGGTGGCCACCTTGCAAACCTGCGTCACTAACGCCTGATGACGGAAAGCCCAGGAGGCACTTAAAGTTAAAGTACCACCCCCAGGGGGAATCCTTTCCTGTTTTGTTACCGTACTTTGGGATGTTGGCAACCCACTTCCACAGTTTCCTATAACTGGGAACACACCATTGCCCAGGAGGCACTAAGCGCTCGAGGTAAGTGCGCCTTGACAGTGAAAGGAGGAACCTGACCCCTGATGAAATAGGCCTGAACCACCGTCTGTCGAATCAATCTGGAAATGGTCGCAGAGGAAACGGACAACCCACCCGTGAGCACAATTAGTGAGTATGAATTCCTAAAAGACTCCGTAGCTGCCAGGCACACCCCTATTGCCACATTTCCTTTGGATGTGTTGGCCTGGGACACAGGGAAGGCAACACAATGTCTTCATTTAAATGAAAATCAGAGACAACCTTTGGAAGAAACGACAAACAGAGGCAAAGGACCACCTTATCTCTGTGAACCACCAGGTAAGGTGAACGACAGGATAACGCCGCCAATTCCGACACCCTGCACGCAGAGGGGAAAGCCACACAAAAAGGCCACCTTCTGGGACAGAAGGTTCAAAGAGAGCACCAAATCGAGGTCCCAAGGCGGCAACAGAGACCGCACTGGAGGTGCTAAGTGCCTAATTTCCTCAAGAAAAGTATGCACCAGGGAGTATGTGGCCAAATGCTGTTGAAATAAGGCCGTTAAGGTCGACACCTGACCCTTGATAGTACTCAAGGCCAGTTTCTGCTTAACCCCCTGTTAAAGAAAGGTCAAGATCCGAGCCACTGAACAAGAGCGAGGATGAACCTCCAAGAGACTCACACCATGTAATGTACCTCTTCCACGTACTATGGTAGATCTTCCAAGAAGTAGGTTTCCTAGCTTTTAAAAGCATTGGAAACACTGGCGCATGACTGTAAAGCAGGATGAAAGATTGGTCCTTGGGGCAGCAGATCCTCCCTGAGAGAAAGCTTCCAAGGAACGTCGACGACCAGCCGCACCATATTGGCATACCAAGCCCAGCGAGGGAATTAAGATGACCGGAATCCCTTCTGCCTCGAACCTGCGTAGAAGTCTCGGCAGAAGCTTGAGAGGACGGAAGGCGGAAATCAGACGATACTGACCCCATGGGGCCACCAGTCTGTAACTAAAGGACTAACGCATTATATGCTGAAACGCGTCAACTGATCTTATCAGCAGTTGTGTTCTGTGGTTCCTGAATAAAGATGAAGATTTTTTAAGAGCAACTACCGGTGTGCGGATCATCTTTCTACATATGCACTCAGTTAAACGGCTGTGTATCGGGCACCCGGGAGCTCGTTTATTGGTGAGCTGTATGGGTAGTAGCACTGCTCCTTCTGTTTGCACAATTTCTGCATGCCTTCAGCCCTCCAATCGCTACTTTCTCTCTGTTCCCCCATTTTTTGGAAAGATTTTCTCAACCTTTTCAACACAGAGGAACCCTTGAAATAACTATCCGGTCTCAGGGAACCCCTGCTAATAACGACTTTATCTACAACTCATGATACTTTAGTGGGAAGAATGCTCCTTACACTTGTGGTCATTGGGAATAATTACCTCCCCTTAGAGCAGGGGTGGGGAACCTTTTTTCTGCCAAGGGCCATTTGGGTATTTATAAAACCATTCGGGGGCCGTACAAAATTATCACCTTAAAAATTAGCCTGTTATATTTGGTCAAACATTTAATTATCTCACCCCTAATGTGATGGCTGCAACTGCTTCTCTTTGGTGAAGTGTGTGATGTTAGCTGGTATTGATGATGTTGCTACTCGCAACAGGTTTTCCAGGTTTGCATCGGTCAGTGTGGAGCGCAGACGACTTTTTTGTGGTGGTAAGTTTTGAAAAGAACTGCTGGCAGGTACTGCTGGTGGGTACTGCTGGTGGGTACAGCTGGCTGGTACTGCTGTGGGTACTGCTGGCTCAGGCTGGTACTGTGCTGTAGGTACTGCTTGCTGGTACTGCTGTGGGTACTGCTGGCTCAGGCTGGTACTGATGGCTGGTACTGTGCTGTGGGTACTGCTGGCTGGTACTGCTGGCTCAGGCGGGTACTGCTGTGGGTACTGTTGGCTCAGGATGGTACTGCTGGCATGTACTGCTGGCTGGTATTGCTGTGGGTACTGCTGGCTGGTACTGTGCTGTAGGTACTGCTGGCTGGTACTGTGCTGTAGGTACTGCTTACTCTGGCTGGTACTGCTGGCTCTGGCTGGTACTGCTGGCTCTGGCTAGTACTGCTGGTTCTGCTGTGGGTACTGCTGTTTCTGGCTGGTACTGCTGTGTGTACTGCTGTGAGTACTGCTGGCTCTGGCTGGTACTGCTGGTTCTGCTGGCTCTGGCTGGTACTGCTGTGTGTGCTGCTGGTGGGAAATGCTGGCTAGGAGAAGTGTAGCAGAGCCATGCTGGAGGAAGAGGTGATGTTTTCTGTATTGATCACAGGCGGAGTGCATTTGATATCACTCTGCCTGTGACTCACTCAGACTGTCATAACGGAGCCGGAACTATACAGGAAGCATCGGCTCCGTTCTGACAGATCAGCTGAGAGACACAGACTCAGCTGCATGGGGGGCCGGACCAGATGACTTCGGGGGCCGTATACGGCCCCCGAACCATAGGTTCCCCACCCCTGCCTTAGAGAGAGCTAAAAAGATCAATGGAGTCAGTCGGAACTTATCTGAGAGACAGAAATTACTCATTCTTAACCTAAAAGA
This sequence comes from Pelophylax lessonae, assembly GCF_965119305.1. Taxonomy (NCBI): domain Eukaryota; kingdom Metazoa; phylum Chordata; class Amphibia; order Anura; family Ranidae; genus Pelophylax; species Pelophylax lessonae. The sequence continues at coordinate 10,557,142 of NC_138779.1, forward strand.
GTTGTGCTATTTTGTAACGATATTAACCACTTGCCGTCTGCTCACTAGAGCTCTACTGCGGCAAAGTGGCTCTTGTAGGTCTGACGACGTAGACCTACGTTGGCAGACACTCTGCCTTCTCGGCGGCGCGCGCGTGCCGCCGGAGGCTCTCTCCCGCTGTATTCAGTCACAGTGGGAGTCGGGCCAGGGCAGGAGCAGCGGCGGACGGATCTCCTAAGTGACAAACAGTGACAGATTGCAGGGTTCAGCATAGCTGAACCTGTGATCTGTCCCTGTGTCACTCAGTCACCTCCCCCCACACACGTCAGTAAGCACCAGGCATACATTAACCCCTCCCTCTCCAATAAAATTAACCCCTTCCCTGCCACTGTCATTTTTACAGTAACAGTGCATATATATAGCACTGATTACTGCAGTAATGTCACTGGTACCCCCAAAAGTGTCAAAAATGTCGGTCAAGGGTCCGATCTGTCTGCCGCAATGTCGCAGTCCCGCAAAAAAAAAATCGCAGATCGCCGCCATTACTCGTTAAAAAAAAAAAAAAAAAACACCAAAAACGACAGAAATCTTTCCCTTAGTAAATGCAATAACTTTTGCGCAAACCAATCAAAATACGCTTATTGCGATTTTTTTACCAAAAATTTGTAACAGAAAACAAATTGGCCTACAATGATAAAAAAATTTGATTTTTACATTTTTTTGGGGGGGAATTTCATATAAAAAAATGTGAAAAATATTGTTATTTTTTCAAAATTGTCGCTCTTTTTTTGTTTATAGCGCAAAAAGTAAAAATCGCGCAGATGATCAAATACCACCAAAAGAAAGCTGTTTGTTTGGGTACAGCGTCGCACGACCGCGCAATTGTCAGTTAAAGTCGCACAGTGCCGAATCGCAAAAAGTGGCCCAGACGTAAGACAGCAAAATCCTCCGGTGGTAAAGTGGTTAATGACAATTATGAGTAATAAATATAAAACAGTTTACACCGAATAAATGGTAAACTCAAACAAAGAAAAGTCCACGTGCTAATGAAAAGTTTGTGAAACCGGATCCTCTTCTAAAATACTCAAAAAGATCCGTGCATACAGTGAACATCCATCGCCACTTAAAGAAATGCATGACAAACCACTCCAATGTGAACGGGGGCTAATATCTACAAACTAGAGCTGCACGATTCTGGCCAAAATGAGAATCACGATTTTTTAGCTTGGAATAAAGATCACGATTCTCTCACGATTCTCTGTGTAACAAAAAAAAATTGGGATAACTTTACTGTTACGTTTTTTTTTTATTCATTAAAGTTTATTAATTGCGTTTGAAAGACTGCTGCGCAAATACAGTGTGACATAAAATATTACAACAATCGCCATTTTATTCTGTAGGGTCTCTGCTAAAAAAATATATAAAATGTTTGGGGGTTCTAAGTACTTTTCTAGCAAAAAAAAAATGATTTTAACTTGCAAGCAACAAATGTCAGAAAAAGGTCTAGTCTTTAAGAGGTTAAACTTCCTTTCTCCCTGGCAGAGGGAAGGAAAAGATACAATGTAATCATTTTTGTTTATAGTTACTGGGAGACTTATGCTGATAGGCGTTTGCGGGAGGAAAGATACAATGTAATCATTTTGTTTACTGGGAGTTTTCCACAGCTGTTTTCTCTGCTCCCTCAGCTATGCAAAGAATCGAGAATATGTCAGGTTTAGATCGTCAGGGGGGGTGAATCGAGATCGCAATTTTCATACGATTAATCGTGCAGCTCTACTACAAACACATAAATACATCATATGAAATAAAAATAAGCCCCCTGTTCACATTTCACCTAAAATTAAAAAATTTAAAAACCGCATCTTGGTGCGATTCTGGGTGCGACTTTGGAGACATCTGTGAGGCTTAATGCATAGATGTCTATTGAAGTCGCACTCGAAATCACCAAAAGTAGCGCAGTGCACCGCAAAGTCAGCGTTGCATCAATTTGAACACCGCCATTGCCGGCAATAGGACGCGGCTTGTCATATGATTTGACTTGTCAAATCGCACCAATGTGAACGGGGCTAAAACTAATTAAAACTTTGCAGCAAAAAAATAGCCAAAAAAAGCAACATGACGATAAAATGATAACAATGCGTTACATACCCCTCAAGACTGCAGTGGTTATTTTTATATAAGCTCCTGGTTAAATTTACATACACAGACAGACCACGTGTGTGTATATATATATATATATATATATATATATACAGGGCTTTTATTCAGCTGGAACACGGGGGAATGCAGTTCCGGCACCTCCAGCACTGAATGTATGTAATGGCAAAGTGTGCCCTGAAGGGTACACTGATGCTGGCTGCTGGGGAATTTATAGTCCCTGGGGATTTATTTTTGTATGGCGGACAATTGTTGCTGGAAAAATCTATTATTGCTGCTGGTGGAGGTTCTATTGTTGCTGGGGGGGGCTTATGTTGCTGGGGGATCAATTATAGATGGAAGAGATCTACAGTTGAGGGGGATCTATCGTTTCTGGCTGTTGGGGGATCTATTGTTGCTGGAGGGCATCTATTTGTACTGTACGTGGTAGTCTATTGTTGCGGAGGGGGGTCTATTGTTGCTGGTGGGGAAACTATTGTTACTGGTTGGGCCTATTTAACTGGCAGTTTTTGCTTGAAGGGATCTACTGTTGACGGAGGGGTCTGTTGTTGCTGGCTGCTGGAGAGTCTATTAAATCTGGGCTGGCTGCTGGGAAATCTGTTGTTGTTGGGGTCCATTGTTGCTGGGTGAATCTATTGTTGCTGTCGGGGGGGGCGGCAATTGCGAGGCATCAACTTTATCACCCTTTTTTCCATACAAATTACTTATCACTACAAAATTATATTTGGTCCTGTATTCTCTAAAAGGGGCGGTACTGGGAGGTGGGTAGGGGGTGGAAACAAGGGATGTGTGGTGCTCGGAGGATGGAGATAAGAAGTGACTGAAGGGGAAGTTCCTGTACCTATTCTTGGAGAAAAAAAAGCCCTGTGTATATATATATATATATATATATATATAAATATAGTACGCATACACAAGTCACATGACTGCGATCTCATTAATTTTACTGCCTCTATCAAATCTCTGTGCAAATGTTACCAATGGATTTGGAATCCTCAGAACAGGAAAAAGATGAGATCGGGTCTTTTACAAGGCAATCTCCGGATCCTCTACTTTTGAAATGAAAATTCTGATTTGACACTCGGTAGCCTAAGCCTACATTGGGGAGGGGTTTACGATTATAGGTGTTTCCCTTTCTGATGCATTGAAAGTGAACGTAAACTCAAAAAGTGAATATTTTCTGTTATAGGGAACAATGGAATTTATAACTGTGGCTATGCAGCACCCTATGGGCTCGTTCACATTAGCAGTTGGAGCAGAGGCGTAACTAGTACCTTCAGGGCCCTGATGCAAGAAACCATGAAGGGCCCCCCAGACCCCTGGCCGGGGCCCTTACCTTCAAGCCCAGGGCTCTTCCCACTAATCCTGGGGCTCTTTACACTCGTTCCATGGCCTTTTATTACGGTCCCGCAGCAGGATTCTTTCACAAGTTCTGCAGTGGGCCCCCTTTCTGCAATCTTGGGGCCTCCCCACAGTGGTGCAATGCCAGGGTCCGGTCGCAAGTGTGACCTTTGCAATCCTGGAAGTTCACCCACTGGTTTGCTACCGGGCCCCCTGGAGCATGGGGCCCGGTAGCGATTGCAACCCCTGCAACCCCTGTAGTTACGTCCCTGAGTTGGAGGGCAGCCACACAGTTGAGTTGTGCTTTTATTTACCCCCCAACCACTACCCCCTTTAGCTGCAGCGACTGGAGATGTACACATGCTGCACCAGAGATGCTTTCCTTCACGGCCTGAACTATACCCCCCCTCTGCAAGCACTCCTTTCCTGGGACACAGTTCAGAAAAAACCATGTTAGGCCCAGCGGGGGATCTGTCCGCTGATTCTTGCTGAACAGGCCGATGAGGACACAGACCGCTCTCCTCTGTGGGGCAGTCGGATGGAAACAGATTGCATGTCCTTTTCTACCTGACTGTCATCTGATCTGATCCGCCGGACAGATGGCGAATGTACCGCCCCCCGTCTCATTTTTAGCGTCCTGAATTGGATTGGATGCTGGTGGGTGACATGCACCGCCACATAGAGATCAATGGGTGGTCCAACTGGGTCAGCCTAAAAAACACACGGGTGGACTCGATTGGTCCACCGGTGTGAAAGGGGCCTTAAAGAAATTGTAAAGGCAGAAGGTGCATTCTATGCTTTAAGATAAAAAAAAAACCTTCTGTTTGCAGCAGCCCCCCTCATACTTACCTGAGCCCATCTTTATCCAGCGATGTTGCAGTTGTGTCTTGCTGCCTGGGGCTCTCCTCCTCATTGGCTGAGACAGCAGCGTGGCGCAACTGACTCCTGCTGCTGTCAATCAAAATCATTCAGCCAATCAGAAGAGGAGGGTGGGGCCGGGTCGCGGCTCTGCGTCTGAATGGATACAGGGAGCTGTGACTCAGCTCGGGTGCCCACATAGCAAGTTGCTTTCTGTGGGGGCACTCAACAGAAGGGAGGAGCCAGGAGAGCCAAAGAGGGACCCAAGAAGAGGAGGACCGGGGCTGCTTTGTGTGAAACCAACTGCATAGAGCGGGTAAGTACATGTTCGTTGTTTAAAAAAAAAAAAACAAGACTTTACAATCACTTTAACCACTTGCCGACCACCCCACCGCAGATATATTGTGGCAAGCTGGCTCGGCTGCGCGAATCATTGCTCCTCAGAAGCGAACATGGGGGCGCAAGCAGCGATTCGAGAGAGGGAAAGCTGATATGTGAGGCCAGTGATCACGATTGCCCCCGGACACCCACGATCACTCCCCAGGAAGACAGAATGGTGGTCTGCCGTTGTAAACACGGCAATTTTGAAATTAAAATTCTGATTTGACACTCACAGCTGACCGATGTTCTGTCAATCATCATCACAGGGCTCCTGTGTTTCCTCCTATTTAGGAACACAGGTCCCTGTGTTGATCCAATAAGCCCATCCCCCTTACAGTTAGAAAACACCCCCTAGACTCACATTTAACCCTTTGATAGCCCCTGGGTTAACCCCTTCCCTGCCAATGTCATTATTACAGTAACAGTGCATATTTTTAGCACTGATTACTGTAGTAATGTCACTGGTACCCCAAAAGTGTAAAAAATGTCAGTTAGGGGTCAGTTAGGGGTCCGCCACAATCCCGCTAAAAATCGCAGATCACCGCCATTACTAGTAAAAAAAAAATAAAAATGACATAAATCTTTCCCCTAGTTTGTAAATGCGATAACTTTAGCCCAATCAAAAATACGCTTATTGGGATTTTTTATTTTTACCAAAAATATGTAGCATACAAATTGGCCTAAAATGATGAAAAAAATAGATTTTTAAATTTTTTTTTTGGAATGTTATATAGCAGAATGTGAAAAATATTGCTTTTTTTTCTACAGAATTGTCGGTCTATTTTTGTTTATAGCGTAAAAAATAAAAATCGCACAGGTGATCAAATACCACCAAAAGAAAACTCTATTTGTGGGAAAAAAAGGACGTCAATTATATTTGGGTACAGCATCGCACGCCTGCAAAAATGTCCGTTAAATTAACTCCAAATTAAAGTTCCAAATCGCAAAAAAAATGGCCTGGTCATTAACCACTTGCCGACCGGTCACGTTGACCGTACTGCGGCAAAGTGGTTCGTTATCGTCCAGCGACGTAGTACTACGTCGCTGGACTCCTCCTCCTGTAGGCGGTGCGCTCCCACTGTTTTCAGTCACAGCGGGAGTCGGGCCAGGGGGGGAGCAGCGGCGATCCCCGCCGCTCTTCCCCGATTGTTGGGGAATCTAGTTTGGAGATCCGCCCGCCTGTGTAAACAGAGCGGGTGGATCTCCTAAGTGACAAACAGTGACAGATTGCAGGGTTCAGCATAGCTGAACCTGTGATCTGTCCTTGTGTCACTCAGTCACCTCCCCCCCCCCCACACGTCAGTAAGCACCAGGCATACATTAACCCCTCCCTCTCCAATAAAATTAACCCCTTCCCTGCCAGTGTCATTTTTACAGAAACAGTGCATATGTATAGCACTGATTACTGCAGTAATGTCACTGGTACCCCCAAAAGTGTCAAAAATGTCAGTCAGGGGTCCGATCTGTCCACCGCAATGTCGCAGTCCCGCAAAAAAAAATTGCAGATCGCCGCCATTACTCGTTAAAAAAAAAAAAACACCAAAAATGACAAAAATCTTTTCCTTAGTTAGTAAATGCAATAACTTTTGCACAAACCAATCAAAATACGCTTATTGTGAATTTTTTTACCAAACATGGGTAGCAGAAAACAAATTGGCCAAAAATTTTAAAAAAATTTGATTTTTACATTTTTTTGGGGGGGAATTTCATATAAAAAAATGTGAAAAATATTGTTTTTATATCAAAATAAACGCTCTTTTTTTGTTTATAGCGCAAAAAGTAAAAATCGCACAGGTGATCAAATACCACCAAAAGAAAGCTCTGTTTGTGGGAAAAAAAGGACATACATTTTGTTTGGGTACAGCGTCGCACAACCGCGCAATTGTCAGTTAAATTCGCACAGCGCCGAATCGCAAAAAGTGGCCCAGACGTAAGACAGCAAAATCCTCCGGTGGTAAAGTGGTTAAGGGGGAAAATCTTCCGGTCCAGAAGTGGTTAAAATGGATCTAAATGTACAATGCGAGGAGTGTATAAAAAGTTTGGTGAATTGTATCAGAAAACAAACAAAACAGACGATACAAACAAATGACCTTTAGCGCCGGTTCACATAGGAGCGACGCTACTTTCAGGGGCGACCTCCGAGATTGCGGTGCGAGCAGCGCCCCGCGACCTCGGAGCGGTCACCACGGACTTCATAACATTGAAGTCTATGGCGGTCGCCTCCTGGTCGCCCCAAAGAAGCTCCGGACCCTTTTTCTAGGTCGGAGCGACTTGTGTCGCTCCTATTAGAACGGGTCCGCAGCTTTCCTATGGGAGGCGACCTGCGGCGACCTGTGAGGCGACCAGGTCGCCTCACAGGTCGCCCTAGTGTGAACCGGGGCTCAGACCCCGTTCACACAGGGGTGACGCTACTTGCTGGGGCGACCTCGGCGCGACATGCACGGACTTCATATCATTGAAGTCAATGCAGGTCGCCCCAAAGTAGTACAGGACCCTTTTTCTAAGTCGGAGCGACTTGCGACGCTACTATTAGAACGGGTCCTGTACTATTCAGTGGCGAGCGACCGACCGCGACTTGTCAGGCGACAAGTCATAGACTTCCACAATGTGAAGTCCCTGCAAGTCGCGCCGAAGTCGCGGTGCACAGGTCGCCCCTCGAAGTCGGATCGCGCTAGTCTGAATGGGCTGTTATTGGCCTTTAAAATAATCGCCATTCTTCACAACACACTTTTAGCAACATTCATAAAGCTTCTGGAAACTGTCAGCAAAGGCCTCTTTAGGAATTGATTGCAGAATCACTGTCACACATTCTTGGATTGCCGCCACGTCCTCAAAATGTGTGCTTTTCATGGCGCTCTTCAGGAGGGGAAAAGAAAAAGAAGTTCGAAGGTGCCAGATCAGGGGAGTACGGTGGATTCCGGATAGAACTGGTAGCACTGGGTCTCATCCCATGTGATGATGGTTGGCAGAAAGGAAGGATCCTGGTCACACATGGTAATTGAATCTCCAGAGGTTTCCATCTGTTTTGCTTTCTGTTTGTCTGTTAGCTTGTGGTGCTTCTTAGTGTGTCTCCGGATAGCCATGTGCATGCGTGCGCACCTGGCCCAAGTTGCCGTTTTAGATATTGGACCATTCACTGAGCTTTTTAGACACGCCTTATATAATAAATTGAGAACAGGCAGTTTTTTTATTGCAGATGAGACATGCCTGAAAATGTTGATAGTGATACACCTTACATATCGCCACGCATGCGAGAATGAGAGCAAGAATTCTAGCATCAGACCCCCTTCCTAACACTAAACTGATGACCTATAGCAGTGATAGAGAACCTTGGCACCCCAGATGTTTTGGAACTACATTTCCCATGATGCTCATGCACTCTGCAGTGTAGTTGAGCATCATTGAAAATGTACGTAGTTCCAAAACATCTGGGGTGCCAAGGTTCTCCATCACTGATCTATAGGGAGCTTTTTGAATGTCACCTACTTTGTATATAAAATAGGATACTGAAGTTTGTTGCCATTTCACGGGTGCATGCAAGTTCAAGATTTGACATGTTGGGTGTCTATTTACTCGGTGCAACCTCGGCTTTTATATTTTACCAAAAAATTGGGTCATTTATTGTGTTTTTTTGTGCCCCCAAAAATTTACTTTTAGGGTGTTTTCACACTTGGTGCGATTGCCTGGTCCGAACCCGAGTTCGATTGCTCCCCCCGATGGACTGTGTTCACATTTTATTTTTGTATCCGAACCCGTGGTACGCTTGCGTCATCAAGGTGCAGCCGGCGTGTACTCATGTTGCTTGGCAACCGCTGTAAAAGAGAAGGTGCCAAAATGGATAGAATTGCTCGCTTTGGTACGATTGTGTTCTCATCAGCAGCGAACCGTACTGGAGTTCACATGAACCGTACCCCAGACCACCCTTTTTAAGTGGACTGGGGTACGGGTTCGCGGGTGCGCACCTGAGTTCAACAAAGACAGTGTTCACATCATCAAAAATAACCGAATTCTGATGTCAATCGAACCTGGGTGCGCACCAAAAGTGCTAGTGTGAAAACGCCCTTAAAGTGATTGTAAAGTCTCGTGTTTTTTTTTTTTAAATAACAAACATGTTACACTTTCCTTCTCTATGCAGTTGGTTTTGCAAAGGGCAGCCCAGATCCTCCTCTTCTAAGGTCCCTCTTCGCTGCTCCTGGCCCCTCCCTCCTGTCAGGTGCCCCCACAGCAAGCAGCTTGCTATAGAGGCACCCGAGCTGAGCTGCAGCTCCGTGTGTTCATTCAGACACGGAGCTGCCGTTCGGCCCCCACCCCACTTTCTCTCCTGATTGGCTAACTGACGTTCATTATTAAAAAAGAATAGCGCACACAGGCAAAAGAAATTACTACCAAATTTGAAGACAATCCATAAATAAAAATGGGGATTTGGTCCCGCCATATGGCCATATAGTGCTCAAGCCCACCACTGCGTCAAAGTACCCCATTATCAGTGGGTCAGTGTCCACTATCAAGTGGATATAGGAGGAGTCCCCTGTAGTGCATTTGCACATCTTTCCCAGCAAGGAGTATTATCTCCAAGGGTTAGAAAGGCTGGATTCATCTCTTTTTCATGGATAGTGTAGGACCCACTGATAATGGGGTACTTTGACGTAGTGGTGGGCTTGAGCACGATATGGCCATATGGTGGGACCAAATCCCCATTTTTATTTATGGATTGTCTTCAAATTTGGTAATAATTTCTTTTGCATGTGTGCGCTATTCTTTTTTAATATACATGTCTTTTGGTTCATAGCTGCACCAGCTTTAGAAATACATGGGTATGCTCCCCCAAATTTTTTGCTTGTTTAACTGACGTTCATTGACAGCGGCGGGAGCCAATGGTGCCGCTGCTGTGTCTAAGCCAAACAGGAGGGACTTGTGGACATTGCTGGACAGAGATGGGGCTTAAGTAAGTATTAGAGAGTGCTGGGGAGGTTGCTACACACAGATGGCTTTTTATTTTAATGCATAGAATACACCTTCTGCCTTTACATCTCCTTTATTGTGTTTTTAACTGAAATTCTGCATTTCCTAGACCTTTGTGGTAATATCATGTGATGAAACAAAATTTAAACAACCACTATTTTATTTTCTACGGTGGCTGCATACAGAAAATATAATGTTTGGAGGGGTTTTATGTAATCTTCAGGCCTAAAATTATTTTTTAAGGCTGGCTTTCCACTAATGCAAATTGAATGTGGCTTTCCCCGCATCCAATTTGCATGACAGGAGATTGTGACTGGCTCTCAATGGAGCGGGTTCACACATCTCCGTGGCGGCTGCGGAGCGGATTGCACAGAGGTACTGTGTGTCTTTGGCTCTGTTTCAGGTCCGAATTCAAGCAAAAATTTGGACTTGCTTTGTCCCTACAACGGAGAACAGGGATGCACTGGACCCCAGCTGTGAGCCACATCTGTATCAGGTGTGAACCCAGCCTAAACATGTGCAAAAAAGGCTATGACTGCGAAAGGGTTAAAGGATACGTTCCCCTACATGTCCCACCCATAAGACTTATTTGTTAAAAAAAAAAAAACTGGCTCCTAAGTTTTTCGCTGGCTCCTAGTTGAAGGCACTGATGGGCAGCACAGATGAGCAGGCACTGATGGGCACTGACTGGCATCACTAATGGGCACTGATTGATGTCACTGATAGGCATTGATTGGTGTCACTGATGGGCACTGTTTTTTTTTTTACTATACTGTACTTTACTGTAATCGTAATGATGATCAGTGCCCTGATTACCTGTCCTGGACTTCCCTTTGAGGAGGAGCCGCCGATCGGCTCTCCTCGCCACACACTCTGACAGTGTGAGGAGCGCCGATAAACTGGACTTCCTCATTTACATGTGACTGGCTGTGATTGGACACAGCCGATCACATGGGTAAATAGCCATGTCATTGGTTCTTTACCAAGATCGGGGTCGCGCTGTGTCCTAGAAACATGGCACGGGCTTGATCGCTGCGGGCCGTTCTGGGGTGCCGTCATATGACGTCCTCCCAGAACAACAGCCGCACCGCTCCGCCGTCATTTGACGGTGGGCAGACGGCGAGTAGTTAAGGCCTCTTTCACACTTGTGCGACCTGAAAGTCGCGCGACTTTGACACAATTTTGTTGCGCGACTTTGACGCAATTCGAAGCAATGCCTGTGTAATCTGGAGGTCTATGGACCTCTAAGTCGCATCAAAGTCTGACCACAGTAATGCAGGGACTATTTTAAAGTAGCTGCAACTTGAAGTCGCACAGATATGAATAGTACTCATTGGAAATCATGGGATACAACTTATCATGCAACTTTGCAGTCCCAAGTCACACAAGTGTTTATAGGGCCTCAAAGAAAAAATTGAAAGTGGGGGATGTCATGGCGCTCTTCTAATATCCCAAGATGGTACAAGGAATGTGGGTGGATGGGAGGGGGGGGGGGGTTATGGGGCTGCGTGGGGGGGGGGGACAAAGTTTGGTACTGTAGGGAAGCTATAGTCCGCGGCAGCCGGCTGAAGCGTGGAGAAGCCCTGAGAGATGCAAGAAAGGAGAGAGCGGCGCCAGCTTAGTATAGTACAAGTTTATTTAACACTGTTAAAATTGGTGACTCACTGTCCGAGGTTGGGTGAGACCGGTACACAAAGACTGTTAGGGTCATCCATCTTCCTCTTCCAGGATAGTGGTCATAGGAGAAGGTGGTGAGGTTCCAGAGGTATAGCCGAGCCGCTGTGGGGCTGCTAGTTGTCACTGGCCGTGGCGGAGCATGCACAACAGGGCTCCGGCTGCCGACTTCTGATCCCTGATGACATCACTTCCTGGCAGGAGAAAAATAGGGGTTGCACGCGTTCAGAGCATCCGTGCTCCTTCGTCAGGCGATGGCTGGCGCCGCTCTCTCCTTTCTTTCAAAGAAAAAATTGTCAAGCCTTGATATAATGTATGGCCGGCCTTATTTTCAGGGATTGAGTATATCTGCAGGTAAGGTGAAGTGGAAGTTCACACTCTCAAACAACATTGACTATTTTGAATCCTCATGCTGCCAGCATTAGTAAATAGATAGGAAAGTATATCATATTTACTTGTTTTAAACATTTTTTTTTTTACATTTTAGTTACTTTTTGGTTTCAATGCCTAGGCAGCTGATGTCACACATCCCAGGAGGGAGGGAAGGGAGGAGGGGTTTTCTCCGCTAAGCACACCCCCCTGCCTGCATGCCTGAACTAAGAGCAGATGGAATCCAGAAAGTCAATGCTACAGGAATTATCGTCCCTTTACCTAAAATGGCCACTGCCAGAAATGCTAGGGGTTGTTTTTGTAAGTGATTTCTCACCAAAATCAAGCATGGAGACATGGATGGATGTGGGAGTTTGCTTTGAATATTAAAAATGAATTAAAAAGTGGAACTTCGCTCTCTTTGCTTTTTATTTTTTTATGCAGCTAGCATTAGTAAATAGATAAGAAATATAAAGTAAAATGTGAAAACTAGGGGACTTTTTAGGTGCACAATGATAATGGACCAACCAGAACTTAATGGAAAACCTACAGAGAATAAACAAGGAAAAAAAATCCAATATATATTAAACATATACTAATTTATTTATTCCAAATGTTAAAAACAGCAATTTAATCACTTCTGGACAGGAAGGATTTGCCCCCTTAATGACCAGGCCATTTTTCGCAATTCGGCACTGCGTTACTTTAACTGAAAATTGCGCGGCCGTACGACGCTGTACCCAAATAAAATTGATGTCCTTTTTTTCCCCACAAATAGAGATTTCTTTTGATCACCTCTGCCTATTTTTTTTTTTGCGCTATAAACAAAAAAAGAGCGACAATTCTGAAAAAAAAAAAAAAAAAAAACAATATTTTTCACATTCTGCTATATAACATTCCTAAAAACAAAAAATTTAAAAATCAAAATTTTTAACATTTTAGGCCAATTTGCTTTCTCCTACATATTTTTGGTAAAAAAAAAAAAAAAAAATCGCACTAAGCGTATTTTGATTGGTTTGCACAAAAGTTATCGCGTCTACAAACTAGGGGAAAGATTTGTAATTTTTATTGTTTTTTTTTTTTTTTTTACTAGTAATGGCGGTGATCTGTGATTTTTAGCAGCACTGCGACATTGCGACGGACAGATCGGACCCCTAACTGACATTTTTGACACTTTTGGGGGGACCAGTGACATTACTGCAGTAATCAGTGCTAAAAATATGCACTGTTACCGTGATAATGACACTGGCAGGGAAGGGATTAATACTGTGGGTGATCAAGTGGTTAAATGTAAGCCTAGGGGAGTGATTCTAACTGTATGAGGGAGGGACTTGTGAAATGACCATAGAGACCTGTGATCCTATATAGAAGGTTCACAGGAGCTCTGTGATTATTCCAGAGAGAAGAACGGTCAGATGTGTTTACAATATCCGACCGTCCTTCTCTTTTAGCGGGGAACGATCGCAGGCAATCAGAGCCGCCTACCCTGTGCACCATAGTTCCTGTCGTCCCCTAGCTGCAGGCGCGCGACCAAAATATACCTACGTCAGTTCATGCAGGAGGGGCTTAAGTGGTTAAAAACATTCTATATTCAATTTGCATATGTATACGCTTTGATGATCAGTTTCGCCCTGTAAGCAAGGGCACTGGGGGGCAAACTAATGTAAATTTTTTTTTTTTAGTAATGTAATCCAATAGGATTACAATATATCAGTGTGTTTGTGTATTTTACTTTTTGAATTTGCCACCGGTTCCACCCCCTTGCAACGCGACGCTCGCAGGGAAACGGAAGCCGGGGCACAGAGCATCAGGTGGAAGATCCGGCCGCCGTACGCTGCCGTAATACATAGCGGAATCCTGGGGGCAAGGTAAGTAACCTCTTCCAGGATCCTGGCGGTGCCCCGAGTGTGGTTCGGGGGTTACCGCTAATGGCACTGAAATTCAGCCCCGAGCCACACTCGGCAATACCGCCAAGGAGGTTAAATAGTGCTTTTGGTTTGTGACGCTCAGATACAGCGTAGTTCCGCTTTAAGTACATCATTTGCATAAATATCAAAGCTGAGATATGTATGATGTAAACCCTTTGCCACTTATGTTGTATATTTCTCATTTCTGCACAGTAGACATATTCCCTATACTTTATTTTTAACATGAATAAAAAAACATCTTTACAAAAAATATCAAATCCAAACTCCAGATAAACGGATGAACACACAGTTTAGGATGCTTTTACACTGACCAGTTTTCTTAAAAAAAAAAAAAAAAAAGCAAACGAAGAATGCTTGACCAATAAATCCTAGGGAACTCTTCCCATGGGTTAGTTGTGGGTCTGTTTCATCCTGCAAGCTGCATTTTTGATGAGGTAAAAAAACAACAAAAAAATAACCAAAAGGCATCACCCCATTGAAATGAATGGAAAGTGGCGGTTATCATCTCTCCTCATGATGTGACAGCTCGTAAGGAAAGGAATGACGATAACCAGCAAGCTTGTGTACATGTGATCAGCTGTGATTGGACACAGATAATCACATGGTAAACGGCCGCTGAGCGAGTCCCAGGGGGTATGCAGGGGAGGGCCTTGTACTGGGAGGATGTCCATAGACACCCTCCCAAAACGAGAGAGCCGCACTGTAGCTGTCTTTTGGCTATAGCGTGGTAATGAAGAGGGTAATTAAACCACCTGGTAACCCATTAAATTAAAAAAAAAAAGAAAAGCGGAGTTTGATTTTACTTTGAAGTGACTGTAAAGTCTCGTTTTTTTTTTTTAAACCAAACATATTATACTTACCTGCCCTGTGCAGTTTTGGCCCGGATCCTCCTCTTCTCGGGTCCCTTCCTCCTGCCCCCATAGCTAACAGCTTGCTATGGGGGCACCGGAGCCGAGTCGCAGCTCCCTGTGTCCATTCAGGCACAGAGCTGTGATCCGGCCCGTCCCCTCTCTCTCCTTATTGGCTGACTGACTTTGATTGACAGCAGCAGGAGCCAATCACGCTGCACTGATTTCTCAACCAATGAGGAAGGCAATCATAGGCAGCTGAGAAACTCCTCCGACATAGCTGGATAAAGATGGGCTCAAGTAAGTATTAGGGTGGCTGCTGCACATAGAAGGTTTTCTTTATCTTAATGCATAGAATGCACCTTCTGCCTTTACAACCACTTTACACACAGTTCCCCACAGACGTTTAATCTACAAACTAAGGTCTGCAGGCATCGACCTCAAGGTTTGTTCTTGGATAGAAACAGGTTACATGGGCGTGTCCAAAGGGTGGTGATAAATAACGCGTACTCAGACCGGTCTGAGTGGTAGGTGGGGTCCCCCAGGGCTCAGTCCTGGGACCAATTTTGTTCAATTTATTCATCAATAACATAGAGGACGGAATCAATAGCTCAATCAGTTTTCACAAATGACACAAAAATAAGCAGGGCAATAACTTCACATCAAGATATAGAAATCTTACAGAATGAGGTGGGCAACTACATGGCAAAGGAGGTTTAATGTAGAGAAATGTAAGGTAGTGCAGTTGGGTGCATAAAACATAAACGCAAATTATGCTCTGGGGAGGGGGGGGGGACCTCTGGGGGAATCCAGGATGGAGAAGGATTTGGGGGTTGTAGTAGAAGATAGACTTAGCAGTAGCATGCAATGTCAAGCTGCAGCTGCCAAAGCTGGCAGAATATTAGCATGCATAAGGTGCAGAGATAAAGCTATAATCCTACCAATTTATAAAACTCTGGTCCGACCACACCTGGAGTATTCTGTCCAGTTCTGGTCGCCAATCCTCAGAAAGGATGTGCTGGAGCTGGAGAGAGTCCAAAGAAAGGCTACTAAACTAATTAGGGGATTGGAGGACCTTAATTACGAGGAGCGATTACAAGCGCTTAATTTATTCTCCTTGGAGAGGAGACGCCTGAGAGGGGACATGATAGCGATTTACAAATACCTCAACGGTGATCTCAGCATAGAAAAAAAACAATTTAGTCTCAAGGATTGCAAGAAGACACGAGGCCACACAATGAGATTAGAGGAGAGGCGGTTAAACCTTAAGCTGCATAAGGGGTTCTTCACTGTAAGGGCAGTGAGAATGTGGAACTCTCTTCCACAATTGGTGGTAGCTGCGGGGAGTATGGCTACTTTTAAACGACTCTTGGACGTACATCTCACAGATCACAACATTCAAGGTTATGGGAAATGATCAGGCCACTGACACACAAAAACCTGTACAGGTTGAACTGGATGGACTGTTGTCTTTATTTAAAGCAGAGTTCAACCCAAATGTGGAACTTCCGCTCACTTGCTTCCTCCCTCCCTCCGGTGCCACATTTGGCACCTTTCAGGGGGGAGGGGGGAACGGATACCTGTTATTGACAGGTACCCTTCCCCACTTCCGGGAACTGCGCAGCGGCGGAGTGAGGTTCCCTTCCTCCTACCCTCCGCCGCCGAGCCAATCCGAATACACAGCACGCTTCGCGCATGCGCAGTAGGGACCCGCACCGTGAAGCCGCAAGGCTTCATTACCGGGTTACCTGACCGGCAATGGCGGCGGGAGCACCAGACGGAAACATCGGCTGCGGTGCAAAAAATTGCTGGACTCCAGGACAGGTAAGTGTCCTAATATTAAAAGTCAGCAGCAGTATGTGTAGCTGCTGACTTTTAATTTTTGGAGGGGGGGGGGGCGGAACTCCACTGTAACCTCAACGACTATGTAACTATGTAAGCAATATACTGTATGAACAAAGATAAAAACAAGAGTGTGGGACTTTAACCACTCTACAACCGCTCACAGTAATACTACTGCGGCAGAGTGGTTCGTTATCGTCCAGCGACGTAGTATTAACGTCGTTGGACACTCCCCCTTCTGGGCGGCGCTTGCGCGCCGCCGGAGGCTCGCTCCCACTGTTTTCATTCACAGCGGGAGTCGGGCCAGGGGAGGAGCTCTTACCCGATCGTCGGGGATCGAGTCTGGAGATCCGCCCGCTGTGTGTAAACACAGCGGGCGGATCTCCATAGTGACAGGGAGTGACAGATCGGAGTGTTCAGCATAGCTGGACATCCAATCTGTCCCTGTCTCACACAGTCACCTCCCCCCCTACACGTCAGTAAGCACCAGGCATACATTAACCCCTCCCTCTCCAATAAAATTAACCCCTTCCCTGCCAGTGTCATTTTTACAGTAACAGTGCATATTTATAGCACTGATTACTGCAGTAATGTCACTGGTACCCCCAAAAGTGTCAAAAATGTCAGTCAAGGGTCCGATCTGTCCGCCGCAATGTCGCAGTCCCGCAAAAAAAATCGCAGATCGCCGCCATTACGCGTTAAAAAAAAAACACCAAAAATGACAGAAATCTTTCCCTTTGTTAGTAAACGCAATAACTTTTGCGCAAACCAATCAAAATACGCTTATTGCGATTTTTTTTTACCAAACATATGTAGCATAAAACAAATTGGCCAAAAATTTTTAAAAAAATTGGTTTTTACATCTTTTTTGGGGGGAATTTCATATAAAAAAATGTTAAAAATATTGTTATTTTTTCAAAATAAACGCTCTTTTTTTGTTTATAGCGCAAAAAGTAAAAATCGCACAGGTGATCAAATACCACCAAAAGAAAGCTCTGTTTGTGGGAAAAAAAGGACGTAAATTTCGTTTGGGTACGGCGTCGCACGACCGCGCAATTGTCAGTTGAAGTCGCACAGCGCCGAATCGCAAAAAGTGGCCTGGACGGAAGACAGCAAAATCCTCCGGTGGTAAAGTGGTTAAGTGAGGAGACTGGACATAAGAGTTTATTGATAAATAGCTGAACACATATCAATAATGATAACATGAATATATACAGAGATAATGTATACAATAAATTGCACAATACATATTGGGTCAACAAAACTGCACATACATCATTTCTAGGATCAACCAGGATCTCTCAAGAAACAATGGATACAATAAGACATCATAATCTCTGTATTCATGAATTGAAATATGTCACACTACAGTAGTATATTTGAGAAATTTGTCGGCTCAACGCGTTTCGTGGACCTCCGTCCACTCATCAGGAGCTTCAATATAAACTTGTGTGTCTAAAAATGAAATTATACATCATAAGAATGAACTATGTAGTACCAAAAATATAATGAAGGGTAATATGGAAAAAGCACTACCTGAAGTAGTGTCGCAGATCCATGAGCATTTCAGCATAGGAGAGGGGAACCAGAGCAACTCCGGGGGACGCCTGACCCAGGGCTATGTAAGCAATATAGTTTGGTACCCTTCCGGCTCCCAGCAGTGGTTGGGCAATAAGGGAACACCAACAAACTGAACGACCATCTCTCCTATCAGCACATGTGTATGCTGCACAGCTGACAGGCTCCTAGTGCTGTCTCTCCCTCTCCCAGTTGGAGTGCGGCTGTACAAGGGCCTGATATCAATCAGATTCAATTACTTGCCCCAGTTGCATTTTTAAATAAAAAAATATGTGCAATCATTTTGTTCAATACATAACTTCATACCTTGATGTTTTTTCTACATCTTCCCAGAATTTGGCTTTCAAAACAAAATTAACAAGACATTTGTATTAAAAAGGAAAAAAAAAAAAAACCAGCGAGAGGCCACGCTGAGCCGCCTACATGACTTTGGCTGGAAAATCTCCTCCAGACACAGAAAAAAAAAAAAAGGATGCTGAACGTTATCCTAAGCAGAGCACAAATGACAATATAAATCAGGCAGGTCGCTCCCCTGCTCTCACCTCTTTTTTCCTCCTCTTTGTCTTGGTCGCCTTAATCTCTTTAGATTTTTTGGGTTTCTTCCTCCTCGGCGTGGGGACCTGTTCCTCCGGGAAGAATTCCTCCTCTATCTCCGGCTCTTCCATTCCTCTTTCTTCCTCGTCTGAGAACAAGATACGGAAGACGGTTAGTGCCTTTCTCCCAATCTATTTTCCGCGTGTTCCCCGCACATATTAGAAATTTTTTAGCAGTGGGAGGAGAAAGTGGATTCGAAATGTATTTTGCTACTGACCCCCCCCCCCCCCTCTCCCTTCTGCATTTAAACGTGAATGACTTTTCACGGCTGCTATATTGCAAACAAAGGTCAACGCCATCAGACAGTAACAAAATGCAAAATAGATCTCCTGCCTCTTAATCATCTGCAACCCTCAGAATTCCATTACTCTTCCCCGCTCTGGAACCTGTTATGATGAATTCAGGGCTAATATGACATCTGGATCATAAAGGTTACTAGGGAAGGGAAACTGAGCATGCTTCACCGTGACAATCAGCGGCATGGTTAAAAAAAAAAAGAAATGTGTTTCCCCCCTCAACAGCCAATCACGGCTCAGAAGATAAAAGCATCGCGAGGTTGCTTACGGCAACGGGGAAACTTTTTCTTTTACAGTATGTAAACAGAGTCCACATTTTGTTCTTCTTGACGCTGGGTTTACACATATGCCAATTGGATGTGTTTTCAACCGCATCCAATTCGCATAACATGTGAATGTGACCGGCTTTCAACAGTGGCGGTTCACACAATCTAAGCGGCCGCAGTGCTGTTTTGGAAAGGGTCCTGTGCGTTTTGGGGTCCGGTTCAGGTAAAAATATTCACCTGAATCGCACATGAGCCGGTGAACAGAAACGCACTGGAATCTGGACTGCAAACCGCAGCCACATACCGTATTATTATACTATTATTAACCACTTAAGCCCCGGAAGATTTTACCCCCTTCCTGACCAGGGCCTATTTTGCGATTCGGCACTGCGTGACTTTAACGGACAATTGCGCGGTTGTGCGACGCTGTACCTAAACGAATTTGACGTCCTTTTTTTCCCACAAACAGAGCTTTCTTTTGGTGGTATTTGATTCCCTGTGCGATTTTTTGATCATGCATTATAAACAAAAAAAGAGCCTCAATTTTGCAAAAATAACAATATTTTTCACATTTTTTTTATATGAAATTCCCCCCCCCCAAAAAATCTAAATTTTTTAACATTTTCAGCCAATTTGTTTTATGCTACCTATGTTTGGTAAAAAAAAAAAATCGCAAAAAGCGTATTTTGATTGGTTTGCACAAAAGTTATCGCGTTTACTAACAAAGGGAAAGATTTTTGTCATTTTTGTTGTTGTTTTTTTTTAACGCGTAATGGCGGCGATCTGCGATTTTTTTTGCGGTACTGCGACATTGCGGGGGACAGATCGGACCCTTGACTGACATTTTTGACACTTTTGGGGTTACCAGTGACATTACTGCAGTAATCAGTGCTATACATATGCACTGTTACTGTAAAATTACACTGGCAGTGAAGGGGTTAACTTTTTTTTTGAGAGGGAGGGGTTATGTGTGTCCCTAGGGGCGTGCTTCTAACTGTGATTGGATGTGGCTTGAGATGTATGAACAGTGATCAACGGTCCTACATAGTAGAACCGTATGATCACCATTCCTACACAGGGGAGAATGACAGGCGGTTTGTTTACATCAGCCGCCTGCCTTTCTCCCTCTGCACCGACGATCGCCGAGTGACCGGCGGACATCGGGTCCGCCGGTCACACGCGCGCGGGGGGGGGTCTGTGACTGCGCGGGAGCGCGCCTCCGGCGGCGTGCGTGCGCTCGCTCCCCAGAGCCTCACAGGCTAGTGATGTACCCATACGTCACTTTGCCTGTGAGGGGCTGACCGCCGCAGTATATGTACTTGCGGCGGTCGGCAAATGGTTAAAATATGCACCGTAATCGCACATGACCTGGTGAACAGAAACGCACTGGACTCCGGAATGCAAACCGCAGCCACATATTATATTATTATTATATAGTATTTATATAGTGCTGACAGTTTACGAGGCGCTTTACAACTTGAAGGTAGACAGTACAAATAGAATACACTTTAATACAGGAGTAAACAGAGGGCCCTGCTCCTTAGAGCTTACAATCTAAGAGATGCGTGAACAGAGCCTAAGCCCCATTCACATTGGCACTTTAATGGGACGGCTGGTGATGCGGCAGTGACGCAACAAGGTGAGGGACGTGGCGGCAGCAGGTGGAGTGGATGCCTACTAACAGGCGCTGCCATGATGGATCTGAAATTGACAGGTGCTCTTTAACCACTGTAGCCCCGGAGGATTTGGCTGCTCAAAGACCAGGCCCTATTTTGCGATTCGGCACTGCGTGACTATAACGGACAATTGCGGGGTCGTGCGACGCTGTACCTAAACCGAATTTGACGTCCTTTTTTTCCCCCACAAACAGAGCTTTCTTTTGGTGGTATTTGATCACCTGTGCGATTTTTACTTTTTGCGCTATAAACAAAAAAATAATAAATGTCAGTAGTTTGGGACTTTAAATGAGGTGTGTGGCCCTATGTGCCTGATAATTGTGCAAACATAACATAAAAATAAACAAAACAGATCAAAGTAGATCGCGTTTTATTTGACTCTTTTATTTGACGCAATTATCAGGCACATAGGGCCACACACCTCATTTAAAGTCCCAAACTACTGACATTTATCATGTGATAATAGGGATGGAGGCACGTGTCTTTGTGTAGCCTCATTTAAAGTCCCAAAACTCCCTCCCTTTTTTTTGCATATAAACAAAAAAAGAGCGACAATTTTGAAAAAAATAACAATATTTTTTACATTTTTTAAATATGAAATTCTCAAAAAAAAAATGTAAAAATCTAAATTTTTTAACATTTTAGACCAATTTGTTTTCTGCTACATATTTTTGGTAAAAAAAAAAAAAAAAAAAAATCGCAATAAGCGTATTTTGATTGGTTTGCGCAAAAGTTATTGCGTTTACTAACTACAGGAAAGATTTATTCATTTTTATTGTTTTTTTTTTATAACGAGTAATGGCGGCGATCTGCGTTTTTTTTTGCGGGACTGCGACATTGGGGCGGACAGATCGGACCCTTGACTGACATTTTTGACACTTTGGGGTTACCAGTGACATTACTGCAGTAATCAGTGCTATACATATGCACGGTTACTGTAAAATTACACTGGCAGTGAAGGGGTTAACTTTTTTTTTGAGAGGGAGGGGCTGTGTGTGTCCCTAGGGACGTGATTCTAACTGTAATTGGCTGTGGCTTGAGGTGTAGTACTACGTCGCTAGCCTGTGAGGCTCTAGGGGGCGAGTTTCCGCCCCCGCTCATTCACGGACCCCCCCGCGCGTGTGCCCGGCGGACCCGATGTCCGCCGGGCACTCGCGATTGTCCGTTACAGCGGGAGAGAGGCAGGCGGCTGATGTAAACAAAGCCGCCTGTCATTCTTCCCTGTGTAAGAATAGAGATCATACGGTTCTGCTATGTAGGACCGTAGATCTCTGTTCTTACACCACAAGCCACATCCAATCACAGTCAGAAGCTCGCCCCTAGGGACACACTTAACCCCTCCTTCTCAAATAAAGTTAGCCCCTTCCCTACCAGTGTCATTTTACAGTAACAGTGCATATGTATAGCACTGATTACTGCAGTAATGTCACTGATAACCCCAAAGGTGTCAAAAATGTCAGTTAGGGGTCTGATCTGTCCGCCGCAATGTCGCAGTCCCGCAAACAAAATTGCAGATCGCCGCCATTACTCGTTTAAAAAACAACAAAAATTACAAAAATCTTTCCCTTTGTTAGTAAACGCAATAACTTTTGCGCAAACCAATCAAAATACGCTTTTTGTGATTTTTTTTTTTACCAAACATATGTAGCATAAAAAATTGGCCTAAAATGTTAAAAAATTTTGATTTTTAAATTTTTTTGGGGGGAATTTCATATAAAAAAATGTGAAAAATATTGTTATTTTTTGCAAAATTGAAGCTCTTTTTTTGTTTATAGCGCATGATCAAAAAATCGCACAGGTGATCAAATACCACCAAAAGAAAGCTCTGTTTTTGGGAAAAAAGGTCGTCACATTCGTTTAGGTACAGCGTCGCACGACCGCGCAATTGTCCGTTAAAGTCACGGAGTGCCGAATTGCAAAATAGGCCCTGGTCAGGAAGGGGGTAAAATCTTCCGGGGCTTAAGTGGTTAATACGGGAGTAAACAGAGGGGCCTTACAATCTAAGAGATGTGTGAACCCAGCCTAAGCCCTATTCACATTGGCACTTTAATGGGACAGCTGGTGATGCGGCAGTGACACAACAAGGTGAGGGACGTGGCGGCAGCAGGTGAGTGGATGCCCGCTAACAGGCGCTGCCATGATTGATCTAAAATGACAGGTGCTCTTTAAATTCAAGGACTTGCAGGTAGTTAGAATCCTTGATATTTGCAAATATAAGTACATATACTGCAGCAGGGCGCCAACAAAAGGCACAGCGATATACTGGTACGTCGCTGCCTGTTTTGAACACTTCCCCCTGCTCTCCTACTCCCCTGTGATTTGACCAGGGTGGATTTGATTTAACCACTTGCCGACCGCTCACTCGAGCTCTACTGCGGCACAGCGGCTCGTTCCCGTCCAGCGACGTAGACCTACGTTGCTGGACTCCTCCCCTTGTGGGCGGCGCACGCGCGCCGCCGGAGGCTCGCTCCCGCTGTATTCAGTCACAGCAGGAGTCGGGCCAGGGGAGGAGAGGCGGTGATCACCGCCGCTCTTCCCCGTTCGTCGGGGAATCGAGTCTGGAGATCCGCCCGCTTGTGTAAACAAAGCGGGCGGATCTCCTAAGTGACAGGCAGGGACAGATTGCAGGGTTCAGCATAGCTGAACATGCGATCTGTCCCTGTGTCACTCAGTCACCTCCCCCCCACACGTTAGTAAGCACCAGGCATACATTAACCCCTCCCTCTCCAATAAAGTTAACCCCTTCCCTGCCAGTGTCATTTTTACAGTAACAGTGAATATTTATAGCACTGATTACTGCAGTAATGTCACTGGTACCCCCAAAAGTGTCAAAAATGTCAGTCAAGGGTCCAATCTGTCCGCCGCAATGTCGCAGTCCTGCAAAAAAAAATCGCAGATCGCCGTCATTACATTAAAAAAAAAAAAAACACCAAAAATGACATAAATCTTTCCCTTAGTTAGTAAACGCGATAACTTTTGTGCAAACCAATCAAAATATGCTTATTGTGATTTTTTGTTTACCAAACATAGGTAGCAGAAAACAAATTGGCCAAAAATTAAAAAAAAATAGATTTTTACATTTTTTGGGGGGGGGGGAATTTCATATAAAAAAAGTGAAAAATATTGTTATTTTTTAAAAATTTACGCTCTTTTTTTGTTTATAGCGCAAAAAATAAAAATCGCACAGGTGATCAAATACCACCAAAAGAAAGCTCTGTTTGTGGGAAAAAAAGGACGTAAATTTCGTTTGGGTGCGGCGTTGCATGACCGCGCAATTGTCAGTTAAAGTTGCACAGTGCCGAATCGCAAAAAGTGAGCTGGACGTAAGACAGCAAAATCCTCCGGTGGTAAAGTGGTTAAATCACTAGTAAAAAGATTTGATTTAAATCAACTCGATTTAAATCATAAATTTTAAAGAGCACCTGTCATCTCTGTCCCGCAGCAGCTCCTCCTCTGACCCGCTGTTGACTCACCGACAGTACCATTCACTTTAATGGGACGGCTGGTGATGCGGCAGGGACACAACAAGGTGAGGGACGTGGCGGCAGTAGGTGGAGTGGATGCCCGCTAACAGGCGCTGCCATAATGGATCTGAAATGACAGGTGCTCTTTAAATGCAAGGACTCGTTCTTGCTGGTAGTGTGACATTGTGTGAATGCATCAATGCAGTGCATGTTATCTCAGCTTGCAGAGCTTGGATTCATTGACTGTGTTTACCAAATATTGCAGAATATACAGCCTCATGCTACATAACTAAGCTCCATTTCATGCTGAATTAACTAAATTATTAATGCATCCTAAATAGAAAACTATCTTTAGATTGATTTTTACTCCAAAAGCATTTTATTCAAATACATTTGATAAAAAAATCAGATTTAAATTCATTTTTTTTTTTTTTTGTGGGGGATGGGTTGATTTGTTTTTTGTTTTTTTTTATTTATATATAGAAATAGGGAAGTGTGGTTGTAAGCCCCCGTTCACATAGGGGCGACGCTACTTCGCACCGCGACCTCCGAGGTCACGGTGCGAGCAGCGCGCCGCGACCTCGGAGCGGCCGCCCATGGACTTCATAACATTGAAGTCTATGGCGGTCGCCTCCTGGTCGCCCCAAAGAAGCTCCGGACCCTTTTTCTAAGTCGGAGCGACTTGTGTCGCTCCTATTAGAACGGGTCCGCAGCTTCCCTATGAGAGGCGACCTACGGCGACCTGTGAGGCGACCAGGTCGCCTCACAAGTCGCCTTAGTGTGAACGGGGGCTCAAAGAGCTCATTGGAATTTAACTGTGGAATGAACAGATTGATGTAGAAATATATTTGAACATGGTATACATTGTTTATTGGACTCTGTATTATATTGTCTTACCCGGAAAGTTTAAATAGAAATTATATTTGAAAAAAATAAAAAATAAAAAATCAGATTTAATAAAAAAAAAAAAAAAAAAAAAAAAAATCATCAATCTTTATCCACCCTGTCCAACAGATGTCTTTCAAGTCGACCCCGAAGAACTAGAATGCGGCTTTGAAATGGTGTGAGTTCTGGTGAAGTCGCACAATTTCAAAGCCATGTTTAGGCTTCAGTCTAAAATAAGAACTATCTGTATAGGCACCCAGCAACCAATCACATGCTCCCGTCTGTTCTCCACCTGTGCCTCATTTATTAAACAACACCTGTCAGGACAGATATATGGTAATGGCTATCACTTGTGTTCTAAATCTGGCTGCTTCTCGGATCCTGCTGGCTTTATTATTTACTCCAACCGGGGGATATTGGTTCACCTTGTGACTTCACTGGTTATCTGCTTGGTCCAGGTAAGCACTTAACCGTTTGCCTACCGGGCACTTTCACCCCCTTTCGGACCAGACCAATATTCAGCTTTCAGCACAGTCACACTTTGTATGACAATTGCGCGGTCAGGCTACATTGTACCCAAATGAAAATTTTATAATTTTTTTCACATAAATAGAGCTTTCTTTTGGTGGTATTAAATCACCACTGGGGGTTTTATGTTTTGCTACGCAAACAAAAAAAGAAAAAAAATTTGAAAAAACAAATGTCTTTGTTTCTGTTAAAAATGTAAATTTTCTCCTTCACTGATGTGCGCTGATGAGGCGGCACTAGTGGCCACTTATAGGCAGCACTGATAAGGCAGCATTGATAGGCACTGATAGCAGTACTGGTGGGCACTGATAGGCTGCAATGATGAGGCTGCACTGATGGGTACTGGTAGGCAGCACTGATAGGCAGCACTGATGGGTACTAGTAGGCAGCACTGATGGGAACTGATTGGCAGCACTGGTGGGCATTGATAGGCATCACTGATGAGGCTGCACTGATGGGCACTGATAGGCAGCACTGATGAGGCAGCATTGGTGGGCACTGATGAGACTACACAGATGGTAATTGGTAGGCAGCACTGATGGGCACTAATAGGCAGCATTGATGAGGCTGCACTGATGGGGCAGCACTGATGGGGCTGCACTGATAATCATCAGTGTTTTGATTATCAGTGTAGATTTCCCCTTTCACACTTGCCCGTTACCAGCTCTCCTCTCCTCAGGCTGTGCTAGCGTGAGAAAAGGAATGTCGATAACCAGGTAAATGTGTTTACATTGTGATCAGCTGTTCACGTGGTAAAGGGCTGCAGTGATGTGTCCCTTACCCTGATCGGTAATTAGAGTGCCAAAAGATAAAGACCGCACTCAAGGTGTTTAAGATGAAAACAATCGAAATCCTTTATTCTTCATAGATGAAGCAGACAGACAGTACAATGCACAAACAGACGTGTCGGGTTGACGCGTTTCACGATGTAAATCGCTTACTCATAACCACACAGAGTGCGCCAGGGGCGCGGTTCTGGGAGGACGTCAATAGACACCCTCCCGGAACTGGACGACCCAGCTTTTCGGATAAATGATCAGGATAGAAAATACACTGAAAACTAAGCATGTGCATGTAACGCTCCTGCGTTTTCTGTATAATGTGGATTTGCAGCTGCAGAAATATTCCACTTCAGTAGTCATGTAGAGAAACGCTGAGATACCAATCCCAACTCCCAAGACTCATCATATGTGGATAGTCTCAATTCAGCATACAAATATACACACTCAATAAAATGTTCCTGGAGTGATCTATGTATATAGTAGTATAGAGGTGATAGGCTGAAGAGACAGGTTGGGTAGAGATGGTAGATGACAGACACTTGAGAGGAATGTTCTTGAAAGTAAGATAGTAGCAGATGGGATGCAGATAGGTTAAGCAATCATGTATGATAGCAGATGATAGAGTAGCAGGTGAACATACAGGATAGACCAACCCAGTGCAAGAGCAGATGGTATTAGGCTCAAGAGCTAGCAATCTTAGTTAATGCAGATGTAGTAATAGTCCTTAGTATGCAGAGCTAGATAGTGTAAGCTTTAGTATGAAGGTTATAGAGGTCTCCCCTGTGGGGTACTTATCACTAGTAGCAATGTAGTAGAGGAGAGGTTCGGCAAGAGCGGATGATCCGGTAGCGGGATACAGGGATCAGCAGCGTGGTTCCGATAGCGAGGTATGCTTGCAAGCATGAGAGCTTCAAGGCAGATTATGCGGCGACACAAGACAAGGTAAGCATCAAGGCACATCTAGGCACACAGCAGGTTGAACGAACACATGTGAGTGAAAGCTGGTGATTTAAATAGCTGTTCAGTCCGGCGCCTCATGATGATGTCAGCACTCTTAAAGGGAAACACACCTATATGTGCTTCATCTATCTAGGTAGATGGAACGCACCCGGAAATGATGTGATAGGAGGCACTGAGAGTGCCAGAACCTTACAGTGCAGAGCTGTCAAAATCCCCAACTGCATTGGGAACATGAACAGGAGGGGGGATAGAGAGCAGCAGGATCAACCAGGTTTTTACAGAATCCAGAAAAGGAATCTCATAGTGAATGAGTGAGTATGAACAGTGTGAACTACACTATTTATTAATTGTTTTTTATGATGTGGGTTTAATGACACTTTAACTACGTATTGAAACAAGGATGAGGATGACAACAATGGGCGTTCTCATCCTGGTTGATTCCCTTTAAGTTTTTTTTAAAATCAAAAGCCTGTATACCGATCTACTGGAAGCCAACTACACCTCCACCATGTAGGTTGTGGTTTTCCAAGCTCAACGAAGTACATATGAAGGAGGAGGGACCTGTGGCTGGCTGCGATCCAGGTTAAAGAGGAACAGTTTTGTAAGAGATGATTCAATTGGACTGAGTTAACTTTCTCAGCAGATTACCAGTCCATGTGGTCTTCTTCTGGGTAGATAGATGACCTTTCCCTCCAATATTTATGATTGCTAATATTCATTGCCTTGCTACCTACAGAATGTTGACTGCCATTGCATCATCCATGACCAGATGCCTACTCTGTCTGACACTTAGCACCATATCTAAGGAGCCTTGTGCAGCATTTCTACCTTTGCCCCCTTCTCTCCCACCAATTCCCCCCCTTTTTTTTTCTTCCCCTCTATACTAGGGCTGGACGAAAAAAAATCACATTGCGATATTTTTTTCCTAACGATGTATATTGTGATATTTTTTTGCGGCGGATCCTCTTCGTCGTGCATTTTTAGTAGTGCAGAGTTACTACAGCGTGCCCCCATTCAATGCAGAGTTACTACAGTGTGCCCCCATTCAATGCAGAGTTACTACAGCATGCCCCCATTCAATGCAGAGTTACTACAGCGTGCCCCCATTCAATGCAGAGTTACTACAGCGTGCCCCCATTCAATGCAGAGTTACTACAGCATGCCCCCATTCAATGCAGAGTTACTACAGCGTGCCCCCATTCAATGCAGAGTTACTACAGCGTGCCCCCATTCAATGCAGAGTTACTACAGCATGCCCCCATTCAATGCAGAGTTACTACAGCATGTCCCCATTCAATGCAGAGTTACTACAGCATGCCCCCATTCAATGCAGAGTTACTACAGCATGCCCCCATTCAATGCAGTGACTAGCGTGCCCCCCATCAATGCAGTGACCAGCATGCCCCCCATCAATGCAGTGACCAGCGTGCACCCCATCAATGCAGTGACCAGCGTGCCCCCCCATCAATGCAGTGACCAGCGAGCCCCCCATCAATGCAGTGACCAGCGTGCCCCCCCATCAATGCAGTGACCAGCGAGCCCCACATCAATGCAGTGACCAGCGTGCTGTGTCCCCTTCAATGCAGAGAGACTTACCTAAGGTAGAAGAACACAGCCTGACATCCGTCCCACATGTTCAGTCTGCCCTGCAGCTAGTTCTCCTGACTGAGCGGTGAGCGCCGTGAGCACAGCAAACCAATCACGTCGTGAGTAGCGGCACAGCGAACCAATCAGGTGTTCAGGCACGCATGATTGGTTTGCTGTGCCGCTGCTCGCGGCACGCTGCTCACCGCTTTGTTTTGTCAAAGTTTAATTGAACAAGCTGAAGTTAGAAGCTCATTGGCCACTTGCGGCCAAAGGAAGCATCCGAAGATGCCAACACATGTACTTTGTAGAATTTTGTAAAAGTATTTACAGGCAACCAAGTTGCCGCCCTGCAGACTTGCAGCACTGACGCCTGATGGCAAAGAGCTCAAGAGGCACTCAGCGCTCTCGTAGAATGTGCCTTCACAGGGAAAGGGGGAACCTGACCCTTCAGTGAATAAGTCTGAACCACCGTCTGCCTGATCCATCTGGATATGGTCGCAGCAGACGCAGCCAATCCTTTGAGATCCTTCGGTAAGGACAAAGAGAGTCCGATTTCCTGAAAGATTCAGTAGCCGCCAGATAAACTCTAATGGCCCGAACCACGTCCAAAGAATGCAAGGCAATTTCCTTGCGATGCTTGGGCTTAGGACAGAGTGAAGGCAGCACAATGTCTTCCTATTCCTAAAACTATGCAGAAACCAAACTTCTTGCTGATAGCAGAATGTGTGGGGTTATGCCTGCAGAGACAGCCCCATAGGCGGGGCTTAGCTTTTTTCCTGCCTAGTGCCTATTCCTGACTGGAGGAGCATAACCCTATAGTCTCTGAAGAGATGGAACTGCGTCTGTCGATGAACGATGGAGAAATTACTTATTTGCAAAATTTTACAACCGAAACGAAAAACTATTTTTTTTTGTAATTTATTTTGGTCTTTTTTTTTATTTGTTTAGCAAAACATAAAAACCCCAGTGGTGATTAAATATCAGCAAAATAAATCTCTATCTGTCTCAAACAAAACATGATCAAAATGTCATATAGGTACAGTGTTGCATGACCGCGCAATTGTCATCCGAAGTGTGACAGCGCTGAAAGCTGAAAATTGGCCTGGGCAGGAAGGGGGTGAAAGTGCCCGGTATTGAAGTGGAAAAAGTGGTTGTAAACCTTGAACAAAGCATATCCCTCTATAATGTGTCTCAATTGATTCGGATGCACATAACGCCAGTTGATATTGTCCAATCAGCTCATGCCATTTCTAGCGTCCGAAAATATGGAATCCTGCAAAACGTTTGAATTCACCCGAACCAACGAACATACGAAACAAACTCTGAAGATACAGATTCCTGAAAACAAATCAGCGAATATGACAAAACAAAATTCTTCAATGAACTAATGCATCTGAAACAAAAATTTCCGCCGTGCACATATCTGACATCCTGCAGGTGCATGGTGCTGAATAGGTGCTGACTGCGTTCGGAGCCGTGCATCCACACAGAAGTCAGACTGGGAGCAGCGGCTGTGTCTGTGCTGCTGCTGTGTCCCAATTCACATGAATGGGACTGCCTGCACAGGAATACACAGAACACCTGTACACCCCTGAGTGGGAAAACACTGTAGTACGAGGCCCTCGGCTTTTTTTCAGCAGGAACACGGGGGAACGCTGTTCCGCCACCTCCAGCATTGAATGTATGTAATAGCAAGGGGTGTGCTGGAGGGTCTATTGATGATGTTGGCTGCTGGGGGATTTATTGTCACTGGTGGGGATCTGTTTTTTTGTGGAGTCTATTGTTGCTGGTGGGTCTTATGTTGCTGGTTGGTCTATTGATGCTGGCTTCTGGGAGATCTGTTGTTGCTGCTTGGGGGTCTAAAGCTGGATACACACTATCCAACTTTTGTGGTTAGATTTCCTTCAGATTTACCTTTTCTATGTAGTGCAAGGGCCTGCCAGATTGCATACAAATGTAAAGTGTTTAGGTTTGACCTCATATTATATGGTTTTCTAAAGGAAAAAGTCTTCAGAAAATCTTATAGTGTGTATGGCCCTTAATGTTGCTGGGGTGGATCTTTTGTTGTTGGGTGTGGTGTTTTGTTGTGGGTGATCTATTGTTGCTGTGTGGGGGGGGGTCTATTGTTGCTTGGGTGTGGTCTTTTGTTGTGTGGGGGATCTACTGTTGCTGGGGGGGTCTATGCTGCTGGCAGCAGGGGATCTATTTTACTGCTTTTTTTGTTCATTAACAAATTCCATACAAATTATTTAGCACCACAAAATGATACTTGGTTCTGTATTCTCTAATGGCGCTTTTCCACTGCATGGAACCGAACAGTTCGGCTCGCTTTTGTGATTTTTCATTGCTGGTACCGCATGGTACGGTGTAGGAACGGTTCGGTATGGTACGGCGGCGCTTTTCCACTGCATGGAACCGAATGGTACGGCTCTCAAAAACAGTACCACCTCGATTGTGGTTCCAAGAGGTACCATACCCGGTACCATATCCCACAATCCTTTGCATGCAGTCACTACTAGCCACTGATTGGTCAGAGAATCCCACCCACCCCGTTGTTATCCCACCCACTTAACTTTAGTACTACTTTAGTGGAAAAGCAAACCATACCGTACCGAACCGTTCCAACACCGTACCATGCGGTACCAGCAGTGGAAAAGCAAACCTGGCCAAGCAGGGCCGAGCCGGTACTTGCAGTGGAAAAGTGCCATAAAAGGGGCGGTACTGGGAGGAGGGTTAGGGGTAAACCAAGGGACGGTGCTCAGAGGTGATTAGCGGCCGGAGACAAGGGGTGGCTCAGAAGGGGGGAGGTTCCTGCACCTATTCTCTGAGGAAAAAAAGCCCTGACGAGGCCTAACACCCTCATTTTGGCTTTGAACTAAAACTGGTGATTCTGCCGAAGATATCTTGCAAGTAGACTACGAAAACTCAGGAAAATGCTTGCAGCCGTGCAAAACTGAATCCTCGTACAATGCCAAATGATCAAGAAGGGTCTACCAATCAGTTGCATCTGTTGCAAATCTCAAGCGGTGTGTGGACACCTCATTAATTAGGCTGGAACATCCGGGCCGCTGACTTTGCTTCGCGATCCGATGTTACAAGTGAAATCCACACTCAGACTCTTCTGCAATCAGCGGAAGAAGCATTAGAGTGAGTAGGTTGAGGGCAGACAATGTATTCAGATTTTATGATGCATGTATGGCTGCCCCCTGAGGGACACGAGCTAGACTGAATACAAAGACCACATTACCTTGGCAGCTGCAGACAGGAGAGTCTGCAAATCACAACCCAGCAATCGCAGCAACAGCAAAACAGGCCGTGCTGATCTCCTTCATCAATTAGGAATTTGTAGTAGCTGAGGAAGCATCCACCAGATTTCTGCGGTCCGATACGCTTTGATGCTTCACATTTTAGGGGTTATATTTTCAAAGCCTAAGGCTCCATGCACACAGGGCGTCATAAAAACGTGCTCCAAAGCTGTTTACTTGACGCCGGGAAACAGCAGCTGTAAAAATGTGCTTTCAGTAGCTTTTTCAATTAGCGTTATTGCACGTTTGGCCACAGTAGCTGTTAGCAGCGTTTTTTCTGCCTCCATTCAAAATCAATGGTTCCCTATGGGAGCCTATTGATTTGAATGGAAGTCGCACCGCAGGTCGGATCAGGGTGATCCGACTTGCGGCGCGACTTGTGCTGTGAGAATCTTGAGGGGGAACTCCACGCCAAAATGGGGAAAAAAACGGCGTGGGGTTCCCCCCCAGGTTCCAAACCAGGCCCTACGGGTCTGGTATGGAATTTGAGGGTAGCCCCACGCTGAAAAAACGGCGTGGGGTCCCCCCCAAAATCCATACCAGACCTTTATCCAAGCATGCAGCCCGGCATACCAGGAAAGGGGAGGGGATGAGCGAGCGGCCCCACCCCCCCTGGATCATACCAGGCCACACGCCCTCAACATGGGGGGGTGTGGGTGCTTTGGGGCAGGGGGGGCTCTGCACCCCCCACCTCAAAGCACCTTGCCCCCATGTTGATGAAGACAA
Organism: Pelophylax lessonae; assembly: GCF_965119305.1. Lineage (NCBI taxonomy): Eukaryota > Metazoa > Chordata > Amphibia > Anura > Ranidae > Pelophylax > Pelophylax lessonae. The sequence continues at coordinate 10,590,128 of NC_138779.1, forward strand.
GGGCCTCATCCCCACAACCCTGGCCGGTGGATGTGGGGGTCTGCGGGCAGGGGGCTCATCGGAATCTGGAAGCCCCCTTTAATAAGGGGGCCCCCCAGATCCCGGACCCCCTCCCTATGTGAATGGGTATGGGGTACACTGTACCCCTACTCATTCACCACATAAAAGGCAGTGCATGGAAATAACGACAGGAGACGTTTTGGAAAGTTTATTAAAAATCTTCATCCGGCTCTTCTTGTCTTCTCCTCACATGTCACATGTGACACAAGGGGGCGGGGTCTCCCGATTACGTCATCTGGCGGCCACGCCCCTAATGGCTATATAATAAGCTGCAGAGACCAGAGACCGGCATAATCGCCGGAGACGTCGTCGGAGGAGGACCGTGGAGGAAGAAGAAGAGCCAACAGCCGACAGCAAAAGAGCAGAAGACCAGAGAGGAGAAGACAAGAAGAGAGGACAGCAGAAGGGCGGACAGCAAAAGAGCAGAAGACCCCAGAGAGGAGCGGACAGCAGAAGACCCCCGGAGAGGAGAAGACAAGAAAAGCCGGATGAAGATTTTTAATAAACTTTCTAAAACGTCTCCTGTCGTTATTTCCATACACTGCCTTTTATGTGGTGAATGAGTAGGGGTACAGTGTACCCCATACCCATAGGGAGGGGGTCCGGGATCTGGGGGGCCCCCTTGTTAAAGGGGGCTTCCAGATTTCGATGAGCCCCCTGCCCGCAGACCCCCACAACCACCGGCCAGGGTTGTGGGGATGAGGCCCTTGTCCTCATCAACATGGGGGCAAGGTGCTTTGAGGTGGGGGGGTGCAGAGCCCCCCCTGCCCCAAAGCACCCACACCCCCCCATGTTGAGGGCGTGTGGCCTGGTATGATCCAGGGGGGGTGGGGCCGCTCGCTCGTCCCCTCCTCTTTCCTGGTATGCCGGGCTGCATGCTTGGATAAGGGTCTGGTATGGATTTTGGGGGGGACCCCACGCCAATTTTTCGGCGTGGGGCTACCCTCAAATTCCATACCAGACCCGAAGGGCCTGGTTTGGAACCTGGGGGGGAACCCCACGCCGTTTTTTTCCCCATTTTGGCGTGGAGTTCCCCCTCAAGATTCTCACAGCGCAAGTCCCGCCGCAAGTCGGATCACCCTGATCCGACCTGCGGTGCGACTTCCATTCAAATCAATAGGCTCCCATAGGGAACCATTGATTTTGAATGGAAGAAAAAAAAATGTATAACGTGGCTTAATGCACGTTAAGCCACGTTATTCAGCCTTTAGCAGCGTCAGACGTTTTTACAGCTTGACGCTGCAGCTCCAGAACGCACAGTTCCTGGGTTTTTTTTGGAGCTGTAAAACGCCTATGCCACTTGGAGCTCCTAAAAGCTCTATGTGTGCATGAGGCCATAGAATAACATGGATGGGCGTTCTGCAGCTGCAAAAAAAAATGTCTGACCCTGCTAACAGCAGCTCCAAAAACGTCCAGTGTGCATGAGGCCTAATTTCTAAATTGTTGCTCATCCCTGTGTGTTTTTATTTTTGCGCTATAAACAAAAAAACAATTCTGAAAAAAAAAACAATATTTTTTAAATTCTGCTATATAACATTCCCAATAAAAAAATTTAAATATCACATTTTCTCATCAATTTAGGCCAATTTGTATTTTCACTTTCTGCTATATAATATTCCCCCCCCAAAAAAAAAACAAATTGTAAAAATCAAAATTTTTTAACATTTTAGGCCAGTTTGTTTTCTGCTACATATGTTTGGTAAAATAAAATCCCAATAAGTGTATATTGATTGGTTTGCGCAAAAGTTATCACATCTACAAACTAGGGGAAAGATTTATGTCATTTTTATTTATTTATTTTTAATAGTTATGGTAGCGATCAGCGATTTTTTTTTTTTTTTTTGCGGGATTGCGGTGGACAGATCGGACACCTACCTGACACTTTTGAGGGGACCAGTGACATTACTACAGTAATCAGTGCTAAAAATATGTATTGTCACTGTACTAATGACACTGGCAGGGAAAGGGTTAACTTCAGGGGCGATCAAAGGGTTAAGTGTGCTCCTAGGAAGTGTTTTCTTACAGTGTGTGGGGTGGACTCAATAGATAAACACAGAGATCTGTGTTCCTAAATAGTAAGAACACAGGATCCCGGTGTTCATCTGAGACAGAACAGCGGTCTGCCTTGTTCTGCCTCCATGGGGAGCGATCGCAGGTGGCCGGCAGACATCGCGTCTGTCGGACCCGCTGATTGACTCCCCCTCTGGCCCAATCGCCCCCGGCGGCACGCGTGCGCCCCCACTATCTATTACACAAAGCGACGTACAGGTATGCCGTTTCGCGTAATAGAGCTGACCTGCCGCAGTAAAACTGCGTCAGCAAGTGGTTAACCACTTGACTACTGCCCACCGCTCACTACTGAGGCAGCCGCTCCTGGGCAAACCGACGTAGTACTACGTCACTCGCTCTAGGGGGCGAGCGTGCGCCACCGGCCGCGCACTTCCGCCCCCGCTCGTCAGCCTGAGAGTCAGTGCGTGTGACAGGCGGCTCCAATTGCCGCCTAACACCGGCGATCTCTCCTCGCTGACAGAGAAGGACGGAAGGACCGTCCGTCCTTCTCCCTCAGATGATCACAGAGGCTATGTGATCCTTCTATATAGGATCACAAGTCTCTGTGATCATCTCACAAGCCCAACCCCCCCACAGTTAGAATCACTCCCCTAGGCTTACTTTTAACCCCTTGATAACCCCTTCCCTGCCAGTGTAATTATTACAGTAACAGTGCATATGTATAGCACTGATTACTGTAGTAATGTCACTGGTCCCCCCAAAAGTGTCAAAAATGTCAGTTAGAGGTCCGATCTGTCCGCCGCAATGTCGCAGTCCCGGAAAAAAATCGCAGATCGCCGCCATTATTAGTAAAAGAAATAAATAAATAAAAATGACATAAATATTTCCCATAGTTAGTAAACGCAATAACTTTTGCGCAAACCAATCAAAATACGCTTATTGTAATTTTTTTTACCAGAAAAATATGTAGCAGAAAACAAATTGGCCTAAAATGTTAAAAAATTTTGATTATTAAATTTTTTTTTTTATTGGTAATGTTTTATAGCAGAATGTGAAAAATATTGTTTTTTTTTTTTTTTTTTTCAAAATTGTCGCTCTTTTTTTGTTTATAGCGCAAAAAAATAAAAATCGCACAGGTGATCAAATACCACCAAAAGAAAGCTCTGTTTGTGGGAAAAAAAAGGACGTCAATTTTATTTGGGTACAGCGTCGCACGACCGCGCAATTGTCTGTTAAAGTAACGCAGTGCCGAATCGCAAAATAGGGCCTGGTCATTAAGCAGGAAAATCTTCTGGTCTTAAAGTGGTTAAAGTGATAATTAAAGCTTCTATCTATCTATCTATCTATCTATCTATCTATCTATCTATCTATCTATCTATCTATCTATCTATCTATCTATCTATCTATCTATCTATCTATCTATATATCTATCTATCCACATATAAATACATACATACATACACATATATATATATATTTTTTTTTTTTTTTAAATAAAAATATGTTTTGCACATAGTAGCCTCTATCTCCCTCTTTTCGGGTCCCCTGCCTGCGCTCCTGGCTCCTCGAGCAGTGCCCCCAGAGAAAGCCGCTTGCCCTGGGGGCACTTGTGCGTCCACGCTCATGAGCCGCTGCACTATGCGTCCATAAGACACATAGAGCTGCGGCTTAGCCCCGCCTCCCAACTCTCTCTTCATTGGCTCACTGGCTGTGATTAACAGGGCCCCTGCTGCTGTCTCCACCAATGAGGAAGGAGAGCTCCCATACAGCCAAGGCTATTGTGAACATCACTGGATCAGAGGGGGCTCAGGTAAGGATTGTGGGGGATGGGGGCTGGGGGGGGGGGGGCACTGCACACAGAAGGTTTTCTAAAAAAAAAAAACCTTCAGCCTTTAGAATCACATTAAGGGATTGTGTTTAAAATAATTTTTTTGACTAAAGGCCCGTACACACGATAAGAAAATCTGAAGTGAAATTTCGTCCGACGACCGATCTGCAGATTTTCGGATTGTTAGTATGGTGCTTTCGACAGGAGACTCCGACTTTTCGGCTGACAAAATCCTGATGTGCAGGCTATATAATTTTTGTTGTCCGTAATACAACGTCCGATTTTCGTCTCATTAGTACAGATTTTGACGGAAAAAAAATCTTAAGATCAAGACTAAGCATGCTCAGAGAGAAAGAACACATACAAAACAATCCAACACATGACATCACTTCTGAAGTAGAATTCTGTCGTACGGGAAAATTCGTATGAAAATAACCTCTTCACTTTCCACATCAGACTAGCATGCCACAAAAAACGGACGACAGATCATTCGATAATCTGATCGTGTGTATGGGGCTTTAGTTCCTTTGTCTTGAGATCCTGAGAGACGAAAAGGCCGCATATGAGCAGAGAAAAAAAGGGCCCATGACTGCGACAAGACTCCTTGCCCCTGGCAGCCTGTGGAAGAAGAGTACTCTTCCCCCCTGTAAGCTCCTTAATGATATCATCCACAGTGACCGTTTAGAGGGGCTGGGGGGGGAGGGGAACCTGGGAGTCCGATCGTCCCAGGGAGGGGCCCATGTCCACCCCAAAAGACCACCAGGGGAGAGGGCACTACATACCACACCATGGAACCGGGTGGGCACCGCTCTGGGCAGACCACCGCACCATCGGAATGGGGGTTCTGTGGGCCAAGAGGCACGCTGCGACTCAGGCCAGGACCAGATTATATGCGCTTCGCAAGATGTTTAACTCGCAGGCCAGCCCCCGTCCATGACATCACTTCTGAAGTAGAATTCTGTCGTACGGGAAAATTTGTATGAAAATAACCTCTTCACTTTCCACATCAGACTAGCGTGCCACAAAAGACGGACAACAGATCTTTGGATAATCTGATCGTGTGTACGGGGCTTTAAACGTTTTTTAATCACATAGGAGACAAAAAGTCCACTATGTGCTATATTTTTGGCAACAGCTTCTCATTAATGAGATGTCTCACCTGCCCTCCAATGAAACTAATGGAGTTCAGATCACAATCTATTCTGTTCTTCTACAGCCACACTGGCTGAAGAATGTGTCAAAAGAAACCAAATGTGATCATTTACACACCAATTCTGGGTTCTTAGTAGGGAGGGGAGATGAGTGAACATGTGTTCATTGATCTCCCTCTACTCTACCCAGATAATGACGGTCCCGGGTTCGCCAATGGGATCGCAGAGCCCGTGAGATGTTCACTGACCTCCTAGTCTCTAAGGACCCGGCCTTCTTCCTTCTCGATCACAACCCGATTCCAAAGATCTATAAGAGGTTGGGCGACCTGATGATGCATCCCTACTCTCCGGGACTGGCCAGACTCTCTCCGACCCAAGCACAATCGTTCACACAAACACAAGAAATCAAACTCATGAGGGACCTTACAGTGTGTCCACCATCAAGAGAGAAAGCTTTATATTGGTGTGGCAGTATGCAGGGATACGTCATAGTCTCCCAGCCAAATATCTCCCCCTCCTCAGTCACTTGTCTTTCCTTTCTTCCCTCTATATTACCTGGGATCATTTTCCTTTTGATTTCGATTTCTCTTTACGGCCTCTTTCACTCGGATGTACTACAGAGTGCACCCATGTGAGGGCCGTGTATACCTGTATGGGGATGCACAGGTGTTCATGTGTTCTGTGCATTACAGTGCAGGCTATCACATTCATGCCAATTTAAAAGCTAACCTCTGCACCCCCTCATCCACCGCTCACCTCTGCACCCTCTCATCCACCGTTAAACTCTGCACCCCCTCGTCCACCGCACACCTTTGCACCCCCTGGTCCACTGCTCACCTTTGCACCCCCTCATCCACCGCACACCTTTGCACCCCCTGGTCCACCGCTCACCTTTGCACCCCCTCATCCACCGCTCACCTTTGCACCCCCTCATCCACCGCTCACCTTTGCACCCCCTCGTCCACCGCTCACCTTTGCACCCCCTGGTCCACCGCTCACCTTTGCACCCCCTCATCCACCACTCACCTTTGCACCCCCTCATCCACCGCTCACCTTTGCACCCCCTCATCCACCGCTCACCTTTGCAACCCCTCGTCCACCGCTCACCTTTGCACCCCCTGGTCCACCGCTCACCTTTGCACCCCCTCGTCCACCGCTCACCTTTGCACCCCCTCGTCCACCGCTCACCTTTGCACCCCCTCGTCCACCGCTCACCTTTGCACCCCTTCGTCTACCGCTCATCTCTACACCCCCTCGTCCACCGCTCACCTCTGTACCCCTGATTCACCGCTCACCTCTGTACCCCCTCGTCCACTGCTCACCTCTGCACCCCTTCGTCTACCGCTCATCTCTACACCCCCTCATCCACCGCTCATCTCTACACCCCCTCATCCACCGCTCATCTCTGTACCCCTGATTCACTGCTCACCTCTGTACCCCCTCCTCCACCGCTCACCTCTGAACCCCCTCATCCACCTTTCACCTCTGTACCCCCTCATCCACCGCTCACATCTGTACCACCTCATCCACCGTTTACCTCTGTACCCCCTCATCCACTGCTCACCTCTGCACCTCCTTGTCCATCGCTCACCTTTGCACCCCCTCGTCCATCACTCACCTCTGTACCCCTTCGTCCACAGCTCACCTCTACAACCCATTGTCCAACGCTCACCTCTGCACCCCATCGTCCACCGCTCACCTCTGCAACCCTTTGTTTACCGCTCACCTCTGCACCCCCACGTCCACTGCTCACCTCTGTACCCCCTCCTCCAGTGCTCACCTCTTCACCCCTTATCTACCGCTCACCTCTGCACCCCCTCATCTACCGCTCATCTCTACACCCCCTCATCCACTGCTTACCTTTGTACCCCCTCCTCCACCACATACCTCTGCACCCCTCATCCTTAAACACAGTGCAGCATAACACATGCCCCCCCCCATATATATATATATATATATACAGTATCTCACAGTAGTGAGTACACCCCTCACATATTTGTAAATATTTTATTCTATCTTTTCATGTGACAACACTGAAGAAATGACACTTTGCTACAATGTAAAGTAGTGAGTGTACAGCTTGTATAACAGTGTAAATTTACTGTCCCCTCAAAATAACTCAACACACAGCCATTAATGTCTAAACCGCTGGCAACAAAAGTGAGTACACCCCTAAGTGACAATGTGCAAATTGGGCCCAAAGTGTCAATATTTTGTGTGGCCACCATTATTTTCCAGCACTGCCTTAACCCTCTTGGGCATGGAGTTCACCAGAGCTTCACAGGTTGCCATTGGTGTCCTCTTCCCCTCCTCCATGATGACATCACGAAGCTGGTGGATGTTAGAGACCTTGCGCTCCTCCACCTTCCGTTTGAGGATGCCCCACAGATGCTCAATAGGGTTTAGGTCTGGAGAAATGCTTGGCCAGTCCATCACCTTTACCCTCAGCTTATTTAGTAAGGCAGTGGTCATCTTGGAGGTGTTTGGGGTCCTTATGTTGGAATACTGCCCTGCCCCCCAGTCTCTGAAGGGAGGGGATCATGCTCTGCTTCAGTATGTCACAGTACATGTTGGCATTCATGGTTCCCTCAATGAACTGTAGCTCCCCAGTGCCGGCAGCACTCATGCAGCCCCAGACCATGACACTCCCACTACCATGCTTGACTGTAGGCAAGACACACTTGTCTTTGTACTCCTCACCTGGTTGCCGCCACACACGCCTGACACCATCTGACACCAAATACATTTATCTTGGTCTCATCAGACCACAGGAGATGGTTCCAGTAATCCATGTCCTTAGTCTGCTTGTCTGCAGCAAACTGTTTGCGGGCTTTCTTGTGAATCATCTTTAGAAGAGGCTTCCTTCTGGGATGACAGCCATGCAGACCAATTTGATGCAGTGTGCGGCGTATGGTCGGAGCACTGACAGGCTGACCCCTCACCCCTTCAACCTCTGCAGCAATGCTGGCAGCACTCATACGTCTATTTCCCAAAGACAACCTCTGGATATGACGCTGAGCACGTGCACTCAACTTCTTTGGTCGACCATGGTGAGGCCTGTTCTGAGTGGAACCTGTCCTGTTAAACATCTGTATGGTCTTGGCCACCGTGCTGCAGCTCAGTTTCAGGGTCTTGGCAATCTTCTTATAGCCTAGGCCATCTTTATGTAGAGCAACAATTCTTTTTTTCAGATCCTCAGAGAGTTCTTTGCAATGAGGTGCCATGTTGAACTTCCAGTGACCAGTATGAGAGAGTGAGAGCGATAACACCAAATTTAACACACCTGCTCCCCATTCACACCTGAGACCTTGTAACACTAACGAGTCACATGACACCAGGGAGGGAAAATGACTAATTGGGCCCAATTTGGACATTGTCACTTAGGGGTGTACTCACTTTTGTTGCCAGCAGTTTAGACATTAATGGCTGTGTGTTGAGTTATTTTGAGGGGACAGCAAATTTACACTTAATTTGTATTTGTGGCGCGCTTCAGAAGTGAAAATACAAGTGCCTTATAAACTATTGTGAGTCAGTATATAATCCTTGAATAAAACTGTGTTCTTATTTGGCTGAAAAATAGTGAGTAACTTAAAATATACCGTGATTACATATAATACAAAATAAATAATTAAATGGTTCCAATATGTCTCTATATATATCAAAAAGTGCTGAGTGCTTATGTTCCAAATAAAATGAATAACTATCCAATTGACTCAATATAAATATTTCTTCAAAATCAATCAAAGGTGCTCTGTGCTTTCTTCAATAAAAATTAATACAATACTGTGTTTCATAATGTCCATATATATAAATCCAAACGGTAAGGTGCAATACTATTCAATATCTTCAAAAGTGCTCTCATGCAAAGGAAAAGTGTTGTGACTTTCTACTTCCACCAGGTGTCACATCTAGGTGCTCTGGACTCTCACCTTAATGAGGTGTATATTGCGCCTATTATATACCACTTGGTCTCCGAATCGATAGTTGAGGGTTTTTTTAAAAACGTTCCGATATCCTGTTATGACCACGGGTGTTTCCTGTCTTGTCCGTGTCTGGGGGGTTATATGCTTTCTAGCGTCCTTGACTTCTTATCATACCTCGGGCTCAGTAAGCACAAAGGGGCATCATGGTGTAGTATATCAAACCAGTTTATTGTTAAAAAAATAGAGCTGCACTTACATTTAGCAGGTATTTTGTATGCCAAGATAATACAAATACAGCGTTGGGAGCGCTTCGCTCCGATCTCCAACGTCACTTCCGGTAGTCTGGCGGCTCCTCCTACGCGTTACGTCACATCACGTGACTTCCTCAGGGAGTCCTCCCTGAGGAAGTCACGTGATGTGACGTAACGCGTAGGAGGAGCCGCCAGACTACCGGAAGTGACGTTGGAGATCGGAGCGAAGCGCTCCCAACGCTGTATTTGTATTATCTTGGCATACAAAATACCTGCTAAATGTAAGTGCAGCTCTATTTTTTTAACAATAAACTGGTTTGATATACTACACCATGATGCCCCTTTGTGCTTACTGAGCCCGAGGTATGATAAGAAGTCAAGGACGCTAGAAAGCATATAACCCCCCAGACACGGACAAGACAGGAAACACCCGTGGTCATAACAGGATATCGGAACGTTTTTAAAAAAACCCTCAACTATCGATTCGGAGACCAAGTGGTATATAATAGGCGCAATATACACCTCATTAAGGTGAGAGTCCAGAGCACCTAGATGTGACACCTGGTGGAAGTAGAAAGTCACAACACTTTTCCTTTGCATGAGAGCACTTTTGAAGATATTGAATAGTATTGCACCTTACCGTTTGGATTTATATATATGGACATTATGAAACACAGTATTGTATTAATTTTTATTGAAGAAAGCACAGAGCACCTTTGATTGATTTTGAAGAAATATTTATATTGAGTCAATTGGATAGTTATTCATTTTATTTGGAACATAAGCACTCAGCACTTTTTGATATATATAGAGACATATTGGAACCATTTAATTATTTATTTTGTATTATATGTAATCACGGTATATTTTAAGTTACTCACTATTTTTCAGCCAAATAAGAACACAGTTTTATTCAAGGATTATATACTGACTCACAATAGTTTATAAGGCACTTGTATTTTCACTTCTGAAGCGCGCCACAAATACAAATTAATTTTACCTATATAAACTGGTTTCTGGTACCAGCACCGTGGGGCTGCAGTAAGAAGGAAAATATACACCACCTCAGATAGCGCAGGAACCACCCATACATTTTAAGCAAATTTACACTGTTATA